>NC_041224.1:22815850-22903174 GCF_002837175.3 Physeter macrocephalus | reverse complement strand
GGGCACGAACCCGCGTTCCCTGCATCGGCAGGCGGACTCTTAACCACTGCGCCACCAGGGAAGCCCTCAATCAGCATTTTTTAAAAAGCACTCTGGGTGATGAGATTCACACGCAAGACGTGTCTAGTGGTGAGACCCACGAATATGAAGTTTCTTTCCTCACTCAGTGCACCTGTGCAGCACAGAGGCAGGGCAGGCTCAGATGCTTATCTACAAATAGGATCGTGGCTGCAGTTAGCATGGATTGGTGTTTTCAGCTACTTTTGCTTGTGAAGCACGTCGCAGGAGTCCAATCTGAAGGGTTTAACACTTAGCACTCTGTGTGATCTACCTCTGATAGGAGAGAGTACATGCCCACGGCAATTGGATGGGAAAGATTTAGGTTCCGTCTAAGTCAGGGTTAGGTTGTACATGTGTGTTAGGGATCTCTGTAGTGTGTGATCCAATGTACGCTTTCTTGACCCTGTCAGAAAAAATCCCAGATCATTATGGAACCAAAACCCTCTTCATTTAGTTTAAAATACACACACACACACACACACACACACACACGAGTGTGTGCACGTGTATAAACACCAATGTGTAAGAAAGGCTAAATGCTAATGTTGGACATAAGCTGTGTAGATTTTTTTTACCCCAAAAGCATCTCTGTCATTCCCATCCTCATCCCTCCTTTCTGTACACTACTGGTAAATTATGATTTACTGACTCCTCATTAAGAATTTTATTGTCTCATTCACCCATCTGATCAACTTAGGTGATATCTTTATTATATTCCTCACCAAAAAAAAAAAAATAATGAGCAACTTTAAGTTGGCAGTGAACCCAAATATAAGTTGATTGGGGTCTGCAGGCATTCGTCACGAATGCTAATGAATATTTCAAATTTCCTTTGACCTTCTTGGCAGAAGAGGTAACCAAGAGCTTTAGAAATCCAGATGCGAGTTATTGGCCCTTAGAGCCTGGCCTCAGAGGCAGAACTAAGCAGTTGCAGTGGTTCCATCTCTAGAAGCCAGGGTTTTACCTGCAGACTGCCAGCTGTTATTCCCCAAGGATGCTTGATGGGCTTCCAGTCTTTGGAAATCTCCATCCATCAGAAAACCACTGCAGCCTTCAACCCTCGGGTGCTTTGCTAGTCTTAGGCAGGTCAGTCTGCTTCCTCTAGAGCATAAGAAGAAAGGAAGCAAGGAAAAGAGAGTGAAACAGTGGTCTCGCCATCTGCTCAGATTTGGAAATAAGGTCAGAAGTGACTTCCAGAACTTGTCTTGTCCTATGAAAAGCATGAAGGTCACCAGAACTTAAAATTAAGGACCTGGGTCCACTTCCCTTGTTGTGAGACTGAGAATGTAAATTGGTACAGCCACTATGGAGAACAGTATGGAGGTTCCTTAAAAAACTAAAAATAGAGCTACCATATGATCCAGCAATCCCACTCCTGGACATATATCTAGAGAAAAATACAGTTCAAAAGGATACATGCACCCCAATGTTCATTGCAGCGCTGTTTACAATAGGCAAGACATGGAAGCAGCCTAAATATCCATTGACAGATGAGTGGATAAAGAAGATGTGGTACATATATACAATGGAATATTACTCAGCCATTAAAAAGAATGAAATAATGCCATTTGCAGTAACATGGATGGACCTGGAGATTACCATACTAAGTGAAGTAAGACAGAGAAAGACAAATATCATATGATATCGCTTATATGCGGAATCTAAAAAATTTTTATTTCATGATGCAAAAACTTATTTACAAAACAGAAACAGACTTACAGACTTAGAGAACGAATTTACAGTTACTAAGGCGGAAAGGTGGGGGGGGGACAGCTTGGGAATTTTGGACTGACATGTACACACGGCTATATTTAAAATAGATAACCAGCAAGGACCTGCTGTAGAGCACAAGCAACTGTGCTCAATATTCTGTAATAACCTAAATGGGAAAAGAATTTGAAAAAGAATAGATACAAGTATACGTATAACCTAATCACTTTTTTGGGAGACTGCACATCCAGGTAATCACAAATAGTAAGAAGAGGTCCATTTTCACCAATGGTTTGGACTTCATGGACCTAATAATTATGTGGTTAAAACTGTCTGTGCTACATGAAAATAATAGGGAAATATTTCTACTAAGACTTGTAAAATATTTCGCCAGGCAAGCCTCCTACAATCCCCCTATTAAAAGCTGTGAAGTATGCAGGGGACAAAAGAGTCACAGCTGGAAGGAGGGCAGTGAGGTGAATGAATGTTCCCTTTCCTAGCCTTTGTCTCATGAATCTATCCACATACCTACGCCATCACAGTTTCACATGGAGGGTGAGGAGTTCTGTGGATTGGGTGTTTCATCTGGAAAATGTATCTGCTGGAACAAGATAAGATGCTGTATATATGATTTAAAAACCAGTAGGAATAACACCCTGCTAGGCTCAGGAGTGTGGAGGGTAAGTTTAAAGTGGTACCCACATGTAGACGGAAGCTTCGTGTTGTCAACTAGCACATTTTACAGATTAACTTTCCATGTTCTCTGGCTGACCAGTTCCAAAGATCTATCAGAAGAGGAACAAAGGGAACACAAGTTTTCATTGACTGGGAAAGTCATCAAATTGAATGTATCAACAGGATATTCCAGAAGCTCTCATGAAACTGATAGAAACATAAGGGTGATAGGAACCCACTGAGGAGATGAAGTGATGAAAGACAATCCCCTATTCTTAGAAGATGTTCATGTTGTGGTCCTGGATGTGATCATTTTCAATTTGAGATTTTCAAACCTTTGGAATTCTTGAAAATATGTGAAATTATACAAAGACATGTTAGTTTGAGAATTTTATAGGCTCTCCTATGACAGACTTTCTCTTTCCAGGCCACCTCTCACAAGTGACATTACCCAGGGGGCTGTGCAGCCAAAAAAACTCAGATCCACTCTGAGTCATCAGGGCAACATGCCTTCAATGAAGGGACCCATCTTCCTATTGGCTGACAGTTTCCCATTCTGCCAGAAGCTTGGAGGGGTATATGTGATAAATATAAGACTTGGTTCTTGTCCTCGGGAAGTCTGAAGTTTTGTTGGAAAACTATATACCTAATGTGCTTGAATAGCTGTACGGATTGGATGTAATTTTGTGCTTAGGGAATGGAATCCACCAAAAGTGCTGTGAGATTTAAGATTGATTTTGGTTATATCTATTACTCTTGCAAAATACTGTTTTAAATATGTATGTAATTTAATAGGGGTGGGGCTTTGGTGTCTGCTGTGTGTTTTACTAAATGAAACAACAGGGTATAGTGAGATGAGGCTGGGTTAGTGGCCAGAAAATTCTGGATTCTAGTCTCACATTCGCCACTGGCTAGAGAAAGACTGGAGACTTCAAACAAGTTACTTATCTTCTCTGAATGGCAGTTTCTACCTTTGTGTGTGTGTGTGTGTGTGTGTGTGTGTGTGTGAAATACCACCTTCTGCACCTATCTTACAAGCTTTCTGTGAGGATAAAACAGAATTCAAAGCTATAAAAAAGAAGGCAAAATTATTATGAACTCATTGGTTCAATCAAACTACCACCTAAGGTTGTTTTTCAAATGCTTTTCATGTATACTGTGAGTGTTGGATTGTGTGTATAGACGTGGGAAAACTCAAAAATAAGAACTTCATATAATTGTGTGTGTGTGTGTGTGTGTGTGTGTGTGTGTGTGTGTGTGTGTGTGTGTGTGAAATACTACCTTCTGCACCTATCTTACAAGCTTTCTGTGAGGATAAAACAGAATTCAAAGCTATAAAAAAGGAGGCAAAATTATTATGAACTCATTGGTTCAATCAAACTACCACCTAAGGTTGTTTTTAAAATGCTTTTCATGTATACTGTGAGTGTTGGATTGTGTGTATAGACGTGGGAAAACTCAAAAATAAGAACTTCATATAATGGCATTATGAAAGTAATACTGCACGTTTGTGAGTCTATATTGTATGGTGTTGTCTCACTTGATTGTTACAACTATGATATTTAGAGCAAAAAGGATTCTTATGTGCACTTCCTATATATAAAGAAGCCGCAGCCCAGAGACATTAAGTGTCTTACTTTAAGAAGGTGGAGGAGCTAGGACTGGACCCTGGTATTTCCGACTTTTCATGCAATGTCCTTTCCAAAAAATTTTTGCTGCCAACACCTTGCCAGATTACTGAGAGGAAATGAGGCTTTTAAAGAGCTGCGTAAAAAAGGAATGTCTAAAAATACCACTTGCCCTCTTGAATATCTGTCTAAAATCACCTCAGTAAGTCTTAATCATGAGAACAAAATGAAAACATATTTCAAATGCCTAGATATTGTCTTAAAATTTTACTTCCTCTCAAACAGCACCATTTCACAGCAAGCTGCCATTTTTTCCTAGCAACTGCCATCCACAGATTGTATTTCTGAAGGGTGTTCACTGTTGCCCGTTTTGTCTTTTAGCAACAGATCAACTCCTAGCAACCATGATCGGATACAGCGTCTCCGGCAAGAATTTCAGCAAGCAAAGCAGGATGAAGATGTGGAAGATCGGCGACGTACCTATAGCTTTGAACAACCCTGGGTGAGTGTTTGGTGCCTTGGCACAGTTGTAGGAAGTCCTGCAACTTCCCTGCAGTAAAAGCCACTAAGCTGTGACCTCAGACCTTTATGAAACAAGACAAGATGGAGCCAAATTCCTTTGACCTTTAGCATATCGACCTTTTCCTCATTTCCATCTGGGTTTCATCACTGCTAATTTCATTTTATATCTTGTTGCACCATCTGTCCGTTGCAGAATAGGTTTCACTTGCCTGATGACAAGACAGAGCAGAGTATTCTGACTCTCAACTATGCATTTTTTAAAGTTTAGTTAAGTATTTTTCTGTATACATTTTTCTGAGAGTCAGAGCCTGAATAAATCAGTTCAACACGTCTATGGCGTATCTACTCTACGCAAAGTACAGTATTTAGAGATTCTTGATTCTCCCCCGTCTCCTGTGTGCATTTGTTGAGCCCCTGCCAGGTCTCTGCCTCTAGCCCGTCTCCAGTCCTCCCTCCCATCGCCGCCAGAGGGACCCTTCTACAGCAGCGCTCTGAATGGCTTCTTAATGCCCCCAAGATAAGTCCAGATTCCACAGTGTGACAGGCTAATTAATCCTCCCAATCCAGCCCCAGACTTGGGCTCTGATCTTGTGCTTTGCCTTAGAGATGATGTCACTTCTGGGAATGGGAGGCATTGGAGCAGATTTGGGGGTTCAATATGATGCGAATTGTGAAGGCTTTCCTTGGAAACCTGAGAGAGTCAACTAGAGATGAGTAAATAAGCTGCCTGAGGCAGGAAAATCTAACTGAGGGTATTAGTAAGTCCAGTCAACATGATAGTGTGACCATAGCCAATAATGCTTTGAGGACAGGGAATAGAAAAATAATTTTTTAAAAATTAATTAACTTATTTATTTTTGGCTGCATTGGGTCTTCGTTGCTGCGCACGGGCTTTCTCTAGTTGCAGCGAGTGGGGGCTCCTCTTCCTTGCGGTGCGTGGGCTTCTCACTGTGGTGGCTTCTCTTGTTGCAGAACCCGGGCTCTAGGTGCGCGGGCTTCAGTAGTTGTGGCACGTGGGCCCTCGAGTGCAGGCTTAGTAGTTGTGGTGCACAGGCCCAGTTGCTCTGCAGCATGTGGGAACAGGGATGAACCGGTGGTCAGTACTGCTCTGATAGCCTGGGAGGCTGCTGGGAGGGGATCTGGGGGTGCCAGCAGTCTAGGGTTATAAAGCTTAGGAGGCTGCGGTCAAAAGAGTGTATTTTTGGAGTCCAGGAATATCCGGATGATGATGGGATCAAAGGTGTCCCATCCATGCATGTGAGTTCCTGAAGCGGAGGAGTGATTAGGGCCCAAAACGTGTATTGAGTTCAGTTCAACGTGTTGGCGATATGATCACACTCGATATTTGGGAGAGTAGGGGCAGACGAAGAATGGTGAGAGAAAAGACTGACATAGACCCGAGTGTGGTTAGATTGCAGGGAAGGAGAGATGAAGGTGGGAAGGTTCTAGGAGCCTTCAGTGCTAGACTGAAAGTCTGAACAAAAATGGTATCTGGACAGAATGCCGGCCCACTAGCCAGGTTAGAAAAAATAATTTTAAATTTTTTCTCCAGGCCTCAGTTTTCTTATTTGTAAACCAAGGGGGTTAGAGTAGCTGATTGTCAGTTACTAAACCTTTTGTTAGAATGAACATTTAAGAGGAAGCTGGGGGTGTAGAGTAAAGCAGATGTCAGTAGAGCTCCTTGGGTTTAATACAGAGGCTGCAGCCGTGGGTCAGAGCTTCTCCAAGTGTAGTCCACGGACCAGCACCTTCAGCTGCTCCTGGGAGCTTGTCACACGTGCACGTTCCTGGGCCCTGCCTCAGACTTACTGGATCTGAACCTCTGTGGGTGGGGCCCAGGAATCTGTATTTTAATAAGCCCTCCACGTCATCTCAAAGGATGGTCAGCTCTGGGAAGCATTGCTCCAGAGTTTAGATCATCGCTGAGGCCCTTTTTGGTCCTAAGATCGAGCGCCCTCAGTACTCTCCACACAAAGCCAGAAAAGGTTCTGATCTGGGGTTTGGTGATCAAGTTGGAGTTTGTGGAAGGTTCATTTTGCAAATGAAAGAAGAAGAAGGAAAAATTGGAGAAGCCGTCCCAGTTTGAAGGACCTCACCTTGGTTCAAGTGAGGAAGATGGGACCTTAGAACAGGCAATATGTGACCGGCATCCCGGAGGAAAAACTCAGGAAATCAATCGTAGCTGACTTTGGGAGGTTATAAAACATGTGCAACAGATTTAATACGTATGAAAATCTAATTGTCCTCTGCAACAATATCACTATTAATAATATTTAGTTTATTTTTCTAGATGATCAAGTAAACTGAGTTATTCCCATGTAGCAACAGGATGGAATTATGTTCATCTACTTCTGTTGTTTCTCAACCTAGTCCTGCTAGGTTTCCTAAAGCAGGCTTCTTTTGTGTTGCGGGGTAAACGTCCTTAACTGTGTGTATTTGCACAAAGGTGCTGAAAGAAAGAATGAGGCCAGTGGCAACCTGAAGGGATAAACAGCCGCTGCACATGGAAATGGTTCTCACACCCCGTAACTCTAGCAGCCCAGGCCCTCCAAGGGCTTTTCACTCCCCGTGCAGCCCAGGAGGGGCAGCGTCGTGCCGTTTTACTTTACCGGGGAATGTGGATTATCCAACCAGCATGTTTTAGTCCATAATTAATCATTTAACTCACCAAATTTCTTGAGTGTTGATTATGTTCTGTTATTGCGTTTGGTTCTGGAAAACAAAGAAAGAATGCCCTTAGGATCCAACAGTGGAGCTGATACAAAGGAAAGGCATGCTTTTACAGTCTTGAGAGGGGGATGCAGGGACTATCGAACACAGAGAAACCACACCCGAATTGATTGTGGGTGGGCACCAAAAAAGCTTGAAAGAACACCTCTGTGAAGTTGCAAAATATTTTGAATATATAACTTTGAGAAACAGAGGACTCTATCTTTGGGAACTAAAATTAATTGGAATTATTTCTGGTTAGTTATCCACAGGCAAGATCTCCAGGTTTGTTGGAGGCTAAATGAGCATTTCCTCCTTCTTAGCTCTAGAATTTTTGCGCTGGGAGATGTGGCAACCATTTGGTATCTATTAGGTTTCTTTATAAGTTTTTTTTTAATGTGGGGCATGAATATTTTGCCACTTGTTTCTATGTTATCTGCTTAATATGAGCAATCACGTGGGGGAAAAAATGTTTGAGAATGTCTTGTACGTTCGGAAACTCAACTACTGAAGGTCATAGGCCAAATTATTGTGTATCAAAATGCCGTAGCAACTTCAGATGGACAACTAGGCTTGTATGATCATTTCCTATAATGATTGAGCGGGGAATTATTTGGATGACAGGCTGATTACCTTGGGAATGGAATAATTTCCTAAATTGTGGGTCAGAAGTTGACCTTCTCCATTTATTTATTTATTTATTCATTCATTCATTCATTCATTCATTCATTTATCAAACAATTGGGATCTTGCTGTGTACTCTCCATTCTACAGATCGTGTAAATGAGTGTAAAGTGACTGTAATTCTACTCAGTGTATGAATTTTAATACAAATTCTCATTGTTGCCTTATTAAGAGCTGCTCAGTTGTTCAAAATGTAATGTAGCCTATAGTTTTTATTATCTGTTTTACAAAATGAGCTTTGAATATCTTGGAATCTTGATTCTTTTCCCGTATGTATTCTGACCTTGAAAGATCACTGTGTTTGGAAAGGGTGAGGCCATGATCTCACCCACTGGAATTATTTGTAATCATTTTAGTGTTAAGGAACCACAAGCCCGTCTTCAAACTGTGTGTACAGCTTAGACCATATTAATTGAAATTGTCCCGCTTGTCAGAAATGCCCACACATGGAGTGCAGTCAGACGTATCATTTAGAAAAATATCCAAGGCAATGACTTTACATACAGAGAGAGATGCTGCAGAAAATTCTTCCAAGGGGCCCTTTTCAACTCATCCATTTTCAGAATGCTCTCTCTACTCTAGCAGAACAGTACGCACCCGTTCCTGGGCTTTTGTTCAAAATAACGTTTGGGCCTGAGGGAGCTGATTTGTGGCACAAAAGGTCCTTCGATGAGCAGAGGCCCAGGACATTTCCTTAGCTCCATAACTGAAGTGAATTCTCTCCCAAGCTGAGTAAAAGAAGAAGAAGAAAAAGCAACTTCTTCCCCCAAAGCAGTGCCAGGTGCAGTATAAATAAAGCAGCAAGTTGCTGTAAATCTTTCTTAAGATAATGGAACAATAGCTGAGGTTAGGGTTATTATCACAGAGCTCAGATATGGACAGGACTTAGTGCTGCTTTTAAAAGAATTAAATTGCAGGCTGCAGAGCTAAGTACAGTATGCTGTTAAAACTTTACAGATACCTGAGTGTTGCCCACAAGCAGACTTACTGGCTGAGACTTTTGATGGATGGGATAATGGAGCTTTTAATAGCTGTATTGCTAAATCCTTTCCATCCTGGGTGGGTAGTGACTGAAAGTAGTTTAGTCCTTCAGATAGAAAATTGATCCTCCACGATATGAATATCCTTTTCTCCCCCAAGCTTTCTTCCTAGCTGTCTGTCCTTAAGCAAATAAAAAAAATCTGTCCCTTTCTCCATTTTCCTGCCTTGGACTTTTAACAACTGCCCTTTCCCATTTAGGTTCTTGCCTGCTTTAGCAAGAGGGCCAGTCACACTGCACAGCCATCCTGCATCCCTAGACTGCCTTCCCTGGACCTGGGGAATTTGAGGAGATGATGCTTCTCTTTTTGTCTTCCTTTTTTTAAGACTTCAGAGGTATCTGCTGTCATTTCCTCCTAATGGGCCTCCACGCCTGGACTCAAGAAATACCTTCTTAGTTGATAGCCTTGCTGTGTGTAGTGTTACTCCAGTTCAAATTGGGTGGCAATCACCTCTCTTGAAAATCCACCTGGAGGAAACCGTTCTTGCAGCAAAGGGGTGCCCTTTAGTTATGGCAAGGGTGTCTCTGTGCTGCTGCAGAATAGACCCTTTTCTTGGAGTCCCATGACCTACCCTCCCGGCCAAAGCGTCCATGACCCGCGGGCTGTTCTACCCACAGAACCCTCGGGTGGTGAAGTGCCTGCCACCCATCAGTGAGGGACACTGGAGGGCTGCTCCTTTATTCTCAACCTACTTGCTGATTAAGATGGGAAAATGGATCCAAACCCTGGTTGGGAAAGATGAGAAGAAGGCAAATAGTGTGTTAAGACCAAAACACATATTTATAAAATCTTGATGAGGGAAATTGGTATGTGTGGCAATTTTTCAACCATTACTCACATCATTAGTAGCAATTAAGCTTTTCAACATTCAGAACCCACAGAGTTCAATCGATAGCTGTGTAAGTACAGTGTGTGATGGGTAGAGGGGAGGGCAGGGAGGACAGGATCTAGAGGCAAAAGTTAACTTTATTTGGATTAGCGGCTGGCAGTAAGTCCTCTATAGAAAATCATTACCAATATTAGCAATGGCCACTTTTAAACAGAGTAAACAACTTACACTCTTAACATGATTAAGTGACTATTTGTTATCAGAATGTGGAATTCATACTAGGATTGCAGTGCATTTGAATTGCTAAAATATGGACTTTAAATCTCAAGGGATATCATTGTTCTTTGTTTTATCATTATCATCATCTTCATCATGGATTTTCATCCAAAGCACAGAAACTTCTTGTATTTTATTTTTGTTTTCTCTACATGCCCTGGACATATGTGAAAATTTGAATTTTTTATTATTTATAATTTAAGTAGAAAACCCACCCTAAATTCTCATTCATAAGACTATTACATATATGTGTATGTGTGAATATATACAAGTGCACACACACATATGCATACATGCTCTTTTTCTTATCTATGTGAAGAAAAATTAGATTATTTAAACAGTATTAAATATTAATAAAACTAATGAATTTTATTTCATAAGAGACACACACACACTTTTATACGAAGCTCTAAAAGTCTTATAATATCACCTAGTTCAAATTAGTACTGAAAATTTGTACAGTATAAATTTATTTTTGTTCTTTCTTTAGTCTATTAACAGTTTGGGTTTTGTATTTTTATTTTGTGTGTTGTCTATTTTTATTTTGGAAAAATAAGGATGATTTTTACTTAATGGAGAGAAATGAGTAAGGACTTAATTTAGTGAAACACCGTACAGAAGATATTTGCAATATTTTGTTCTACGTTAGTGGTACCAAAACTGTGCAGCTTTCGAAGCTTTATGTAATTTTTTATATAATATAAATCGTATCTCTTCATAATCACAATAAAGACCAGTACTTTGAAGCTCATTTACAAAAGCAACCTGCATCATTTTCACTTGTGGTTTTAAACATAAGCCATGAAGACAGTCACGTATCGTGGTTCTCCAGTGTACTGTGTAAGAGATAATCATGTATGTACTCCTGTCTTACAACCTCTGTCATTATTATGGCCTTGGCAACCTGGGCTATTTTTTTACTTAAAAGGTCGCTGCTTGTCACCAATTTCATCACAAACAAGGCCAGGGTTATTTATAATTTGCACTCTTAAAGCTGAGCTATCGCCTTGCTGTCTGGTGAATCTCTGGAATCATTACAATTACGTGTTCCCTGCGTGTTTCCCTGTATAGATGTCGCTTTGTTGTTGCAGTTGCTGATGCTGTTTTATCTGAAAACATGCCCTTCTCTCTGGGGTTAAACCTGATCTCTTTCTTCATTTCTATCTTTATTTTTGTGATTTTGGACTCTAGATAAATTATTCTATTTTTGCCGTAGGGATGAAAACCACAAAACCACAGCATCTTAAAGTTGGGGCTGTCGGTGGTAAGACTGTCCCCACAATTTACGTTTTTATGAGATCTTCATTGAAATCATGAATCAGGTTATTTTTGATTCAGGCCAAGTAGAAAACTTGCCAGGACGACCTTCTCTCATTGTTGCTCTGGACCCGTCATGCACACAATCTTCCTTGAAATCTACGGCCCAGTCAACTTTCATCCTAAAAATAAGGGTGATTCTTTCTTTCTTTTCTTTATTTTATTTTATTTTTTTTTGCTGCGTGGGGTCTTCGTTGCTGCACACGGGCTTTCTGGCTTTCTCTAGTTGCAGCGAGCGCGGGCTACTCTTCGTTGAGGTGCGCAGGCTCGGTAGTTGTGGCGCACGGGCTTAGTTGCTCTGCGGCACGTGGGATCTTCCCCGACCAGGGATCGAACCCGTGTATCCTGCATTGGCAGGCGGATTCTTTTTTGTGGTACGCGGGCCTCCCTCTGCTGTGGCCTCTCCCGTTGCGGAGCACAGGCTCCGGACGCGCAGGCTCAGCGGCCGTGGCTCACGGGCCCAGCCGCTCCGCGGCACGTGGGATCCTCCCAGACCGGGGCGCGAACCCGGTTCCCCTGCATCGGCAGGCGGACGCGCAACCACTGCGCCACCAGGGAAGCCCGGCAGGCGGATTCTTAACCACTGTGCCACCAGGGAAGTCCCGGTGATACTTTCTAATAACCTACTCTTTTGCATGCTCTGAAAAGAGAGAGTAAAATATTAATAGTAAGGCTGAGGTTTGTATTTCATCAGAGTGGGCAAACAGAATGAAATATGTCAGTTTGCTGATTCCAAACTCATTCCCTCATTCTAAGTCTTCAGATCCCATGATAATTTCATAACTGGGGTTCATCCAGATCCAACCAGATGTGCCACTGATAAACAGTATCAGAAAACGCACAGTAGCGGAAGCAAAAGCCCTTCAACTTTTTTTTTTTTTTTTCCCTCCGTCAGAATCAAATTTTCAGGCCTCTAGGAGAAACAGCTTTCTACAAGACCTTGCATTTTCTTTTCACAGCTCCACAAGCAGCGTGTCACAGAACGGCGTGAGCTTGAAAAGCTGGTTACTAAATCCTGCAGCAGAAGGCCAGGCCTTTCAAGACTGTTTGACACATGTGTGTACCTTAGACTGGGTGTACAGGAAAGGAAAATGGGGTTCTTTCTGAAGGCGTATTTCCTTGCTTCACTTTCCCCGTCCAGTGGCCCTTCCCCGGGCTCCCCACCGATAATAGGTCAGCTCAGCGCTCTTCGGGGCCAGCCTCACCAAGGGTCATGGAAGAAACTCTCTGTCTCCGTAATGCTGTTGATGAGCAATTGCTTCATGCTTTGTTTGTATAAGCGGAGCTCACTCGGCAATGTGTTTTCTTTGCTGAAGGCGCCACTGATGTTATTTGAACGGTGTTGTGGCGTGGGTCTCCGAACACACATTTGTTCCAAGGCGTGTGGTTATAAACATCCACTAGTAGAGACTGGGGTATCGTAAAGCCTAATCTCTTCACCCGTTATTTTTGTATCGGGATATTTTTAATATGCTCGCTGATGATACACATATGCTTTGAAATTTTGTCCTGCATGTTGCCTCATCATTGCTCACCAGCAAATGGGATACGCTAGCTAGGCAGAAAGGGGACAGTAGAGATCGCTTTCCTTCTCTTCGCGCAAAAGCCAAGCAGAGGAGCCACTCTTTAAGGAACAAACCCACGTGTTACCTTACCGTGCTCCAAGTGAATGCTGAGACTCATATGATTTCAGAAAATGCTTATTGAGCCCAAGTCTCTCCTTGGCTTTCAACTCTAAAAGAAAATCAATACCTTGTTTATAACAGACAGTCTTCATTCAGAATGAGCCTGTTGCACAATGTTGCATAACACAAAGGGGGCAGAGGTCGGCGAGCGCTAAAAAGGATTACTAGAGAGTGAGTGACTGCCGTTCACGCTCTGATCAACCATTCATTGTCAGCTGTTTTGTAAAGTTAGAGGCATTGTTGTCTGTTTTGAGTGGAGCCTACTTTCAAAAGGCCAGATCTCGAAGGTGAGCTAAACGCTGATGGTGAGAAGCTAAAGCATCCACAGGGGCCCAGCATCATCTATCACCCAATATCTGGTCTCGGTCAGTGGTAGCAATGAGCAGATGACGTGCTGACCAAAGTATTCAGCCAGAGGATGGAAAATTTCTCTGTGGCGTATGATTAACCTAGGTAAAAATGCCATATCCTCATAACGAAGGCAAAATGTAGTATTTCATAACCAATTCCAGTAGCTGTTAGCTTGCAGATTCATTCTTTTGATAAGTGTTTCTGTTCACATGAGGCTGCCATCCGTCGATTGGAGGACCTGGTACGTGGTGAACACTGCCTAGCTTCAACTAATCTTGGTTCAAAATTTAGCTGTCATCCTTTAATAAAAGGGGAATCAGCTACATTGTATCCTACTGCTAGAGTAAAATACATAACTACCGAAAAGATTCACCAGCATGGCCAACTTTGAAGTGTGCACCCTTGGACTGTCCCAGTGTTGTGAATTATTGTAGCAAATTTTTATATTTTTTGGCATTGACTTCTAGATTTCTGAGCAGCCTTACTCCCCTGTACTTGCTGTATGTACAAGGGATGTAAACTAGTGTCTAATGTCAGTATTTACCAAACCTCACTTAGGCAGACTAGAAAGGTGGACGTCTCAATTTTAAACCATTCTAAAGCCGTAATTAAAATTTAGGATGATGGGGTATTGGGGACTCACGAGATGCAATGAGATGCCTCTTGAGAAAATTGCACTTGATTTTTAAGAAATTCACGGAAGTTGCAGATTGTTTCTAAGTCAGTCTATGAGAATGGAAATAGCCACCGGTGCTGTGATATTCGTAATTCCTTTCTCGTGACTCGTGTTGCGTTTTCCCCCCCGCAGCCCAACTCCAGACCGTCGGCGCAGAGCGGCCGGCACTCGGTGTCGGTGGAGGTGCAGATGCAGCGACGACGGCAGGAGGAGCGCGAGAGCTTCCAGCAGGCCCAGCGCCAGTACAGCTCCCTGCCCCGGTACGGGCACCCCACCCGCGCCCCCCCGAGTGTCGCCATCCTCCCCGCCCTTGTCCCTTGGGAAATCCCTCCTCCCCAGTGCACCTCTTCTTCTCCAATAACGAAGAACCGCACATAGATGGCGGGAATCAATGCTTACTTAGAGGCCACCTTACCACGTGGCGGGGAGACCAGGAGGGAGGTGTTTCAGGAGATGCCCACACCTTCACCGGACAGCTCCCCCACTGGACCCGAAGTGGCTTGATCCACGAGGACTGGGCTTAGGGGTCAGACCTGGGTTCTGCTACAGGAAGTCCCCTGCGTATGAACGAGTTCCGTTCCGAGAGCACGTTTGTAAGTCCAGTTTGTTCATAAGTCCAACACGGTTAGCCTAGGTACCCAACTAACACAATCAGCTACATAGTACTGCACTGTAATAGGTTTAGAATACTTTTCACACACATAATACCTAAAAAAAAAAAAAGACGAAAAGTAAACATCTTTACTCTTACAGTACAGTACCTTGAAAAGTTCAGTAGCACACCAGCTGGCATCCAGGCGCTGGCATCGGGTGCACAGGCAAGAAGAGTTACAGACGGGAGGAGAGAGAGGAGGGGGGAGATGGTAGAGCAGAAGGATCGCCATCAACAGGAGACGGAGGGCCAGCTGCGATTTGTGTCAGGCCTGTCGTTGATGGCACAGGTTCTGGTTCCTTGCTGGAACCAGATGCAGGTTCACGTCTTTGAAAGCTCGCAGCTTGAAGGTTCGTATGTAGGGGACTTACTGTGTTGGTTCTGCGACCTCCCGTGGGGCTGGAGACGGATTCCTCAACTGAGAAATGGAAAGAGAACTTTTACTTTGCTCAGCTCGGGGGTAACTAGGATAAATGATATCTTGTAAATCTAGGGTTCTCCAAAAGGATAGGTGCTAAATGCTGCAGGCACCGTATTTAGGGGGGATCAGTGGTCCCAAAGCTGCCTCTCTTGCCATCCTGCCATCCTTGCTTCGGCTCAGTGTGGAACCTCGGAGAGTCCCGGGATGTCCACCTGCCTAGCTGATGGCTGAGCCAGAAGGGTTTCCCTGCCGGGCTCCCCACGTGGAGGCCCCTCTGCCCCAGGGCTTCTCTGCCAAAGGCCTGGAGAGCCCTCAGGTAACGGCACCCTAAGATATTGAAGTAATAGCCATTTTCCATCTAAGTATTGTAAATAATGCAAGTGTTTAAAAACATTCAGCTTTCCAGACTTCCCCAAAGAAGTCACTCCTATCATCACAGTTCTTACAGGCGTTTGTACGGAACACGATTTCAAAGCCAGGTGACAAAAACATTTTGGGTGGAAAACGGTCTACTTACCGTGTTTGTATCAAGTAGACCATTTTGAATTGGGGGGAAAACAGTGCTGGGGTGGGGCAAATATGACCACCTGATATAAAAGTGATCCTGATTCTAATAAAGGTGAGTCCTTTTAATGTTAAGTCATCACCATAACAGCCCTGGGGGACTTCACTGCACTGACCCGCGTCAGCCACGCCCACGTGGGTGTGAGTGCAGCTCTGTACCAGGAGGGGCACTGCCTAGTGTGGGAACTTGATCACTCAGCTGTCCTCTCTCAATCTGTACAGCTGTGTCTCCTTTGAGTACAGAAGTATCCTTTCTTTTACACAGGAGCATAACTGTTATTTAGCCCACTCTAGGCAAGAGTCATCGACGTTTAGGTCTAGACAAGACCTTGGAGAGCACGTCTTCCAAGGAAACAACTCAGAGAAATTAAGGTACTCCCCTCAAGGTCACACACTAGTATGTAATTCCACCAGAATTCAACCCCCACCCTGCCCAGCCCCGACCCTAAACCACTATTTTTGTTTTTGTTTTGTTTTTTGCGGTACGCGGGCCTGTCACTGTTGTGGCCTCTCCCGTTGCGGAGCACAGGCTCCGGACGCGCAGGCTCAGCGGCCGTGGCTCACGGGCCCAGCCGCTCCGCGGCACGTGGGATCTTCCCCGACCAACCGGGGCACGAACCCGCGTCCCCTGCACCGGCAGGCGGACTCCCAACCACTGCGCCACCGGGGAAGCCCTAAACCACTATTTTGTAATGCTCATTGCTCCCGAGGGCTTTGGCGCTCACATTTGGAATGTGAGCAGATATGGATATAAAGGCCTCTGTGCTCTGCTGCCCTTAGCACTTGGGGGAAGGCCGCCGCCTGAATCACCCCAGAGCATCAAATGGGCAACACTTCAAGGCTTACACAAAAAGCTTCTCCTGTTGGGCTTCCCTGGTGGCGCAGTGGTTGAGAGTCCGCCTGCCGACGCGGGGGACACGGGTTCGCGCCCCGGTCCGGGAGGATCCCACATGCCGCGGAGCGGCTGGGCCCGTGAGCCATGGCCGCTGAGCCTGCGCGTCCGGAGCCTGTGCTCCGCAGCGGGAGAGGCCGCAGCAGTGAGAGGCCCGCGAGCTTCTCCTGTGTGAGTTCCCTTCTTGCAGCCTGTCAGCTTGCCTTCCATCAGAAAGGCGAGCGTGAGGATGGGGACGGCCTGACACGCGTGGTGCGGCCCTGCTGTCCCAGCCACGCAGTGGCCATTGTGCATCATGGCGCACGCGGATGGTGTTGTCCGCGCAGGGGCTGTGATCTTATCTTATTGGCAAACTGTTTGGCTTCTTATAGTTGAGTTGTGTTTGAGAGTATCTGTAAGACATGGAGGAGAGCTCTCATAAAGTGTGTGTAAGACGAAAGTGAGATGGGAAATGGCCAGGACTAGGGAAGGGGAGGAGGAGGGATAGAGGTAGGAGGGCCTGGTGGGAGGAGAGACTCTGGGGCCCCGTCCTTGGGAAGAGGACCAGAGAGAGGCAGGTGCACCGGATTCCTCCTGCTCACCTTCCAAAGTCGCTCAGTTCTCCAGACGGATCCTTTCATCCTGGCGCCCCCTCTCCATCTCCACTCCTGACCCTCTCCAGCTCTCCCCTCCTCTGTGCCTCTCTCCCTCCTCTCCCCCCGAAGCACAGGTAGAAGCACCTGTAATTCCATGGACCAGAGGCTTGCTGCCGCTGGGACTATTGCTGTCAGTTAGTGTTTCCCTAAAGAACCAGAACTTTCCCTCTGATCATTTATAACTCCCTTACTATTAGCCATTTTATTCTGTGCGGATAGGAGAAAAGTAGAAATCTTAAAATTAAAGACCTGTGTGAGTTTAGGTGAGTGGGGCTGGTCGGCCTGTACAGCCCATTCACTTCTTTTAGAGAGTACAGTTGGAGGGGTTAATTTGCATATAACTTATTCTCAGCCCTCCGTATCCATGGTTCCATCCACGACTCCTCTGTATCCATGGATTCAACCAACCACAGAGCCTGTCGTCCTGAGGTATTAACTGTTGGAAAATATCCCTATATAAGTGGATCCGTGCAGTTGAAACCCATGCAGTTCAAGGGTCCGACTGTAATTCCTCAACGCGCATCTCTGAGTGAGGGAATTAGGAATGCAGGGCCTTGCACACAGCTTGGTTCCTTGCAGGGAACCTCACTCAGCCAGAGGCTGGAGATCGGAGGGGGGCTGTGACCCGCACGAGCTGGAGGCGAGTCCCCGTTTCTGACATGTGATATTCTTCAAAGACACTTGACCTCAGCTCTTCGGATGTGGACAATTAGCGGACTTTGGTCTAAGCAAGTTGCTGTGGCATTTGATACCAAAACGATTTCACGCACACACAGAGAATTCAGTTGCAAAGTGGAGCGTAAAAGAAAACAAATGGTCGAGACTCTGTATCAGGCCCGCTAGGTGAGGTGCTTTGAATTAGAGGGATGTATACGCACCATAGGGGTTTGTAAATTCTCACTGTGATTAAGGAAACCTATAGGCAGAATTCAGGTTGCGTTGTGAAATGTCAGTAAGAAACGCTAGCCAGGTGGTAACGCGAGATCGGGGGAAAGGGGACACGAGTGGCCACACACTTAATTCTCAATCAGAGGAGGATTTCTTTTTTATTTTTTTATTCCTAAATTAGTTTTCTTTTTTCTGTTTTACTTTCTTTTTTAAAACCCTTTTAAAAATGCCTAGCTTAGTTCCTTAGTATCCAAAAGGCAGCTCTAAATCTGAGTAGTAGAAAAGTATGTTGGGCCATAGTCACTGAGAGAAAAACATATTCAAGATTCTTTGTTGAATGCTTTTCTTTACCTTTCCTCTGCATCTTTCCTCCTGCCATTGGTGGCTTCTTGCTCATCCACCTTGCTTCCCGGCTGTGTCTCCACACCCTGACTCAGTCTCCCCGACAGGCCCGTTTATTACGTGTCTCGACTGCCTCTCACCTTGTCAGCTGTGGTCTGTCTTTCTTCATCCCTGTGTGTCCTCCTCAGCGCAGTGACTGACGGCTTTCCTCAGGCGCTGGGGCTTTGCTGGGTGTCCTGTACATGACAGTGGTCTTCAGGCATCATCACTAAGAGGCAGTTATTGCCACACCAGGGTCCGTGCTTTGGGTCGACTCACGAGTCTCCAGTGAGCGCATTCCAGGACCCAACAAGCCTGCGTGTTGACTGTAAAGACATTCATTGGAAGGAGTGATGCTTTGTTGCTCCTGTGGTTATTCGTGGCCTTTGAGCAATGCTGGGACAGTGGAAAGCTTGCTTCTCATTCTAACTCTGGGACGTGTTTGTGAGTCGCTTCCCTGAGTGAGGGTTCTCCAGTTAGTCTTTGGTGCCTTTCTCTGCTCCCTGATCTCTACCAACCCTCCAGACACAGGACAGAAAGCTGAACTTTTCGTTTATTTTTTTCCCTTGGTCAGAAAGATGCCCTCCCAAACCCAGAGCCTAATTATTGGAGGCAGAGTCACTTGAAAGTCACCCAGTAGTGAACCATGTACCAAATGCCACACTTTTGTGAGCATTTTACCTCTGTGATTTCATTTATTTCTCCCCAGAACCCTATGAGATTAGAGATTATGCCTGCTTCACAGATGATGCACCTTGGGCCCAGGGAGGATAACCCTCCCAGGCTCACACAGCCACACACGCAGACTCAGGGCTGGATCTGTGTCCGCGGGACGCCCAGCCTCTCTCACACCGTGCTCCGCGCCTGCGTGCCTCATCTTCCAGTGGAGGAAACTCTCTGTCTGCTGCTTACTCGTGTTTCTCTACAACCTGCTCATTTCTTGTCCTCTTCTTTAATCAAGAGCTTGTTGCTACACTAGCTTCCTTTCTGAGGAAGCATGAGTGTGTGTATGTGTATGTGTTTGTACATGTGTCCATGCGTCCATGCGTACATATCTGTGGGTGTGTACTTTCCTCAAGTGTCTTACTTCGAACCTCAGGGAGGTTTTCTTCCTTCTCTCTAAACTGCTTGATTTGAAGAAAATTTTAGCTTCAAGAGCTTCTTTCTCCCACATCGTCATAATTTCCATCCTGAACAAACCGTTAGTGAATTTTCAGTGTGTTTGAATACAAAAAGACTCTGTTTTCCTGGACTGGTTCAAAATGCAACTTCCGGTACGTGGTTACGTGGAGCAAAGCCTCCGGCATCATGGAGTTGGAGACGGGATGGACAGGGCTGGTGGATCCCCGTGGACCAAGGATGAAGAAGCCTATTTCCGGTTATCCTTAAACTGATAACTAACCTGTGAAGGAATCCCACGTTGTTGCTATAACATCAGTAACAAGTAATTAAAGTTTCATGATTAATGTCAAATCCCTTGGTTTCATGCTGGCACTTTCCATCATTCATTGCTCTGAGCAGATTAATTTATGACTCTTTAAGTGAAGGTAATCAGTGCTTTAGGCAAATAAACTATTCCATCAAATATAAGCATTCTTGCCTGGGCTGATTGTACACATGGCCCAATTCCCATTAAAAGGATGGATATACTGTAGGCTGTTCAATTAATCAGAGTCATATCCAGGATGGATTCTGGACAGTAGTTCATCTTTCTTATTGAAAATACCCTTGACTACATTTTAGGTCATATGGAAAATGGGCAGATTTTATCCCAAACCATGTTGACGGCACTTCTGAATGTTCAGGAATGCCAACGGCTTCATTCCTGTGGGAGACCCAGTGCTGCATAGACCTTATTTTTCCTCTACCAGTCTTTCTGAACACTCTGTCATGTTGTGTGTGTTGATGTGAAAGGCTGAACAATACGTACTGGCACCGAATGATTTTCTTATTGATAAATGGAGCAATATATTTTGTTTTATGGCTCAATTCTTGCTCCTTCTCTTCCATTTTTAAGGCGAAAAAAAGAGGGCATGTCTTCCTTCCTGGCACAAAATTGTTTTACTTTATCACAGCCAATCTTATTGTAAATTCATAAAAGCATCTAGAGACTTGATAGTAAATTAAAGAGGTTTCAAAACAATAATGTTTCCTGAAAATGATGTGTAACTTTATTGCAGAAGGGATGAGAAGCTGAAATTTCTATAGGACTCTGATTTATGTCCCCATCCTGGGATGACAGAAAATGAGTTGAGTAAGTTACCCTGGGCTTGGGTAAGGATACCGTGGGCAGGAAAATAGCGCTTCCTCCACCCACGTCCAGGTTCTGCAATCTTGATGAGCATGCATTCTGAAGGGTGTCAGTTGCTGACATATACAACTCAAAAGCCGGGGCTTTAAGGGACTGCCTGGTGCATTTTTAATCATAAAGCAGTCTAGACTTAAATCTTTCATAACTGAACTCAAATCGGAATCCATCACACGTACTTCATATTAGCAGGCGTCTCTGGCATGATGGTGGTAGCTGTGTAAAATATTTGTTTGGCTTGTTTAGAATGGAATTGTAATGTTCTAAAGCAAGAAATTACTGCTGGTGTGGAAGCTGCCAAATCGCTAATACCCCTAACGGCACCCTGCCAATGAGTTTAAACTGCAGGAGATATTGTCACCCTGAGCAGAACAGGTGTAGCATCACCCAGACACAGGAGGAGGACCCCGCTTCTGAGTAGCTGCGGAATCTGTTAGCTGCCTCTCCTGTGTAGCCATTGTTTGTGCAGACTTGTCTCAGACTTGAACTTGCCAGGGACAGTCATGTTTTCATCCTCCCGCCCCTGTCACAGTGTCTGGCACGTGACTGGAACCAAATACAGTAAGTCCCCTACATTCGAACGAGTTCCGTTCCGAGAGCATGTTCGTAAGTCCAGCAAAGTTAGCCTAGGTCCCCAACTCACGCAGTCAGCTATATAGTACTGTACTGTAATCGTTTTATAATACTTTCCACACAAAGACTACATAAAGAAAACAAACCAACCCCCCAAATAAAGAAAACATGTTTAATCTTACAGTACAGTACTTGAAAAGTACAGTAGTACCAGCTACATCACCGCTGCTTTTACGCTGGCTTCCGGACATCCTGGGCCTGAAATGAAGACACTGTACTACTGTACTCTACACAGTGCTGTACAGTAAAGTACACAAGAGCACAACCATTTGTAGAGGATGCACGCACGTGACAGTGTACGCCGGACACGTGAAGTAACTGTCCGTGATTGGACGCGCGAACGCACGTTCGCATGTTTGGAAGTTCACAACTTGAAGGTTCGTATGTAGGGGACTCACTGTAATGTTTGCTGGGATAGAGAGATGCTATTTTGGCTCGGCCCTGCCCCCTCACTCCTCCCTTCCATCTCTCTCCCTCCCCTTTTCCATACCCTCACACTCACCTTCGGGCTTTGCTTTCTAGGCAGAGCAGGAAAAACGGCAGCTCCGTCTCCCAGGATTCCTGGGAGCAGAACTACGCCGCTGGGGAAGGCTTCCAGAGCGCCAAGGAGAACCCCAGGTATTCCAGCTACCAGGGCTCCCGGAACGGCTACCTGGGCGGCCACGGCCTCAACGCCAGGGTCATGCTGGAGACCCAGGAGCTCCTCCGCCAGGAGCAGAGGCGGAAAGAGCAGCAGATGAAGAAGCCGCCCCCTCCCCCCGAGGGGCTCAACAACTATGACTCATATAAACAAGTCCAGGACCCCAGTCACATCCCCCCCAAGGGGCCCTTCCGGCAGGACGTTCCCCCCTCCCCTTCTCAGGTCGCCAGGCTGAACAGACTCCAGACTCCTGAGAAAGGCAGGCCCTTCTATTCCTGAGCAGGACGAGAGCAGACTCTTCGTGTCATGCAATAAAGGACATTTTCCTATGAAGACTTGTATTTGGGGAGTTTTTTTGAAACCTCGGTGGTAGTATGGAATACTTCTGTTGCTGGTATTAGTGCCTTTAAGCAGTGTGGGCAATTCGATGGAAGGCCTTAATGTCTTTGCCACTGTGTCCCAAGTGTCTATTTCATGGAAGGGTTTCCCACCATCTGACAATCACCTGTTCGAGGCATCGTACGCTCTGCATCTCTCAGGTACTGGGAATCTGGCCCAGCCCGGGAGACGTCGTGGCCTCGTGTTACCGCCCCGTACAGCTTGTGGCAACGGATTACCCTGAAGTCAAGGGTGACGTTGATCCCTCTTTTTTCCCTTTCAGTTTCTTAGGTGAGGTGACATCTCCATCTCTGGTGGATGAAAGTGGGTGACCTACACCAGAAATTGGGACTCCGTGGTACTTCCCGGCACAGTCATTTTTAATCCTTTGTAACCAGTATGGTTTCCCTTTTCTTTCTCAGCCCCTTGCAACAAGAAAGTTCCTTCATCTAAAAGAAGCTAAGCCATATTCCAACACTGTCTGTTTGTCGGGGGTGGGGGAGGTCCTTTTGTAACTGCCTTATAACTCAGTGTTACCAATAAAGTGATTCTGCTGTCTGCGTGTATAAATACCCTGGCTCAGTCCTGATCCTCACGTGTGTGTTGAGTCGCCATGGCTCTGCGTGGGGCACAGGGGAGACAGGCATCAGCCCTGGTGGGCCAGGGGGCCGCCCGCCCGCCGGCCCAGTGTGTGTCATGACACGGTGGGCGGTAGCTAAGGAAAGAAGGAATTCTCCCAGGACGAGCGTCTGGCCCGGTACATCCCAGCCATTCTTTTTAAATTAGTTTTTGTTTGATAAGTTGGCAGGAAGGGCATAGCATGGAACAAAGACCAGTCAGACACTCATTTTGGGATTCCAGAACCTCACCTGCTTTCTCCGGTTTTTAAAGTCGGTTGCAATGGATGGTTGTCGATTCATCCACCTGCTGTCTCTCTGCCTGGTGATGTCATCCAGGTTTCTAGATAATTCTGCCATGAAATAGAAAAGGTAAATAAGAAGAAAGGTGTTCCACATCCCACAGAACATTCTGGTGTCCCCAAACAGGGATAACAAAAGATTGCCCTGGTGTCAATATGTTAATGTACGTGCGGGTCATGAGGACCTGGGTTACTCCCGTGTTCCCATCTTCTCATTTGTTGGTCTGAACATCCTGTTGTAAACCGTGGCTGGATTGCTAAAGTGCCTGCAAATCCCGATGTGAAAAAAGCTTGAGATGAAAGCTCAGCATACTGTGTGCTAACAAAAAAAAAAAAAAAAAAGACATGTACCGATATGCCTATTTTTTATTTTTACTGGCACATTGTATTTTTGTGTCCACTTCTTTTTAGAAAATATGTGAGGGGTTCATCCCCATACCTACGTCTCTTTTTGCATTTCTGTGTAATGGTTCTGTTTGTTCACGGAACATAGCGATGTTGAAATGATGTGACCAGTGTAAGCGTGGCGACCTCCGACGACAGTTGCTCTTCCTCACAGCCTCCCCTGTGCTGTGAGAAACAGCTTTCCCTGTACATATGAGACTTCTAATAAAAGGCGTATTTCTTCCTGTTCTCTGTGTGTCTGTAGTATTCCTGTGAAAACTCTCCTAGCTGGGTTTTTTTAAAGTCTACTAGCAGATGTAATGTTTTTTTCCATATCTAGAGAAAGTTGAAAGTTTCCTCATCTCTGTCTGTGCAGACACGGAAGTGGGTGATTGATTGTTTATTTGAACACCTGAGGAGAGAGGGGACAGGAAAGAGAGAAGGACCTAATTAATGAGTCCACTGGAAGGCCCAGGCTGCCCAGAGTAGCCGGGAAATTCGGAATGGAAGGAACCGATACACTAGAATAAACAAAAGAATAATTATACAGAGAGCGATGTAATATTTCCGTTGTTGCCCTTTGCACTATGGACCATTTCAACAAGGTGAATGTTCTGCTTGAGTCCTAACCATGTGTACCTCGATCCCAGAGAGAAGTCCAAATTCTAGCTGACTTCCAAGCTAGCCTGGTTCTTACTTCCCAGATTACACAATGAGGCTTTGCCCCTTCTTCCAGAGGGACACTCATTAATATTTGTATGGTGCTTTGAAGGCACGAGGGGCACTAGATCCCTGGGTGGGTCTTGTGCACCATTATGGCCGTGGTCCCAACCCAAAGGGCAGGCTTTGCAGAGACCTGTCCAAAATGCCCTCCCATGGAGGGCCGAGCATCAGCTTGTTGTCATAGCAACCCTTATCCTGCCACTAAATCCAAACTCTGTCACCTCAAGATTAGTAACGAGAGGTGTATAGCAAGCCAAGGAGATAACACGTCTTTGGTTCTTATATGCCTACAAGGTGTGGGAAGGGAGAAGAGCGAAGATGGACAGATTTGTTAATTTTCTCACTGACCAGGAGGCCCGCTGCAAATGCCAAAACTCCCAGGTTATTTATCTCAACTGACAGCGAGAAGAGAGACAGTACTGAATGTTGTGGGAGCCTAAATCACAGAAGATTTGTTGATTAAAACTGACAGTTTGAGCCACACAGAGAAGAGGTGGAGAAATCGATGTGGGTCAGCACAGAAGTGAGAATACGCCCGATGAAGCAATCTTGTCTAAATGAACTGGCCTCTGCTCCAGCACATCTCACAAGGACTTGCGGGAACCAGAGGGAGAGTGTGTCCACAGGGAGAAGTCTCAAGTCAGGAAAGGGTGCAGGTGGCAACCCCAAGGCCCTCACACAGCTAAGGATGGAGGTGCAGTCGCTCAACTGTCCCTCAGAAAACGTGGTTCCCCTGTTATTGCCTCTCTTAGGCCATTAGGACTACAGATAGTCTTATAAATATGTTTATGTAACTATACATTATAAAACAACATTATATAATGTGGCAATAGTCTCTGTAACTCAAGCACCACACCCACCTCCTTTCCCCGGAGTCAGTTAGACCAAAGGCAGCTCAGAAGTGAGCGGATCCCAGGTATCTCACTAAAAGGAAGGAGAGATGGACCCGGGCTCCTCAGGTTTTCTGCCAAGGAAGTCAGATCTATCAACTCCAAGACGGTAAACCAAATGAATTTTGTTTCATCGAGTGGGGGCCATTGGTTTTGTTGCAAACCCTTTTTGAAAAAGGGCAGAAAATAAGCAAAGATTGCTGACCACCACTTAGGCGGCAGTGGGCTTTGTCATGATCTGCCACCATGAGTCTGAACACGAGGCCAGAGGGAAGAAGACACCAGGGGTCCGGAGGCTTCTCTGTCCACATCACTTACCCCAAAAGGGCACTCATCTCCTGGGCTGCTCCCCTTCTCCGATTGTTTTCATTAGGGAGTAGAGGTTGTTCGTGTATACACATGACAGGCACGTGCAGCAGATGTGAAATGCGTACGTAATTCTATATTTAGCTGGTTATTTTCATGTGTCCCTTATTTCATTCTTAAAACCCAAGTCTTACCTCCATTTGATATCAACCTGAGCCTAAGCAGATAGTGATTTGTTTCTGGATTTGTTTGCTGGTCCTGGCAGAGGAAGTGACTGAGGTTCCATCACGCTTGTCCCATCGTGGATGTCCTTGTACGACATGGTGTGCCGTACATTTAAATGTCTATTTAACAGTCAGTTCTTTTCTTATTCTTTTTTTTTTTTTAACAAAGATTACTCTGACAATGACATGTCAGGCAAGGAGATAATCTTTTCTTACTTCAGAGACAGGATATCATCTTAATAAGGCAGCTAATAAGAACGTTCACAGGTCAGAAAGTGAGAATGATGGAGAGACTTTAATGGAAAAACCATCTTCATCTCTGAGTAGTGATTAGATCACAAAGCTGGTTGAATTAAATTGACTTTTTTTTTTAATGCAAGGAGGATGAAGGTTGTAATTCTGAGCATAGGCTTTTTTTTTTTTTTTGAACAGGAAACTGATATTTTACTTCAGATTTCATAGAGAAAAGGTGGGATTGCCTTCTGCACGGAAGGAGCTTATTTTCCCGTTAGAAGGGTTGTTCCCTGCAAAATTCATCATCTTCCCAGTCAGCATACATCTTCCTCTGCCTCCTTTTCCTTTTCCCTAAGCTTTCATGTTCAGCAAAGGAAAAATCGATGGGTGCCCTTTGTCCATAAATTTAGTTTTCTTAGATTAAACCCTATAGTGGAGAATTTGATTTTTATAAAAGATTCCATTATGAGTCAGATAAGATCAAACGTCTTTGCTAAAGAGAGTAATCGCCTTTCCTCGTGAGTTTTTTGTTTTTTTTTTTTCCTTTCTGAGTTTAAATTTCAACGATCAGTTTTTATCTCCTCATTTTTAATTTTTTACAGCGAGTTATCTGTGCGCTGGTCTGTCACTCCCTAGATGTGTCTATTTCATTCCGGACACGGGAGAAAAGTGCAAGAAACAAGGACTAAGGCTTCCCACTGTGAAGCTGAACAATTACTCATCTTTCATCCTTAACATTTATTTCCTCACAGGATCAATTAAATGTGCGGATAAAGCGCTTTTTTGAGTTGCTCAACTAACTGCTGAGTCACCTTGCACTGTCGTTGGCTTAGAAAAACCGTTTGGAGTTTGTTCCCATCTCTGCAAAGTCTCGCGATGATCTGAGTCTCCTCCTGGGGTGTCATCAGCTCTTGGATCCGCGGCTGGAAGGTGGTGTCAGGGCAGGAGCCCTTCTCCCTTCTCTGAAGGCAAGTTGCTGCTCGCTACGAGGCTCCTTCTGAAACTGAAGTTTGGCTTCCATGAGGGATTTTACGATGCAAATATTTTAAGTACAACTTTGAAGATTTTGCCATTAACAACAGTCTCACGTGGCTCAGGGCCCAGCCGACTGCAAACTACAAGGGGGAAGTGCCATAAATTGCTGGCAAGGGACAGGAAGGAAACAGCCCAAATTTCTAAACCAATCGTGACCTTGGTGAATGATTTGGTTTCAGGGTTCAGCTCATATCTGACTTGCTTTTATTCGGCTCTCGTTGTCAGTGGCAACAAACTTACCACGGTTGTTTATGGCGGGATGAAATGGGAGCAAACAGCCTGACAACCCAGACAGAGGCAGAACGAGGACCTGCCCTGAAAGCCGGGTATCTTGGAATCGTGCAAAGCTTTGAACTTGGCTTGTGGGGCCTCCAGGTGAATTTGTCCTGCACATGCCCTTGACTTGCAACTCCATTTCCAAGGCTTCTTCAATGGTATCTGCATGGCTTGCCTCCCACCTGAGCCTGAGGAGCTCGCCCTCTGGTCCAAGCAGCCAAAGCGTTAACACAGAATCTGAACCAGCCATCAGAGGGCACAGCGGCCCCTGGCTCCCACGCTACCGGGTTGACTTATGCGTGTAGTGCTTTACAATTTGTACGGCATTCTCTTCTTTCGCATCCCCAGACCCTGTGGAGCACGTTAGGGAAATGAGAGTCCAATTTTACGCATGAGGAAATGGGGATTCCGAGAGTTTGTGACTTGCCGGTTGGTGAACAGCCCAGTCACAACGTGGAACCCATTGTCCTGAACCTGTGGGGTTATAAGGGTTTCATCAAAAGGATGGCTTTTTGTTTTCAACAATTTAAAATTCCTTACTTGATGGCAATTCGTTGATTGGGAAAAGAAACACAATATAATGCATAAAGAGTTAGGAAATTAACAATGCCCTGAAAATAAATTTTATTAATCATAATACTATTTGCGTGCACTTACAAATACATATGTACGTATATTATATACATTATGTGAGATGAATATAAGGGTTCTATAATGGTTTACTTTAGTCCAAAAATGCCTTTTGAAATAGACAACCAGCCAGGCCTCCATGTGGATCTGCAGACCCCACTGGGTCCCTCGTTGGTAACTACTGTTCCATGCTTGGGATCCTTTGCTTCACTATTTAAACCTCTTAGACCAGAAAGTATGTATTTCTAAGCCAGGTTTTAATGTTGAGAAAAGAAAGAGTCCTATGAGATTAAAGGCAGACAAATTAAAAAAAATAAAATAAGGGTCTGCACCATGGGGAAAGCAGGATGCATTAGAACACAGAGTGGCCACAACAGAAAGCCAGTCCTAGCAGGCGAGTTTCTAAAGCAGATGCAAAAGAGACTCCCAAATGCTAATACAAAATAGAAAAGATCGCTGGGAGATTGTGCAAAAACACAATAACAATTTGCATTAAATCATCAGCTGTTTTCAGCACAGATGGGAAAAGCCTGTTACAAAATGTTGTAAGACATTTGCGGCGGGTTTCAAGCTGGACAGGCATGAAAAACATTCTTAAGCTTTTCACGTTGGACTAAAAATGTAAATCATTTTTAGTCAGGAGTTCTTCTTTACCTATCCTTTTTCTTTGTATTTGATTTTATTTTTGGTAAAGAGATGACATACTAATGGCCAAGGGGGAACGATCCATTTACAGAGTCGGATAGATAAAATTTATCTTCAAAGAGGCAGAATATTAATTATGCATAGAAAGAAACTTTTACTCTGAGACATTCCCAATGAAACCAGTGGCTTATTTCACTCCAGATCCTAATCAAACACAGTCACAGCATCTGGAGAGAAACACAGGAGGTTACTGGGTGTGTTTCAGGGCAGGGGGCAGGGTTGGGCGGCTCAGAAGGATGGGACACCTCTTCCAGGAGGCTCTCTGGGGTTTGCCCGCTGCTTCACCGTACAGCTGTGTCCATCCTCTGCTCCTTTAAATGGGCTGTGGGGTTGTGAAGCAGGAGCCAGCAGCTGATGCTCCAGGGCCCACTCCTCTGGTCCGTGCCCCTGGAGAAGAGACGCAGACAGCCACAGACTTCGCGTCTGGAAGAACTGTCTGGCCCAAGGAAACGAGTTTCCAATAACGAATCCAGCCGAACGAGGCACTTCCCTTGGCTCCAGCTCTCCTTCCCGTAAGCCAGGAAATGTTCTCTCTATTCATTAGGGGATGGCTCTTCAGGGACTTCTAATCTCTGATTGGCTACTTCATACACTGTGGTAGTATCTTCCGCTGCCCATCTGAAGTCCTTTTAGGGTTCCCTCTGGATTAATTGAAAGCCATGGATATCCTGTTTGTGTGATCTATTCAAGGTAATTGTAAGGCCATGAAGAGACCAATATTGATTTTTAAAGGAGATGCCACTTTACAAGGCATGAAATGGACAATGTGTAATGTGGAGTCAGTTTAGGGAAAATCATTCATTCACTCACTCACTCGTTTGTAGTTCCCACTGTGTGCCGAGTTCTGGGTTAGATGCTGGGAACACTCCAGCGAGTAACACAGTCTTATTCTACTGGGGGCTTACTGATAACAGTCAGAGGGTGAAACTAGCATGAGGAGAACGAAAGAGGGTTAGGGAATAGAGAATGAAAGGAGACAGGGATCTTCTGTTTCGGGAGATCACAGCTGAGCAGAGGCCTGAAGGGGCGAGGGAGCCCTGGGGCTGTCTGAAGGAAGAGCCTGCCTGGGAGAAGCATCCATAAGTGCAAACGTGAGGCCACCGTGTGCCTGGTGTGTCGCAGAGCAGTCGGGAGGCCGGGCTTACGATTTGTCCGGTGAATGGGCTGGGGAAGAGGAGGGTAGTGATCGGAGCTGGATGAGGAGGAAGTGAGGGCTGGAGTCAGGCGAGGACAAGAAGTGATACCGGGCCCGCGGGGCCAAAGGATGGCTGGAGTTGGGGATTAGAGCTGGTGAGTGGGTGATCTGAGGAGCGATTGTGGAGGGGTATGGAGGGTGTGTCCATGGGAGAAGGTGGCCGATGTGAGACAGTCAGGCACCGAGAGACCAGTATGGCAGAAGGGATCGTCTTCGTGGGTGTTGAAATCAATTACAGCAACGAAGGTGGCTGCATGACAGTAGTTCAGGTGCTATAACATCGTCACAAGATGGAGGTCTGGCAGAAACCTGCCACCAAGAGTGGAATAGCACATATTGTAGCCAATTCACAGCTGCAAAGAACTGGGGGCGGGGGGTTGGGGAGAAGGGAGGAGGAATGCCCTGGAGCACCAGCAGGAGGGAGAGGGACACCTCGCCCATGGCCAAGCCCGAAATATGCACGGTGTAAGGGGAAAACAGCCACCCCTGGGAAGGCCGTGGGGTCGACAGGAGGAAGAAGTGATGGGCATGGAGAAAGCCCTCCAGGGATGTCAGACGACGTTAGGAGCACAACCCAGACATCCTGGGCGTCTTCTGATGAAGTGAAAGGGGGTGCAGAGCAAGATAAAGTTCTGTGGTCTCTGAGTGGGAGGTAGAAATTCAGTTCTAACCATTGCCTACCTCTCAGATGCCAGAAAGCGGGAGGCTTGCAAAGTGTTACGGTCCCCTTTGCCTAGGAGCGGGCTGCTATGACTTTCTGCATCTCAGCAGCTGAAATGCCCAAACCCACTTGATGACAATAGGCGTATCCATCCATCCATCCATCCATCCATCCATCCAAGGGCTGATATATACCAGACAGTGTGCCGTCACTGTGCATTCAGCGATCAACTAAAGAGACGTGGATATTCTCATTAAAATTACAGTCCAAAGGCAGAAGCAAACACTAATTCCATAAACACACTAAGAGATGTAGTACGTTAAGCTATGACAAGGGCTCTCAAAACCACGTTGCTATGAGAGAAAAACAGGAGGGGGGGACATAATTACGATGGGGACAGTGAAAGGTCTATTGAGTTGAGACCTGAAGGATCCTGAAAACCTAACAATTTGGCAAGATATCAAGAACCGGGAAACTTCATAACCTATGGTGCTGAGGTTTCGTTTTCTAAAATGGAACTAATGAAACAACCCAAAAGGTGGGCAGATTTATACCCAAAGCATTTAAAAAAAATTGTTTATTACAAAAATTGGACCTAAACATGCAAAAATAAGAGAATGGTTAAGTAAATTACGGCGTATGATGTACTCGTATGTTATCAGTTATTAAAGTGAATATAGAATGTATATATAGGAGGTTAATTTTTTCTCAGTAAATCACTCCATGCGGATCATGAAAGCTCTAACACATGAAGATCTCTGATACACTTTACTACGTCACTTAGTATTAAGAGTAATAATCAAACTTGGAAATACAGTTGATGTGGAATGATAAAAGTGTGCCACATTTTAATCCGTTCCTTTTCTTTTTATAAGGCTCTTATTGTACCATAATCTGTAACAAGAAGCCCCAGAGAAAGAAGAGGGCTTCAACCAGGTGACTTTCGACAAAACTTTGAGTTTTGTTATTTATGGACTGAGAATAGTAGGGAGTCGTATGGCCTCTGTACCTCAAACAGCTGCCCTCACGGGTCCTTAGGTTATTGCCAGTGATCCCCAAGTTACTGCCAGTTTAAAGCCCTTGAATGTTTCAAGTGGCTCCTGCCTCAATTTCTTAACAAGTAACCATCCCATGTTCTCTGGGTAAGTGTCATGGATCAAGATTATTTTGTCCCCTCTTCAAATCTGCTTGCTGCATGGGAATTTGTTGGTATTGACCAGTGACTTAAGCTAAAGAAATTAATAGAGAAACTATCTTCCATTGAGCGTGTGTGAGAGTTTTATTTTTTTTTCCCGAAAAAAAAAAAAAAAAAAAAAAAGCTGCGTGCAATAAAGAGGAGCCCGAGAAGTTTTCTAAACCCTCAGGTTGGTCCAGCAAGAAAAGCCTTACAGCCTGTTTTCTTAATCACTTATTCAGTACCTGGAACAAGCTTACATCTCTTACAGTGATGAACTCTTGGCCTGATTTTTTCTGACTGGCCTTTATCGAAAGATTTTAAAGTTTAATCAAGGAAAGAATTGTTTAAAAGCTTAGCTTTTACAAATACCGGAAGTTAAGAGCTCTCACTTAGCTACGGATTGAACTTCAGGATGGACAGTCAGATTCTGGAGCGGGGAGAGCATCGGACATTCTCTACAGGGTGGGGACTGCCCTAGGATCTCTCTCCTCCCATTCACGGCTCAAATCACAACTTTTCCAGAATGCGTCCACCAGATGACTACTTTTCACTAGAGCTCGTATTGAGGGTGAGCCAGAGACACAGAGAAATCACATAACATACTGGGAAGTTTAGGTACAAGTTTTCCAGCCCATCCTTGGGAGCATGATGAGGGTGGAATGAGTAGCAGGTGCCTGGCACTTAGGCAGGCTTTTGAATCCTGAAATGACAAGACGCTAAGGCGTCTAGAGCCATCTGATTACTATTTAATAACGTTGGCCATTAGGAGACTGTCAAAGATTCATGATCTGCTCAGGAGTGCCAACTTTCCTTTTGAAACTTGGAGAGACTGGCGAAAATGTTGGCTTTGGCAGATGGGCTCTTGGCGTGCGTGGGAGTATCGATCACCCTTGCAGGGTAGGAAATGCTACTCTCTCTCTGATTAAAAGTTTCTTACAAAGGAGAACACAAGGTGGTCGGCATCGTTAATAGCCTACATTTAAGAGATCTCTACATTAAGGGGTGTCTGTTGCCAGAGTGTCCATCCGACTTTAATGGATCTGACGGCGTTCCTTTTCCCTTTCAGATGCTGTGTCCTTCTTTAGTCCGACTCCGTCATCGTGCCTCTTCCCTTTGCCCATTTTCTCTATAAACCTTTCTTTGCTAAGATCTATGGTTTTTCATGTGAAAATGGGACCATCAGTTGGAAAAAAACTCACGAATGCTAAGACTTTTAGGGACACGCACGTTAAATCCCATTTTGGTGAATCTGAAGGTGAGATACTGCAACACCTTGCAAAGTGATCCATCCACGCTGCAGGACTCGAGTCCATTCAAATCCAGATGAGACTTTGGCCCATTGTTTTAAAAACAGCTGGATCCCTTCAAGACCCTAGAGGTGCACCCTGAATCCTTGGTCTTGGGTGAGCCCTGAGGCCCGATTCTGATGTTTAAATCTCCACATTGGTCTTTTCACCCAGTTAACCTCAAGGATTTGTTTAATCCCAGCATTGTGTTTCAGGCTTATTTCTGGCTTTGGTTTAGGTCTCCTCTATGCAAGCCCTCTTTGGTGACCCAGCCTCCACTGTCTTTTGGTTTGACCAAGCCGCTCAGCTGCATCTCTCCAAACGTGTTCCAGGCTTGGATCACACTTTGCTGTCCCCAGATGACACCCAGGACACGCGACATCCGTCACCTCTGATAGGTTAACTTCGCGAAATTAATTGACCATGAAACTAACCTGGCTTCTTTCTCATAGTAGACACTCAATAAATGTTTGTTGAGTGACTGCTTCGCCTGAAACTTTATTTAAAGGACTTGAAGTTTTTGCTGTAGTGTCTTTCTGATTTCCCTTTTTGCACTTAAAGCAAGCGTGTAGTGTTTTTTCTGTAAACAATGAGCGAGAGACAAGAGAGAGACAGAGCAAGGTCTAAGAAAACAGACGTAGGTACGTTTGAAGTGGAAAAATTTTTTAAAGGCAAATACTCCTAGACTCTTGAGTGACTTTGAGAGTTATTCCTAATGAAATCTGACATGTTTTAATAAAATTCAGTGGATGGAGTATTGACCCCCACCTTCGTCCCTGAAATGTTGGTGTTCCTCTGGGATATGTCCTGGGCCCTCTTCTCTTCTCTCTTTTGTCCCCTTCCTGCTCATCCCTTCTACTGCCACCTGTACGTTGAAGACACCCGGCCCCCATGTCCCTGGGGCCCTCACTTCTCCCGTGGTCTTCGCTCTGCTTTGCTCTTGTCTACGGCACTGAGGAGCCACTGCCTCTGCTGCTGGCGCCCTCTCTGTGTCTACCAGTGCCTGTGCCCGAGGCCATGGTCTCTGGGGGCCCTCAACCTCCCATTGGGGCTCACCGTCCCTCCCCATTGCCCCCCATTCTTGTTTGTGACACAAATCAGTGCAGTGTCAAGGGGCATGGGCTCGAGTCAGCTGACCTGGGTTTGGATCCCAGCTTTGCCACTTACTCACTGGATAATCTTGGCTTTTAACCCCTGCAAGCCTCAGTGTTCCCATCAATGAAATGGGAACAGTACCCCATTTCAGTACCTACCAGATAGGGTTGTTAAAACGATTTATCAATAACACAACTGCTTAGTCCCATGCTTAGAACCTAAGTGCCCCCCAAATGGTAGTAGTTTTTCTTCTTCACAGATTCCTTTGTGAGAGTATCTCCTTCAGTTTTTCCTGGCAGCCCCCTTCTATCCATGGGGCTCAGAGGGAGTTTGCAGGGATGTTCAGAAAACTGGATCTTAAACAGTCACTGGGCTCTTCACCCTCCACCCACTGGTCCCTCTCCGGTTCCCTCCTCTCCTCCAGAAGATGCCTTTTTTTTAAACATCTTTATTGGAGTATAATTGCTTTACAATGGTGTGTTAGTTTCTGCTTTACAACAAAGTGAATCAGTTATACATATACATATGTCCCCATATCTCTTCCCTCTTGCGTCTCCCTCCCACCCTCCCTATCTATCCCACCCCTCTAGGTGGTCACAAACCACCTAGCTGATCTCCCTGTGCCATGCGGCTGCTTCCCACTAGCTATCCACCCTACGTTTGGTAGTGTATATATGTCCATGCCACTCTCTCACTTCGTCCCAGCTTACCCTTCCCCCTCCCCATATCCTCAAGTCCATGACTACTGGGCATATACCCTGAGAAAACCACAATTCAAAAAGAGTCATGTACCACAATGTTCATTGCAGTTCTGTTTACAATAGTCAGGACATGGAAGCCACCTAAGTGTCCATCAGCAGATGAATGGATAAAGAAGATGTGGCACGTACATACAATGGAATATTACTCAGCCATAAAAAGAAACAAAATTAAGCTATTTGTAGTGAGGTGGATGGACCTAGAGTCTGTCATACAGAGTGAAGTAAGTCAGAAGGAGAAAAACAAATACCATACGCTAACACATATATATGGAATGTAAAACAAAAAGGTTCTGCAGAACCTAGGGGGCAGGACAGGAATAAAGAGGCAGACGTAGAGAATGGACTTGAGGATATGCGGAGGGGGAAGGGTAAGCTGGGACAAAGTGAGAGAGTGGCATGGACATATATACACTACCAAATGTAAATTAGATAGCTAGTGGGAAGCTGCCGCATAGCACAGGGAGACCACCTCTGTGCTTTGTGACCATGAGAGGGGTGGGATAGGGAGGGTGGGAGGGAGGGAGACACAAGAGGGAAGAGATATGGGAACATATGTATATGTATAACTGATTCACATTGTTGTAAAGGAGAAACTAACACACTATTGTAAAACAGTTATACCCCAATAAAGATGTTAAAAAAAAAAAAAAAAAAAAAAAAAAAAAAAAAAAAAAAAAATAAAATCCCTATCAAAATATCTATGACATTCATGACATTTTTCACAGAACTAGAACAAATAATCCTAAAATTTATATGGAATCACTGAAGACCCTGAATTGCCAAAGAAATATTGAGAAAAAAAAACAAAGCTGGAGATAGCATAGTCCCAGATTTCAGACTATACTACAAAGCTTCAGTAAACAAAAGAGCATGCTACTGGCACAAATATAGACATATAGACCAATGGAATGGAATAGAGAGCCCAGAAATAAACCTGTGCACTTATGATCAATTAATCTACGACAAAGTAGGGAAGACTATACAATGGAGAAAAGACAGTCTCTTCAATAAGTGATGCAGGGAAAACTGGACAGTTACATGTAAAAGAATGAGATGAGAACATTCTCTAGCATCATATACAAAAGTAAATTCAAATTAGATTAAAGACCCAAATGTAACACCTGAGACCATAAAACTCCTAGAAGGAAATATAGGCAGAACACTCTGACATAAATTGTAACATATTTTTTGGATCTGTCTCCTAAGGCAAAGGAAACAAATGCAAAAACAAACAAATGAGACCTAATTAAACTTAAAAGCTTTTACATAGCAAAAGAAACCATCAACAAAACGAAAAGACAACCTACAGAATGGGAGAAAATATTTCTAAATGATATGATCAACAAGGGGTTAATATCCAAAATATATAAATATCTCATCCAACTCAATATCAAAAAATCAACTAACCCAATCAAAAAATGGACAGAAGATCTGAATAGACATTTTTCCACAGAAGACATACAGATGGGCAACAGGCATGTGAAAAGATGCTCAACATCACTAATCATCAGAGAAATGCAAATCAAAACCACAATGAGATATCACCTCACACCTGTCAGAATGGCTGTCCTCAAAAAGACCACAAATAACAAATGTTGGCAAAGTTGTGGGGAAAAGAGAATATATATATATATATACATATATATATATATATATATATATATAGTCATGTACCACAATGTTCATTGCAGTTCTGTTTACAATAGTCAGGACATGGAAGCCACCTAAGTGTCCATCAGCAGATGAATGGATAAAGAAGATGTGGCACGTACATACAATGGAATATTACTTGCCATAAAAAGAAACGAAATTGAGTTATTTGTAGTGAGATGGATGGACCTAGAGTCTGTCACACAGAGTGAAGTAAGTCAGAAAGAGGAAAACAGCAGATGCCTTTTATAGAAACTGACTGTTGGAAGCTCTGGTCTCCAATTCATCACATGCTCAGAGCTCGTGCATCCAGGCTGGGACCCCGCACCCGACAATCTTCCCAGTGTTATGGATTCGACTCTTACCCCAGGAGCAGAGGCCACCACTCCTGTCCCCCGAAGAGCTAGCTCACCTTGCCCGGCCTGCGGATGAGTGACAGACCCTTGCTTCCTGAGGGCTGGGTGGAGACATTCAGGATATTTACTACAACGCCTCTTTGGGTCTGTTACTCTTCGGAGGGTATTTCCCAGCATGTTTATACAGTAGTTGTTTAAATAACTCCAAAATCATAATTTGTTTTTGAAGCTTATTATTCTGCTTAAGTTCCTTGAATTATTAAAATGATCTGGTTTCTTGGGAAGTAGTTGTGTTTTAGAGTAATTTAATTGTCTACCGCAGGGAGCGGTTGGATACTGTCTGGGGGTGGGGGGACCCCCCCACAAAAAACCTATTAAGTCTATCCGTTCTTTAATTTTCCTGATTCAGCTGCTCAGTCCCAGGTAAGAATATGTGTCCATTACGCAGCTTGCACAGATGTTGCACGAATTCTCAAACGGCCCCTTCTTGCCTTCGTTTTTGTTTTGTTTCTCTTGCAGTGAGAAGGGCCCCTCGGAGAACACAGAAGCCCGTAGAAGGAACGTCCAACTGGTGGACACACCAGGGCTGAGGAACACAGTGAACAGTCCCTGCTGGTCAGGACCAGGCTGTCCTATGGCCATAGGGTGACTTGCTAGATTATTCGGTGCCATCTGCACTGGGAGCTTCCGCTTGGGACTGTAACCTGAAGCCAGACCGGAATCAGCGTTATCAAGTCACCCTGCAGCTCAAGGGACCCACGGAGCCTCATGACCTGTGACAAAATGTTCAACTTCCTTAGCTTGACTTCAAGGCTCTCCATGACCCAGACGTACCTTTCTGGCCTTTTCTCCTCTAGGTCGCACCTCTAACTTGCCCTCGCATCAGACTGCATCCCTCCTTCCTGTCTGATCTGGGTCCACGACGTTCCCCGGACGAAAAGGTCTCCCTCCGCCCTGCCCTCGCCACAAGGCATTCTGCCTGCCCGGACGCGGCTCACCCCTCAACGTCTAACTCAGTTCCTGTCTCCTTCCTGTAAAACTCTCCCCAGCTGCTCTGTGATCTCTCTCCACACACACCTCTTCGATTACATATGCTGCCCACTGAGCGCTTCTCACGTTTGGCGTCTCATTGTTGGTGGTGCTTCTGGGTGCTCACGTCTTACCGGTCTCCCTGGTCTGTCCGCTTCCCCGGGGATGAAGCTTGTACTCTGTGTTTCTGTGTTTTCTCCATGGGCCTTCTCTTCTGGCAGCTTCCCTGCAATGTTCTTGATTCGTTGATTAACTTAAAGCAAGTCCAGACTCTTTGGGAAACGTGCAGCGCGTCAATCCTGTAATTCCCTGCCTAACCGCAGTGCAGAAAGGCAACACGATGGAATCCATGCCACTCTGAATGAGGGCGGAGAACTGGTTCAGATCAGTTTGGCAGGCACTGAGCAGGTGCTATGGGCTGCACACTGTGCCAGATATCTTTTTTAAAAGATACCTTGGCTGCGTAATATGCCATTGTGTATGTATTGTGTATGTATTACTCAGCCATAAAAAAAGGATGAAATAATGCCATTTGCAGCAACATGGATGAACCTAGAGATTATCATACTAAGCGAAGTAAGTCAGACAGAGAAAGACAAATATCATGTGTTATCACTTATATGTAGGAACTAAAAAAATGATACAAAGTAACTTATTTACAAAACAGATATAGACTCACAGATACAGAAAACAAACGTATGGTTATCAAAGGGGAAAGGGGAGGAGGAATAAATTAGGAGTTTGGGATTAAAATATACACACTTGGACTTCCCTGGTGGCGCAGCGGTTGGGAGTCCGCCTGCCGATGCAGGGGACGTGGGTTCGTGCCCCGGTCCGGGAAGATCCCACGTGCCGCGGAGCGGCTGGGCCCGTGAGCCGTGGCCGCTGGGCCTGCGCGTCCGGAGCCCGTGCTCCGCAGCGGGAGAGGCCACAGCAGTGAGAGGCCCGCGTACCGCAAAAAAAAAAAAGATAAAATATACACACTACTATATATAAAGTACAGATAACCAGCAAAGACCTACTGTATAGCACAGGGAACTGTACTCGATATCTTGTAATAACCTAAAAGAATCTGAAAAAGAATATCTATATATGTATAACTGAATCCGTTTGCTGTACACTTGAAACTAACACAACATTGTAAATTAACTATACTTCAATTAAAAATAGAAGATATATTGGGTGCAGCTTTTCCCTTCAAACAGCCCACTGTTTAGGAGACATTTCTGACATGAAAGAATTAGGAAACACTTAGCCCAGAGTAAGAGGCCGTATCCGTTCAAGTGCTAAATTGATTGAACTCCAAAATCCAGACGAGTGAAAGAGGTAGTAAGTGGTGTGGGTTCCAGGATGCGGGGGAGCAGAGACGGGAACCTCAGAGGGCTCTAGGGAGGAGCCAGATGTTTCAGGGGGTAAGACAGGACTGGCGATGCTTTCCACCGGAGGGACATCAAATACCTCAAAACACAGGGTGAGGAAAAGAAAATGATTGAGCGCACGTTGTACAGCAGGCATCACGTAGACACCAACTCATTTATTCCCCATGTCCCTGCAAGGCTCACCTTACTTTCCTATCACAGAGGAAGAGTCACCAGGAGAGGTTGAGTAACTTGCCCAATACACGGGCAGTACTGGTAGCCTGGCTCCGGTTCAGCCCATCACCAGGGAGCCGGTGCTGAGTGAGGGGCCAGAGCTGAGGGAGGGAAGGCCCTCGCTGGAGCAGCCCCCCTCCCCACCCCTCCATGTCCAGGACCTACTCGTCTCTTCTCCTAAGCTGCAGCTCAGAAGGGAGGGAGTGTTCAACTTAGGAAAGAGACCTGTTCTCAGCCACTTCTACGATGGCTCCCCCATGATCCACACCACCTGGTGTTCACTCCCTGTGTGATGCCCCCTTCCCCTCCCCCCCCCCGCCGTCTGCGAGCTGCACCCGGTGACAAGTTTCTGGTGAATAAATTACAGCAAAAGTGATGGGCTTTTCCACGACTAGGTTATAACAAACGGTAACTTCAGTCCTGCTGGCACTCTTTCTCTTTGGCTTTCCTCGTGCATTACCTCTGATAAGACAAATTGCCGTATGGAGGGGCCCACATGGCAAGGAACCACGGGCCTCCTTGGTCCAGCGTGTGAGGAATGGATGCTGCCAGCAGCCATGTGATGGAGCAGATCCTTCCCCAGTTGAGCTCTCAGATGATTCTGCAGCCTCAGCCAAAATGACTGCAGCCTCGTGAGAGACCCCGAAACAGACAGCACAGCTAAGTCTTACCTGGATCCATGACCAACAGAGACAACAAGATAATAAATAGTGTTTGGGAGTAATTTGTTATGGGGTAATATTTAAATAATATAAGACCCCTTCTGAATGTGGTCTCTCCTATGGCTGAAGTCTGACCTGTCATTAGAAACCTCTAACATTTGTCACTTCAATTGAATTAGACAGTTAAAAAAATACTATCTGAATGGCATGCCAATCCATATGTCTGATTAGATTGCCTGGTCCCAGTAGGTGCTTACATGAGGGAGGCTGAAAATTCTAACGCTTTCTTCCATTATCAGAAATTCTGGAAAGAGGCTAGAGAATCTGCATTTATAAAAGCACGTCACGTGCAGCAATATTCTATTTTGGTCTGGATGGTAGTTGCTTCATGAAAATGTATTAAGCTGTACAGCTATGCTTTGTGTGTTTTTTCTGTACTTACCTTATATTTCAATAAAAAGTTTACTTAAAAAAGTGTTGCCGGTTGATGGTAAGGTGCACACGTTTGAGATCCATCAATCTGCATAATTATGATTTAAAAGGAGCAGATACGGGCTCCCCTGGTGGCGCAGTGGTTGAGAGTCCGCCTGCCGAGGCAGGGGACACGGGTTCGTGCCCCGGTCCGGGAAGATCCCACGTGCCGCGGAGCGGCTGGGCCCGTGAGCCATGGCCGCTGAGCCTGCGCGTCCGGAGCCTGGGCTCCGCAACGGGAGAGGCCACAGCAGTGAGAGGCCCGCGTACCGCAAAAAAATAAATAAATAAATAAAAGGAGCAGATAATAATCATAGCTTGTATTTATTCTTAGACCGGTCTAAGTGCTTTAGATACATTAATGCACAACAGCCCTATGAGGTCGATGCTATCTATTATGGTACCCATTTTATAGATGTGAAAAACTGAGCATAGAGAGGTTTATTATTTATCCAAAGTCACACAGCTAGCAAGTGGTAGAGCCAGGCTTCAGACCGAGGTGGTGTGGCTCTCCGTAGAGCCCATGCTCTCAACCAGACAAAATTAGAGACTGAACCACCCTTTCTCAGGCTCCGCTGGCCTTGATTCTACAGGGTTCTCTGTCGTGCTGCTGCCTCAGCGCAGCTCTCTGAAAGGCCGTGTAGAGGAGTGGGGCAGCTTCCTGCAGGCCCGTGCCTGTTGACAGAGCCCACACCGTCCACTCCCTGCTTCTGGTGGAGGAGGGCTGGACGGCCACCTCCAGCGGTTTTCTCTTCCTTGTCCAGGACCAGCTCCAGACACCAGCGCTCTACCCCTTCCCTGTGCACCACCCAACCTCGGTGAAGAAAGATAACGCATCTCTTGGTGTCGTCTTCGCTCAGCCACGGTCAGTCACAGGCCCACAGAGGGTTTCCTCTCTTTCACAGGGATGTCTTGAGGGCAGAGGCGGGTTCACGGGGCCGCTCACAGAGCTTCCGTTCCAGGCCCCTCCCTTGCAAGGCCCCTTCCGAGAAGACCTTGTGCCTTCTGGGAGAGTCATAACTTTCTATTCTTTTCCTAGAGCCCCCCTGGCTGTGTGAGTCTCACACCCTAGTTTCAAGGCCTAGATGTGTCCCCGCTCCGGGGACCCTTCCAGGCGTTGCCTCCAAAATGAAAACTCTTGCTCTGCTCCTCTTCAGCCTGGCTCTCGGGGACTTGGTGACCAGCCCTTAAGTGCTGTTCTCTCCGCCCTGGTCTCTCCCGCTCACTGGGACTGTGTGCTCTGTCCTGGCTTCCACTTTTCCTGGGTTGAGAGTGAGACCCAGGTATCAAATTCCCTTTTCCTTCTGGCCTAGAACAACAGGTAAGGCCCCTCTCACCCTGGTTCCCAGAACACAGTCAGGTCCCCTTGCTGGAGCAAGGAAACCAGACCCCAGACTTCGCCTCCCTCCCCTGACACTCTCCCCCCGCCCCCCGTGAATCCCCATCTCTGGCCTTCCAGGGGCCACGAGCTCATGTTCTTACAGCACAGCCCACATCCCACGTATTAGGATGCAGGAAGCACCGTAATTACCTCTGCAGCTGATTTAAGCTTCCAGGTTAGACACAAAATGTTGGGAGCTTGCGGGAAGGGACTCCACTATGGTTATCTAGAATGTGCATTGTGGGGGAATCTTGTGATAAAGGTATAAAGAAAATCATTTTTTTCCTGCCCTGGACTTTGGCCAGGAGAAATGTCGAGAAATTCTTTTGTGAATAACCATTCACAGATTTCAACAATTGTTCACTCTTGATACTACAGTCTCTGTGCATGAATGATTTTCTCATTTTTGTGCAGAATTTTTCCACATGTTTGTTGACGAAAATATTACTAATCTAATTTCCTATTAAAAAACTCATTTCCAGCATCGCAGAGCTGAAAGGTGCTACCAACCATTTATTCTTCAATTTACATACAACAAATCCTGTAATGTGATGGGGGCTTTTACACAAGGGTGGCTGCAAGCAATTACATGGGCAAAGAAATATTTTAGTCCAGAGCTGTGTGCTGTGTTAATTTCATCTGTTGAACTCCCATTGAGATTTCTCCTATTGTTAAACTGCCTGTTGATGTGGATTTAGAGAGCAAACTCCACCAAGTACGGCAGTTCAATGTTATAATGCTGTTTGTGCGCTAATATTTTCCTTTTAATTATAATTTGGGAAATTGGGGTTTATTAGAAAAAAAGAAGGCATCAGACCAGAATAATTTATTCCATTTTTCTCCACTCAGCACCATGACAAAGTAGAACATTTTCCAGGTGAAATATTGATTTGGAAAGGGCTGGAAAAATTCTGGAGGTCACAGCAGGGCTCTGGGGTGGACTGGATCTCATGATCCCTGGCATGGAGGGAGCATGGGGTCTGGACTGCTGGCCTGGCGGCTCTGTGGCTACTGGGAAGCGTCCAGGGGGAGATTTCAGAAGCTAACTCCAGGTCATGCGGAATTATAGCCTCAGATGCTACAGACTCAGGTGTGGTCAGGCTGGTGGATCCCATCTGTCCGTCCATCTCTCCAACCATTCTTCCATCCATTCATCCATCCTTTATTGAATGTTAGGCATATATTATGTCCCTACTTTCTATTTTGTATCTATTTTAGAAGATGCAAAGTGAATATTTAAAATTCTTTCATTTAGTCATTCAACAAACACTCACTGAGCATCTATGTTCCTGGCGCTATGGTATGTGCCAAGGACACAAAAGTGAAAGTTGGAGCCCTGCTCTCAGTACCACACAAAGCAATCAATCCTTACAAAATACCTTAATGAGTGTTATCATAGAGGGACGGGAGCACACTAAATACAGTGGGGAGTGGGGGGAGGGGAGGAGTGGTGGCCAAGAAACCTTTCCAGAGACGGTGTTAGATGCTCAAAGGATAAAGAGGAGGTCGTTCCCAGAAGAGTAAAAGACATATATGTTTTTAAAACAGCTTTACTGAAGCATAATTGACATACAATAAACTGCACATATTGAAAGGATGTAATTGATAAGCTTTGTCCTGTGTTTACACCTGTGAAATCACCATCACAATAAAGATAAGGAACATACCCGTTAGCCCCAAATTTCCTCCTGCCCCTTTGTAACCCCTTCCTGCTGTCTACTTCAACCACAGGAAACCACTGATACTTTCCGTCAACACAGATTAGTCTGAATTTTCTAGACTTTGATATAAGTGAAATGATGTAGTACGTATTCTTTTTTGTCTGGCTTTTTTCACCCAGCACAATTATTTTGAGATTCATCCATACCACTGTATGCACGAATGGTTCAGTCTTTTTTTGTTTTCCTGGGTGCTATTCCATTGACTGGATTTACCATCATCTATTTATTTACCTGTGGATGGACACCGGCACGTTTCCAGGTTTGGCTGTTATAAGTAAAGCTGCTGTGAACATTCACGCACAAGTCTCTGTACGGTAGTAGCTTTCTTTTCCTTTGGGAAAATACCTGGGAGTACAATGGCTGGATCTTATGGTGGGTATGTGTTTAACTTTTTAAGAAACTGCCAAGCCCCAATGTTCGAAGCAGCATTACTTACAGTAGCAAATATATGGAAGTAACCTAAATGTCCATTGGCAGATGAATGGATAAAAATGTGTATATGTATACAATGGAATGAAATTCTGCCCTTTGCAACAACATGGGTGGACCCAGAGGGTATTATGCTCAGTGAACTAAGTCAGACAAACAAAGACAAATACTGTATGCTATCACTTATATGTGGAATCTAAAAGATAAAATGAATGACTATAACAATACAGAAACAGACTCTGATAATAGAGAACAAACTAGTGGTTACCAGCGTGGTGGGAAGTTCAGAGAGGGGCGGGGGATTAAGAGATACAAACTACTCTGTATAAAATAAATAAGCTACAAGGATGTATTGTACAGCACAGGGAAAATAGCCAAGATTTTATAATAACTTTAAATGGAGTATAATCTATAAAAATATTGAATCACTATGTTGTACTCCCGAAACTAATATAATATTGTTTAGCATAATCAGCTATACTTCAGTAGGAAAAAAAAGAAAGAAACTTGCCAAGCTGTTTCCAAAGTGTTTGTACCGTTTTCACTCCCCACTAGCAGCGTAGGGGAGTCTAGTTCTTCTACATCCTCGTAGAAGGCATACACCTTTTGTCTGTCATTGAGTGCAAAGATGTAAGTGCCTGGAGCTGTCAGTCACAGAAGGTCCTGTCCACCCTCCTCTGCCTGACCATCAGCGTACCTGGCTCATTTTAGAACAAGAGCAGCCTTGGTGGCTCGTGCTGGAAGCCTGGCGGAGGGCACTGGCGGCGATGCGGTCTCACAAAGTGGAGCCCAGGCTGGGGCTTTTGTTAACCAGCCCTTCCTAGAAAAGCTGGTGCACTACAGACACTGCGCCTTCACGGTTTTTCCTCATGGGAGGTTTCCATGGCGTCTACCTCGAAGGACCCAAACCCTGCCCAAATGGATGTGACTAGCAGTGAGGAGGAGTACGGAAAACAGCTCCATGAAGCCCTGAAGCATCTTTCCCTGGGCGCTGGTCAGCCACCCACCCTGCTTTGTCCTGAGCCCACCGCATGGTCACACCCCAGGCCCCGGCGGAGCGGGCAGGGGCATAGGGGACCCCTGCCGTGTCCCTTTGACCAGCCTTTGCTTCACAAACCTTTTTAAGCTAATTTTTCCTGACATTTCCAATAGGCCTTTGAAAACGTTGTGATTGAGAGAGCAAACGTGTGCTTCATAGCATGCCTCCAAAGCAGGGGGGTTATTACAGCTAATCCGCACCCTCCGCCTCGGGCCTGAAGCATCGGGGCAACGAACAGCTAAGAAGATTAAGAAGCAAATGCTGGAAGGCCGGATGTGCGTGTCCAGAAAACGCGGTGGTCTGAGCTGCCAACCAAGCGGGCACGAGTTTTCCAAGCACTGACCTGGGAGCAGTATTCCTCCTCTTTTCACAACCGCCCAGAGCAACGTGAATCACTGTCTTTGGCCTTCTCGCCACAGTCCTCTGGCTTCCTTCTTCTGGGGAATTTGGATTCAATTTGTGTTTTTGGGTTTGTCCCCCAGGGTCTCCAGGGATTAGGTTTATGGGAAATATGCTAACAGAGGAAATCAGAAAAATGAAAGTCGATGTTTGCTATCACACATTCCCGTGGTGAGCTAGCCTTTGGAAACTGGTATGTTGGTCTGGCAGTCCAGGGCGGAGACGCTGGGGAAAGTGGCTCCAACCAGTCCTTGCCTGGAAGCAAGCCAGGGACACAAGAGAAGCAGGGTCTGTGATTCCAGATCAAGACCAGAAGCCCAGGGGTGGTATAGGGAAGACAAGTGACCAAATAGGCTGATATTGCCTATTTGTTCTTAAAGTGACCAGGAATCTTCATTCACTATCAAGTACCATCTATATGTGAGGCACTGTGCATTGCCCTTAACAGATGACAAAGAACGTTTTGCCTTGTGACCTCAAAGGACAAATGTCGAGTTGTTCTTTTTTTGTAGAAGCTGCATCTTTCTTCAAATAAGATTTGATTTCAAAAGGTAAAAGTCTGCTGGTTTCTACAAAAAAATCAAATAGACCTACATACTTTAAGAGCTTGAAAGGGAAATATAATCAGCTACAATACATACTCGTGTGTTTCATTTCCCATATTTGAGGTCTTCCTATCCTGCTGTCTCCTGGGTATAAGAGTCAAAGGAAGAAGAAGAAGCAGAGAGAGAATTATTCTTCCTACAGCTCTGTGGTGACCTTGGGGGTTTCCGTTCTCATATCCGTTCCATCTCAGATGAGGAGTTTAATGCAATCACACCAGTTCCATTCGTCTTGCCAGGTTGATCAGGAAGGTGTCTGAGACCTGATTCTGGCCAGTGAGACATGAGGCAACATCTGTTGGGGGCAGAATCCCAAGAAAGAGAGAGTGGGTCCTCTGTGTTTCTGGACATAGCCACGCGTGTGTTTGGTAGGGCTGCCATAACAAAGTACCAGACTGCGTAGCTTAAACCATAGAAGTGTATTGTCTCACAGAATTCCAAGCTCAAGGTGTCGGCAATCTTGGTTTCTTCTGAGATCTCTCCCTTTGGCTTGTAGATGGTGGTCTTTTCTCTGTGACTTTACATGGTCTTTCTTCCGTGCGTCTGTGGCCCAATTTCCTCTTCTTATAAGAATGCTAGTCTGGGGACTTCCCTGGCGGTCCAGTGGTTAAGACTTCACCTTCCAATGCAGGGAGTGTGGGTTCGATCCCTGGTCGGGGAGCTAAGATCCCACGTGCCTTGTGGCCAAAAAAACAAAACATAAAACAGAAGCCATATTTTAACAAATTCAATAAAGACTTTAAAAATGGTCCACATCAAAAAAAAAATCTTTAAAAAAAGAACACTAGTCTGATTAGGGCCCATCCTAATGACCTCGTTTTGCCTTAATTACCTTTTTAAAGACCCAATCTCCAGGGCTTCTCTGGTGGCGCAGTGGTTGAGAGTCCGCCTGCCGACGCAGGGGACGCGGGTTCGTGCCCCGGGCCGGGAAGATCCCACATGCCGCGGAGCGGCTGGGCCCGTGAGCCATGGCCGCTGAGCCTGCGCGTCCGGAGCCTGTGCGCCGCAACGGGAGAGGCCACAGCAGTGAGAGGCCCGCGTACTGCAAAAAAAAAAAAAAAAAAAAAAAAGACCCAATCTCCAAATACAGTCAAATTCTGAGATACTGGGGGTTAGGACTTCAGCGTATGAATCTGGGGGACACAGTTCAGCCCATGCACCACGTGTGACGCGATGCCTGGAGCAGCCGTGGCCGCCTCGCCGCAGCCCCAGGATGGAACGGGAGAGGCCACGGCAGTGAGAGGCCCGCGTACTGCAAAAAAAAAAAAAAAAAAAAAAAAAAAACCCAATCTCCAAATACAGTCAAACTCTGAGATACTGGGGGTTAGGACTTCAGCGTATGAATCTGGGGGACACAGTTCAGCCCATGCACCACGTGTGACGCGATGCCTGGAGCAGCCGTGGCCGCCTCGCCGCAGCCCCAGGATGGGCCCAGCACAGCCGGCAACGGGAGGCCAGCAGCTGGCGGCCTGAGCTGCCTGCTCTGCTCCCTCCCGCCTTGTGTGATGACAAATTTCCTTATTGCTAATCCAGGTGGAATTGGGGTTTCAGAAGCAGCCTATGGGAGGGACGTAAAACCTGAAAAGTGAAAAGCTGAGCAATTGGTGTTTGCAGGGCTCCTTTGAAGGGGAGAGAGGAGCACGCTTCGTTCCTTCTTCTTTTGGAGGCTTGATTGCTTCCCCAGCTTGCGAGCATGCGCACACACTGCCCAGGCCTCTGCTCACCCCTCTGCCCCGGCCACTCGCCCCTGGCTTCCGGGAAGGGGCCGGAGTCCTCACCTCCATCCTCAGTCAGAGCCCGCGTCTTCCTCCAGCCCCGGCTCCAGGCAGGCAAGAGCCCCATCGTGCCCCCTGAAACACACCTGCGCTGTGCTGCGTCAGGTGAATTGAATTCTGTCACCGTCTCTTTTTCCTGCCAGGCATCGACTACACAGAGGGGATAAGCAAAGACTAAGAGGAATTCTCAACTCCCTAAAGCAGAGATCCTGGGCATTTTCAACACACAGAGGTGTGGCTGGTGCTACCACGGTAAGAAATCACGGAAATGAGCGTAGGCTGTCCTGAAATCATATGGGAGGGATGTGTTAGGAAATCTGGGGTTCAGGGAAGGCTCTTAAACCAAGTGTCTCTGTCCTATTCTGCCCCCCAGAGTGTAGGGTGGCTGAAGAGGGGGAGGGAAATGGGTCTCCTTTGCAGCCCGTGGCTGCACTGAGAATCCCGGTCTGCTCTGTCCCTCCTCTGAGACAGCCAGTGCCAAGTTCCTGCCAGGCAAACTTCCCTCAGGATAAGGATGACTGCCAGCTCTCCGGGGCAGGGAGTCAAGCCGTGGAAGAGCAGAGTTCTGAGAACATCATGTTACCACCCCCTAAAACGGTGTCGGGAAGCGCAGGAGGGAGGTGGCTCCAGGAACGGAGAAAGTACAAGAAGGCCGGGGATCGCGCCGGGACAATGTGGGCCTTGCAGATGCTCTGTGACAGTGTGGGTACTCAGGTCCTTCCGGGGCGGGGCCTCCTGGGCCGCCCACACCAACCCGGCCCCCGTCACTCTTTTCCCGCACTGGTGTCGCTCTCCACCTGGCGCCGACCCCCTGAGGGCGCCGGAGGAGAGCCCTGTGCAGGGTGCTGGCCTCGGACACCTCTTCGCATACACCCTGTGTATGGGGAGAAGTCCCGATTCAGAACTCGGAATTTGGATTTTCTGCCAATCAGATACTTTTCCTCCGGCTGCCAAATAATTTTGTTTTGGCTGCCAAGAAACTCTTTTTTAACCGAGCATGGAGTTGAGTGGCTACAGTACAACAACATGCCATGCAGATGTCGGGAGAACAGCACGGTGCCCAGCTGACAATCGGGCCATCTCTCATGGTGGGCATGTCATACCGCGTAAGTGTCTTCCCAGATTTTCCTCACTGGGTGCAGAGGCGCTGATTTGTGATTGCAGACGCAGGATTCCCTCCCCAGGTCTGAGGCATGACCCCTCAGGGAGCTACCTGTGTCTAGAACCCAAGTCAGATTTGTTTTATAGGCTGATATCTTGCAGGCTGTGAGTCTGAGTGAACCACTCCCCTAATGATCAGATCATTATAATGGCTTATTCGTTTGATGCCGGGCAATGAAATATTGTTACCTCCATCGGGCTGGCTGTCTACTGTGGACCTGATCTCATAATCTCTGCTTAACAGAAGCCTCCTTGATGTCTTTTGTAGTAAAGAACGGGTACCTGATAGAAGATCCCTTTGGGGAAAGGACTTTCGTGTCATTTAAAAAGCAAAGATTAAAGTTTAATATTCCTAATAGTAATTGCTCTCTATTTTGTTTTTCACAACTGAGAGACATTGTTTGGCGGAATCTCTAGGCAGAGGTAAGAGAAGCTGGCAAATAATCCCAGCTCTGAAAGCCCTGATAAAATTAATGTGTTCTTTTACTTTAGAGACAGAGGAGGGTGGGTCATGCGTTGTTTGCCAGGCACTTTCCTAGCAAACGGATACTGTGGGCCACGAGGTGGGTTCATATCTGTTCGCTGAGAAATCAGATACAAGCACGGGTGGGGTTGAGGTTGTCGATTAGCACGAGGCCTCAAGTAGATGCTTTGTTTCTCACCTTGAGGGCCTGAATTTAGTGTTCGAAATGTGGCCCGAATAACATCAAAGTAGTCCAAAAGTTGGCTTTCAAACATCTTTTAGTGGATAGAATTGGAGTCTTTTTTTTTTTTTTTTTAAAAAAAGAGTTATTTCCCCTGCTAGCAGGTAGTATTCCATCTGTGACAGCCAGGGTTCTTGAAGTGCAAGCAACAGCAACTCTGCTGACCTTAATCTGAAAAGGAGTTTATTAAAATAATATTGAGTGGCAAATAGATCTAAACTATTTGGACAGAATTAGAGTCTTTTTTTTTTTTTTTTAAAAAAGAGTTATTTCCCCTGCTAGCAGGTAGTATTCCATCTGTGACAGCCAGGGTTCTTGAAGTGCAAGCAACAGCAACTCTGCTGACCTTAATCTGAAAAGGAGTTTATTAAAATAATATTGAGTGGCAAATAGATCTAAACTATTTGGACAACGAGGGATCCAGAAGAGCCGGTATGAGGGCGCCTAAAGGACACCTAAATCGGAATACAGTGGCTTCAACCATTTCCTGTATTTTTATTACTTTGAGATTCAAATGTCAGGAGAGAGTAATCTGCTCAATTGCTCTAAGGGATAGCTCCAGAATTCCGATGTAGAAGGGACTTCTGCACTGTAACAAGCACAGTGCTTGGGGTGATTTTGTAAAGGGACGTGCGAGGGGGGCAGGTGGAGGTACTTTGAGTGACCTGTAGCATCTGAGTCACTTCTGAGAGCCAAGACTACACACCCACCCCCTGGCCAGCGACAGCATGTGTACCTTGACCGACAGACCTTCAAGATTGGGGAAAAGCAAACAACAGATTCTTTCCACCCCACCTTCTTTAAGCATGTTGTTGGTAAATTCTCATGACTTAAGCCTCTGACAGTTTCTAGGGCCTAAAATGGCAGCTGCCCCTTCCTTCTAGAGCAGCACCTTCTGTCTCCATGGCCGTACCATGGGTTGTCTACTCAATGTCCATTTCTAACCCCCTTCTTTGTTGGCAGAAGCCATTTCTCACAAAAAGTCCTGAAAAAATGCCATGCATTGATTTTGGCATTCGCTTCTGCAGCTGGGTCATGTGACCTAATTCTGGCCAATTAGACACAAAGGGAAGTCTGGCTGGGATACAGATTTGATGTTGCAAGCTGTGGCAGCCATTTTGGGATGGTGGGGACAAGACCAAGGTGGGGTCAGTGAGATGGGCAGATTTCAGTCCTCACAGGTCAAGTACAGGAGGGCCACACAGATGCTCAGATGGAGATTCCTTGATGGGTCCCCAAGAGCAGGGGCCAGGGGCAGTCAGCTGCTTCCCCTTCCCCCAGGACCCTATCCCTGAGCAGCTGGCAGGTCCTCACTGCCCCCCTCCTCTGCCGCTTTGAGGGGAGGGATCAGCCGGGGCTGGGGGTTGCAGGAGCTTCTCACGGGAGGGGATATTATGGGCCAACCTCTTGGTGAGGACCTGGCTCATCACTGTCCCAGGGACGTGAGAGGAAGGGCTCAGCATCCCACTTCACCGCTCACCATGGCCGACCCTCACCCTGGTCTCTGACTCCAGACCAGAGGGCTTTAACAACTTGGCATTAAATCTCTTTGGCTGTTCATGCAGCCTTGATGTTGGGCTACACAGTGTACTGATCACTGTGATTTTATATATTCCTGGAGCTCGGCTCTAGCTTTGTATAAAAGCTCTGGAGGCTGGATGCTCTCTGGTTCCCTAGACTAAGTTCCATCTTGGTGATGTGACTGGCAGCCCAGTCCCCTGGGAGCTGGGGACAGGTCAGGGGGTGGCAGCTAAAGCTCTGTTCCTCCCTGCCCTCCTTCTCCAACAGTTGCAACTGCTCCCCAGCTTGCGCTTCTGGATTTCCCTGGTACCTCTGCTCCTTTTTGTCCACAGAATGAATGAGTACTGCTGGGCTAAGAGACCCAAATGCATGGCATAAAAAATAGTGTTTATTCACTCATACGAAAGCAGCTCAGAGGCAAGCAGTCCAACACTCAAGCTCCTCCTATCTTTCTGTTTGGCTGTAGGATGACTGAGATCTTCAGCTTTCTAAAATGGCTGCAGGAGCTCCAGCCATTATGTCCACAGTCTAACTGAGAGTAAAGAAAAGGACAAGCAGCTCCAGGGGCGCTCTCCCAGAAACCCACTTGCATCTCCCTTGCCCCCTCCTAACTGCAAGAGTGGTGGGAAAGCACAGACTCTCAGCTGGGCACATCATCGCATGAAATAAGCTGGCAGGCTGTTGCCACGGCAGAGGGGAGACTGGATGCTGGCCAAGCTCCTGGCACTATCTTCGGCATCTTACTCTTCTCGCCTGTTGACACGGATGCCGACCACTGGCAGGAGGGCTACCTGTGCTCTCTGGCTGCCCCCCATGAGCCCCGTGCCACCCTCCTTTCCTTCCTCCTCCACGTTTACAGCTGTGGCCCCTGACCAGCTGCACTGCGGTGGGAAGACCCAGTTCCAGGGCCCAGTCCTCTCCTAAGCCACCTCTCCAATGACAGCTCATTGGCTGTGTGACCAAGACAGAGCCTTGAGCATCTCTGGCCTTAACATACCCGCCTCTGTGACCAGCAGTGCTGGAGGTATTTCTGGGTGTGCCCTGCAGAGCGATGTTTAACGCTGTACGGGATGGCCTTGAGACCTGACCTCGCCAGAAAGGACTTAACTACCTAGGCTTCTGGAGAGGATCATACAGGTCTGAAATGGCAATAGGTCTGCATGTGGGTCCAGCTGGAAAAGTAAACTTGATGAAAGGAAGCATCTTGGCAATGGAGGTGTCTGTGTTATTGACCCCTCCTTGTGCTTCCCGGAGGTCTGGTGTCCATCAACACAAGGGATGCATGAGCCACCGTCCCCATTCTCACACAGTTGCTGATACTTCTTATTTATTAACCATCAAATATTAATAGTAGTGTAAGTCCCTTTTTGATGGAGTTAAGAAGTTTTCTTTTTTAAAAAAGTATTTTTTAAAGCAAGGATCCCTTTTATTTTATTTATTTATTTTTTTAAACATTATATTATGTTATATTTTATTTTATTTATTTATTTTTTTGGCTGCGTTGGATCTCTGTTGCTGCGCGCGGACTTTCTCTAGTCGCGGTGAGCGGGGGCTACTCTTCCTTGCGGTGCGCGGGCTTCTCACTGTTGCGGAGCACGGGGGGCTCTAGGCACGCAGGCTTCAGTAGCTGCAGCATATGGGCTCAGGAGTCGTGGCTCGCAGGCTCTAGAGCGCAGGCTCCAGAGCACAGGCTCAGTAGTTGTGGTTCACGGGCTCTAGAGCGCTGGCTCAGTAGTCGTGGTGCGCGGGCTTAGTTGCTCTGCGGCATGTGGGATCTTCCCGGACCAGGGCTCGAACCTGTGTCCCCTGCATTGGCAGGCGGATTCCTAACCACTGCGCCACCAGGGAAGCCCAACCATACCCTTTTTTATTTTCTTGTTTTTAGTTGCTCTCTTTGCTTGTAGTTTCACTGTGCTATGTGGAGGTGTGAGTCTTTTTATTTACTCTACTTGGGATTTGTTGTACTCCTTAAATCTGTAATTTGGCATCTTTCATCATTCTGGAAACTTTTCCATTATTATTTCCTCTAATATTGGTTCTTTCCCCCTTCTCTTTCTTCTCCCCCTCTGAAACATCAAATAAAATGTATATTAGATATTATCAGCCTGTTCTCTATGTTTCCTACCCTTACTTCTGTATTTCCCGTCTTTTCGTTTCCCTGTACTGCATTCTGGATAATGTTTTCTGACTATTTAAGATAATGAGGGCTTCCCTGGTGGCGCAGTGGTTGAGAGTCCGCCTGCCGATGCAGGGGACACGGGTTCGTGCCCCGGTCCAGGAAGATCCCACGTGCCGCGGAGCGGCTGGGCCCGTGAGCCATGGCCGCTGAGCCTGCGCGTCCGGAGCCTGTGCTCCGCAACGGGAGAGGCCACGGCAGTGAGAGGCCCGCGTACCACCAAAAAAAAAAAAAAAAAAAAAAAAAATGATAATGAGCACTCTGTTGATAATTATTGTCTGATAATTCCACTATCTGAAGTTTATTTCTGATGCCTCTTGCTTCTGTTGGTGGCTACTCATGGTGTCTCACTTCCCTGTTTGCCTGATTATCCTTGATGGCAATCCTACCTCACAAGGGGTTTGCGTTTGCTTCTGCTAAGTTCTTGGGGCCTTGCCAGTCTCAGACACTTAAACCCAGTGTAAAGCTTTCGGTAGTCTGAACTGGGATGCCAGCCTTTCGGTTTTGGTTACTTCTGGTTCACTTTTACCCTAAGACTGCCCTCTTTTGGGTTCCAGCTTATCTGGGGGTGACCACGTCTTTTGTAAACTCTGGACTGTGATTTGTATCCTCCTCCATCATGAACTTCACAGAATGAAAATTCATATTTGCCCAGATTGGCAAATGTGCTACAGATTCCTTTCTATCTTATCACCTCTTTAAGAAGGCAGTTTATTTTAATCTGCAAATTTTGGTTGTTTTCAGCAGTATGATTGGTCCAAATAGCCCACTTTACCATTCCTCAAAATATCATGCACTTCTATTCCTTATTTGGAGCAGAGAAATGACTAACGTAAGAAGTACTTCGGGAGGGGACTTCCCCGGTGGTCCAGTGGTTAAGACTCCGTGCTTCCACTGCAGGTTCGATCCCTGGTCGGGGAACTAAGATCCCCGATGTGCTTCAGGAGTGGTCAGCAGGAGAGAATGACCATTGGAGTAAGAGACTAGATGAGTCATATGGGAGAGGAGTTTACCTACCCTCGTTGCTCCAGGACACAAAACAAAGTCCCCACGTTGACTCTTTGGGTCACTTGGGCACAAATGTCATGTGAGCTTGGGTCAAATTCAATGCATCAGCAATGATCCATTTAGTAGAATTTGTGGACATTTTTGTCTGTCCTAAAAAGTATATTCAAAGGCAGTTTAGACTGTTCATGCCCATTAAAACAAAGCTCTCATTTTCTTTAGAAGAATCTATCTGAAAAGGGGGCACCTGGGTCTTATTTCCCACCCTAGAGATTGCAGGCTAGAATTGCAAGCTGTGTGAACAGTTCATTTGCAATTCTGGGATTGGTTCCTTGAACAAACAAAGTTGCCTCAAATGAGAGTTGCCAAAATGTCATATTACATAAATACTGGAATTCTACAGCAGTGTTTCTCAAAGATTAATACATTTACAAATCACATGGAGATCTTGTTAAGACGCAGATTCTGATTCAGCAGGACTGGGGTGGGCCAGATATTCTGCTTTTTTTTTTTTACAAGCTCCTAAGTGATTCCAGTGCTACTGATCTCCAAACCTCTCTTTGAGTTGCAAGGCCTACAGCTCAGAACGTTTCACAGTGAACCTGGATCTGTGTTCTTTCCCTAAACCAGGCTTCTCCACATACGGAAACATTTTTTGAATTTAATAAAAACTGGAATGTCAAGAGAAGAGCCATCTTAATTGGCAATGCCATTAAGTATTTACAGTTGTACAGCAGGCCCATCTCTTCACACGGGCTTATCTTTTGGGGCCCCAGAAATGTGGGCAAAGAAGAATGCATCGTGATCCTCTATGGAAGCAGAAACCCAAACCAAAATCAGTCAGCAGTTTCACATTTTTGTCATTGAACATACTAATGAATGGTTGTTTTTATGATTTTTCTTTACTTGTTTTTTTTTCCAGATCAATCATTTTGTTTTTATTTTAATCAACCCTCTCTATCTTAATCCTTGCTTGCTCTAAGAAAACACTTTTATTTGAAAAGCTTTGTCTTTTAGTTAAGTAAATAGTCAGATGGGAAGAGAATGAGGGGTGGGGTTTGAAGGGCAGTTCCTTCCTGTGAAAGTCAGACCTGCCCTTTGCAGAACTGACCAGGGAGCAACCTGCAGTGCAGGGCCATGTGGAGAGCAGAAAAGATGCTGGAAATCTCGGGACTACAGATGCCAGCAGCCCCAAGTCTTAGGCGAGGCTCTGTTAAACTGGGGACAGGCGGGGTCCCTTCCTCAAAGGTCAGCTCAGATGGGGAGGAAGGCAGGTCAGCCAGTTTGTACTAGCGAAGAAAGTCCCAAAAGTAAGACTGTAAATAGTAAAGCTAAGCCACACCTGGAATTCTCCATCCTCCAAGAGCATAAAATTTGAGCCTCCCTGGATGGGTGTGCAGAAAAAAACATTGGAAGTATTTTGCTGAGAATTAGGTGGTGTGTTGTTGGGGGAACATGTCCCGTGAGAGGCTGGATGGGGCCACCTATGGACTAAGTGGTCCAGGAACCAGAGTACATTCCTCCTGCAGGCTCTGCTCTCCAGCACCGCATCCTCCCTCTAGCTCGTTGGGAGCCAATTCTGCGTAAGGTGGTACCAAGTTCTCACACTTGACATCACTTAGGACCTTGCTACTCAAAGTTGTGGTCCACGGGCCTGCAGCAGCATTGTATGGGCGCTTCAGGAATGTAGGTTTTCAGGTCTCACCCCAGACCTCCTGAATCAAAACCTGATTTTTAACAAGATCCCCTGGAAGTTTACATGCATATTAATGTTTGAGAAATGCTGACCTAGAAAACAGATAAGTTGTTGTAACTGAAGATGCCCTTCCTTAGCCAAGTTTGGAGAACTGACCCTGTGGCCTGGCCAGGAAAGCGGATGAGGGCTCTTGGTCAACTCGTTCCTGACACGGAAGGACCTCTCAAGGAAACCCAAGATTCTGGATCATCGGTGTTTATATGGACTCCTTCTCGTGTTCCAACTTGTGAGTTTGGAGTTGCCTGAATCTTTTTTTTTTTTTACTTTGATATAATGAGATAAATATATGGTGTGGGATTATCTTACTCTTTCTTCTCTAGACTGTTCCAGAAATAATCATCCATAAGCCTTCGGGGAGTTGAGAGGAAAGCTTTTGGAACATGAAATTTTGGTTTAAATGGGATTTTTTTGCTGGTGTTACTAATTAAGATTCTTGTCAAAACTAGGCCAGCTCCATGCCATCCAGTTGGCAGTATGTTTAGAATCCCTCTGTAAACACACAGCGGCTTGTACAAATAGGGAGGCTTTTCTTTCCCATCATAAGGAGGGCCTGAAATAAATCCCTGACAACTCTAGAAGTTTGTCTTTGCCATAAAAATAGTGGAATTCATTGAAAGCTACCTCACAGCACCCAGACAGGATACGGGCTGGCCAGTTAATTGGCCCTGGGAACAGGTGGGTGGTGGGTTTCATTCTAGTCAAGCTGCAAAGGGGAGAGCCACCTTAGCTCTGCTTTCTGGAGCATTTAAAGCTTTGCGGTTAGGTGATGCTAGTATCCAGATAGACTAAACGAGATGCCTGGTTTTCATTAATGACCCTGTAGGACAACTCTGTAGTTGCCCTTCATGAAAAAATTCTCCCAAGCTTTCCATGGCTGGTGGCTGGTAACACTGTGCTCCTCTTTGAAAGAGAAATCACAGTTGTCAAGTCCTGACTTCTGTATGGTTAGCGGAGAGGAAGGAAGAGTTTAACTCTTTTTTCTTTAATAAACTGTGTGCCAGGCAGTGATCATGGGTGGCCAACACAGCCTAAAAAGCCAACTAGCTGGAAGGAGCTGGGGTTGGAAGAGCCATAAGGGAGCACACGACACCAGCCCAGGGCTTTGTATATTGTATGAGCAAATAACCATGTATTGAGTGAATGAGCAATTGATTCTCCACAGGGACAGAGATTTTGTTTGTCGTGTTCATCTCTGTATGCTCAGAGGCGAGAACGGTGCCTGATAAGTAGCAGACTCTCGATAAATCTTTGTTGAATGTGTGAACGGATTGGACCACTCGCCTTCGGGAGGTAACTCTTGAAACTGAGTCCATTTTGCATCTCTTAAGTTGTTTTTTTTTTTTATAAGATGATGTACGGCAAATAATCTACCATTTTTGGGGAGCTCTGCTCTCCTTCTGTTGTTTTCTTTTCTCCTGCCGTGCATTCCTTCCCATTTACCGCTGCCTACAGAAGCCCCATACTTATTTCCCCTGCTTACTTGATGGGGTCCTCCAATACTTGAGCTGATCCAAGGACTATTGCTGGGTTAATGCAAACTGCTTGTTTATCAAAGCGGGACATGAAGATACGGGCCAAAATCCAGTATCCAGTTTACAGACTTTTAAAAAACAACAGCTGTGGGGATTTTCCTTTGGAAATTTGCTAAGAGCTAATGTAAGATTTAAGTAGATCTTAATGTAAGATCTAAGTACATCTCACAGAATGGCAAACAATTTCCCTAGTTATTGGGCACTGCTCAGGCGCTGTATAAAGACCTGGTGTGTTCAGGCTTTAGAACTGCTTGGATAGAGAAGCCATGTGAGGGTGAGGCCGTCAAATTCTGCCCGATCACATTTACTCTGAAGCTAAGCCAGTGATATGGCTGATTGCAGGAATCAGACAGCAAGTAGCGCGCATCCAGCATGAGCAGTGGGGAAAAGCCTGTCTCCTCTGACGGCACATAGGCTGGCAGGCAGGGAGAACTCAGGCTCCTATCCGGTGCTGCCGTGTGATTCCATCAGTGAGGGAGGGGAGAGCTGCACCTTCTGTCTCCTTCCCAGGTTGGGATAGTGATGATGTGTCTTGACACTGAAGTGACTTTGCTCAATTCAAAGGCGCTCTGATGGAGAAAGGGTTTCTTATTGAAAAGACCTTCATATTTTTCTTCTAGGTCTTTCCTACCAAGGGAGCAGGGCTCGTGCAACTGAGTGAAGTGTACCTGGGAGGGAGGGCGATCTGGCCTCCATCCAGGGTCAGGGAGAGAAAGTACTAATGACATTTCTAGCTGTGTGACCTTGAGCAAGAACCTCAGCCTCTCTGAGCCTCAGGTGGACAGGTTATTACCACTTAGGGGTAATTATATTTCCCTTGATAAATGCCTTGTTGGCACATGGTAGTGACACTTGCTGCCATTTACTGAGTACCTGCTATTATTATGACCTAAACTTTGAGAATTAACAGTATAGATTACAAAAGGAGTCATCAGCCTTGTGTGCTAATCTGGGTACCACATCATTAAGAGGAGAGACAGCAAAAGCTTCTTTGCATTAACCCATTTTTCTTTCGAACCCTTCACTTGTGTTACAATAATAGGTGAACATAACCACAGGCCAATTCTGTGGTTCAGTATCAACGTCTCCTTTCTAGAGCTCACTTAGCTTGGATTAGTGGCTAAATTTGGTTACTTCTCTATATGTATGTGTGTGTGTGTGCATGTGTGTAGGGTATGTAGGTGTGTGTTTTGAAAAATTTTGAAAAATTTCTGTTATGCTTATTGGCCTAGGATCACTATTCAGAAAGCTGCACTGCTGTATTAATTTATGCAAAATCCTTGTAGAATTTACCTATCCTGTAAGATGCTTTTAAAACATTTTTTGAAAGAATCTCAAACTTAAAGTTGCAAATACAGTATTATTTTTTAGTGGGATTGTTTGAGATCAAGTTGCCCACCTAATAGTTCATCATTTCTGAATACCTTAGTATGTATTTCTTATGAACAAGGATGTTCTTCTGTGTAACCACAACGCAAGCATCAAAATTAGGATATTAGAAATGGTACATTACTATAATTTACCTCTGACCTCATTCCAGTATCACCAACTGTCCAAATAACGGCTGTAGAGCGAAAGGATCCAATCCAAAATCATGCATTGCCTTTAGTTATTATGTCACATTAGTCTCTCTGTCTGGAAATTTTCTCAGTCCTTGCTTAATGATCAGGATGTTGACATTTCTGAAGATGACAGACTAGTAGCATGCAGAATATCCCTCCGTCTGGGTTTGTCTGATGCGTGCAGCCTCCACTGAAGCCGGCCCCGCACGGCTACCCTTCACCCCACAAGGGCTCGCATCCCCTGGGCTGGACCACTGCCTGACAGCCCTTGCAGGCGACCCTTCTGTGCAGATGTCCCCTTCATCCTCTTTGGCTTCTTCACCCCACTCTGGGCCACTGTGACCCCTTCCCTCCAGCCCTTGATCTGTCTCACCTAATATCTGTAGGACTGGGTAGCTCAGAAAAGGTTGGAATAAGAAGGACCATACCCGTTTTTTATGATTTGGAATACAAGCCTTTCCTTAGTTTGAAAGATTGTCCCAGTTAGTTCAAATCAGCCTGAAACTTGAGCTGGTGTCAACCCCGTCCCTGGAATGAGACAGAAACCCCAGAGCTAGGCTGCTCTCGAGTCGCTCGTCAGGAGCAAAGCTTTCCTTCCCCAGCCACACATTGTTCATCTATTGCATTTCTACTGCTCTTGTTACTGTTCTCAGTTCTTTGCTTACGCTTCCCAAATCCAGCAAACAAACAAAACTTTCGCAGCCACCAATGCCTTCTACTGATGAAGTGGGAAAGGATTACAACATTACAGTTTTAAGTGAGAAAAATAACAAAGCAAAGCAAAAGTCCTTTTCAAGCGAAGTGTTACCCCAAAGACTAGGATTTCACTCAACCTCACTTTAATCTCTGGTGCTTTCTGTGCCTTACTGCAACCATCCCACCCGGAGGGGACTTCTAGCACCCATTGCGGTTCAGATCTGTACCCCTTTGGGATGGGTTGGCACCCAGGCTTGCCCCATGTCACGTGTCACTAGAGCGGGGACAGCCTCCTGCAGCAGTCGCTGTCCCAGGTCACACTTGTGCTTTGCTGCTCGCCAGCTTCCTGTTTCATGGCAACACCACTCATCCATTTCAGAACAAGCTTCTGCTTAAAAATACGACCGTGGCTACTTGTGTTCAGAAGTGTGAAATCAAAGTAGATATTTTGGAAGAAGCTTCCTGAAATAATAGGAACTTTTGACTGCTGTTTTCACATAATTTCTTTCAAAAGCATTCCTGAGGTATGGCTAAGTGTTGATCTAGGCGATGCCACCTGAAGTGGGAGGGGTGGTATTTTAAAAATGCTCTTACCTGTTGACATTAGCTTCCTGGATTTTTTTTCTTCTTTTAAACAAATCTTAATGGAACAAATGACATGACGAAATACTCTGAAAGCATCTGCAACACGAGCTCCACCTACACACGCCTCCAGATAATCATCTCGACAAGTCTGAATGCCCGTTTTCGGTGGGTGTCTCTGGGGCTGGCTCACGGCTCCACGCTCCGCGCCCAGGATCTCCGAGTTCATTCCCTACATACTCGCCTCTCTTTCTTTGATGTAATCGGGCAAGGCAAAGCAAGTGCCCTCTCAGCTGTTCTGAACCCCTGCATCTTCTGTCAAATGAGTTTGGCTCTTGAATGGTGCCCGCAGGGAAGAATTTCCTAGCACTAGATTTATATTATTTTCCTGCTGTGCTTTAGCTATCATTTTAAAAATTCCATTCACACTAGCAGAGGAAATAGTTTCAAGAAAATAAAGGGGTTGAAAATCTGTCTCCTCTGCACGTGCATAATTCCCACTCTGCCCCACTGTCAAAGAATCAAAGAATCAGGCCAGCAGACGTTGGCTAGAATGACCTTCTCCAGAGGTGAAAACACAGTAGGAAGGAGATGTGGATCCTTCAAACTGCTTTATTCTTCTCTCTATATGGGCAGGAAAGTTGCTTCTCAGAGTGGGATGGAGTGTGAGTGGTGGGTATGTGGTCTTGGGAGTGAGACCACTCTAAGCCATTGCTCGTCAGGGAGAGAAATCTGGATGGCAAGACGGCATGGTGTGTGGTGTGAGACAGGTGACAGTAACACAGGGCTCACCTGGAAATGAGGGGAAGACGTGTCCAAATCCTTCCTCAAGCTGGGGGAAATGCAAGACCTCAAGAACACTGGGGCTCATCTCTCCTTAGGGAAGCTGGGACCTTCATGTCATAATCTTCACAAAGCTAACCTCATAGCATCTGTAGATAGCAAAGTGCTTAAATTAAATCCAGCTCAGTCAAGTGTATCTAGAGAATCCCTTGAAGAGATGCTGAGAGAAGTGATCGATATATCTGATCATGATTCTTAACAAGGCTGATTTTCAGACTGGTGTGGAGAGCAGACTCCTACAGTTGTGAAATTGGACAGCTTAGGATCAAGTGTTGGTTCTGTGTGTGAACCAGGTCCCCATTGGTTGGTGGACAGGGTCGGTGGGCACAGCTGCCCAAGTGAGCCTGTCCAGTAGGAAGGACGCGCCCACTTTGCCAGACTGATAGACTGGAAGGTCCAGGAACATTTTTTTGTCCCTGTGGTCTACGTATTTGATGCGCCGCCTAGGCCTAGAGACTCATCATTCCCATCTGTGATGGGAAGATCATGTAATGGGAAGACTGGGGAAAATCAACTTAATGTTTTGATTCTATTGCTTAAGAGTAAACACAAGGACCCACCAAGCAGCTGATGGTCATCTACCATCACTAATTTGGGTTCTGGAATATTTCTTGCACTGGCCAGCTCTCAACGCCCTACTTTTCTGCCATTAGGCAATACTTTACTTTTTTGATTTTTTATATATTTTTTTAAAATTTATTTTTGGCTGTGTTGGGTCTTCGTTTCTGTGCGAGGGCTCTCTCTAGTTGCGGCGAGCGGGGGCCACTCTTCATCGCGGTGCGCGGGCCTCTCACTTTTGATTTTTTATATATTTTTTTAAAATTTATTTTTGGCTGTGTTGGGTCTTCGTTTCTGTGCGAGGGCTTTCTCTAGTTGCGGCGAGCGGGGGCCACTCTTCATCGCGGTGCGCGGGCCTCTCACAGGCAATACTTTTAGTGTTAAGACATTGAAGGGACGACCTAGGTCATGTGACCGAATCTTGATACTTAACTGAACCTTTAAAGCCAGTCAAGGCGGACCCCAAAAGAACAGTACAGGAGGCAGGCACTTTTTGGTTTAGGGGAAGGAAGGGAAGGCCTATAACTGGGTCACAGGAAACCAACTTCCAAGACAGATGCTCTGAAATATCGTCATCTCTGGAACAGTTAGCTTCCTGCTGGCCTGACGGGAGCTGGGCAGCTCCCAAGGTCACACCGCGGCACAGACAGGACAAAGCTTCGTGGAGTTCGCCTGCCCCCCTGTCTCCAGCCCCATCCATCTCTCTGAGTGCTTGTTGGCTTGGGGTATGCTCCACACATTAGTGATGGGTAGAGTTTGCCATGAGAGTGCTTAGAAATATACATGAACTTGAGGCATCGAGTCCTGAGCAGGAAATGAGAGCCGAGTAGAGGGATGAAAGCTCTTTTGGAAGGAGAGAGCATTCCCTCAGCCGTCTTAGACCTGCCAAGCCCAATGCTGTTCTCTGAGTGGATGACAGGACTCAATAATCACGTGGGACTGTCTGCGCTCAGGCCCCACTCCCCGTAGGAAAGTCTGTTGTGGATCTAAGTGTAGGAATTTGGTAACATTTTGCCCTTGGGGTTTGTGTGAAGGGGAAAATCATGCAAAGTCTTTTTTAGCTTTGACTTCTGTGATTCTATGGAAACAAGGCAGCCGTGCTGAGAATCCAGGGAAATAAAGAACAGCTAAAGCAGGGAAACTTCGGGGTGGGGCCGGGAAGAAAGCAGAAGGAAGCACAAAAGGATGCATTTGAGACGATGCCTGGCTGTTCACTTTTGTCTCTGAGATCTGAAGTAAGGAAGCTTTTCCATGGGCTCTTGATTTGGATCTGAGGGGGAGACTTATTGGTAGTGTTTAGAGAACAGCTTTGGAGGAGAGGGAGGGGTGTCTGGATATCCTATTGTCTGGGCATTTTCAACCTTGTCTTGCTAATAACGCCTTGGCATTTCCCCGCCCCGTTAGGAACAATGGCACAATAAGAGAACATTTCATTTGAATTGTACTCTCTATTTATTGTAATCATGGGATGGGAAAATCTCAAAGGCTCAGAAATGTAGCTCTGGGATGGTCTGCGTGCTTGAGACTGGGGCAGAGATGCGCGGTGCATACTCTGTCTCCATCTGCGACGCTCCTGTGTGGTTCAGACATGCACTGAATTTGTGGCAGATGGCCGGAGTGCTCTCAGAGTTTGGAGTGAGTATATGGATATTTACATATACACAAACATGCCTGGAGCAGCTGTCTGTCCTTGTGTCTCCCTGGTGAAACCGGAGACAGGGCCCCCAGGTCAGCAGCGCCGGGCCATTGTCACTGTTCCTTCTGACAGCATGTTCAAGGTACAAGTCCCACAAGGACCTTCCTCTGAGGGTCCGGGGAGCCGTCCTTCACTCTTTGATCACACAAAGTGGTGCAGTTGGAGAGACAGATTGGAGATAAAGAGGGCTAGTGAGAAAGTACCGCTGTTGATCTTGGTGAATTTGAGACTCCAAAGAACGTAACAAGTTGTTCGGTCCAGCACCTTGATTTGAACTTCAGAAGACCAATTGAAATTAGCCCGGTGTCCCTTCTGTTCATCTGCTTTCTTGCACACTGATGTAGTTTGACGTTAAATTATCCGATTAAAAAATAATAGGTGACAGGAAACTGTAGAGAAAAGGGACTTTTATCTAGGATTGGCTATAAATGAGACAAACTGACAAGGATTGTACTTAACGAATTTAACATAATCTACATGTAACCTGTTACAGGAAAGATTTTTAAGATGTTTAACAATAACTTCCTCACCAGTGTCCCCACCAAAAAACATTCCAGGGCTTGGGTGGCTTCCACCCTCTGGGATGAACAGGCGACTACACAGCCCGAGTCCCTGCTAGGAAGTCACCGTGTGGAAGTGATGACGCAGATACGGGTGTTGGTGTTAAGATCGTCATATACCGAAATCTGTGTTGAACAGTGAACAGCGTGGAGATGGTGGGACATTTCTGGCCAGCTGGTACTGATGTGATAAACACTCTTCTCTTTCTCCAGGTTGCCCAGCACAGCTGCTTCTATGCTCAGGACAAGGTAGCTGTCACCCAGAGGAAGGGTCCTGTGCTGTCTGGCGGATGCCTCTCTGTGGGGGGGCGAGGGTGACCTCCCCAGCTTGGATGGCCAATTATGTTCAGAGGTAGACGGGCGCCAAGATTACTGTCCCTTTAGCTCCTGCTCGCATCCCCAGGTGTGCGTCCCAGAATGCTGCACTGCACTAGCCTCGGGGGTCTGGAGGGGACGACAGCATGAGGCCCCTGCTTGGCTGGGACCAGTTCGTCCTGTGACTCTCACCCTCGGCTGACCTCAGGTCACGAGCGCAGAACACCTTCCCTCTTTGGCGCTTCCTATCCGGGTCCTTGGCTTCTTTTCTGCCACAGACCACAGCCAGAGTCCCCTAGCCAACGTCGGCTGGCCTCTCCGATGTTCAGAATTGGGAAGCGGGAATTCCCTGGCGGTCTAGTGGTTAAGACTCGGGCTTTCACTGCCGTGGACCCGGGTTCGATCCCTGGTCAGGGAACTAAGATCCCGCAAGCTGTACGGTGCGGCCAAAAAAAAATAAAATAAAATAAAAATTTAATTTATAAAAAAAAAAAAAAAAAAAAAGAATTGGGAAGCAACTCTGGCCACTGGTAGCAACCCCTCTGCAGAGCCCTTCCCCAGGGGTTCCTGGGGACGCCTTCCTCCAGCCGTGAGTGTTTCTTCTGGGTTTTCCTTACGCTTGTGGCAGCTGCTGGCTCTACAATTGTTTAACTAAGAAAAGCAACCCAAGTTATTCCTCTCGCAAGAGTGACAAGTCGGCTTCTCTTTCTCGGGCAGAGTAGTGCTGAGCATTGGTTTAAATGCTTTGCCCTTCTCTGTACCTTGTAATGACCTAAAGAATCAAGCAGAACCTCCCAGCTGAGGAATGGTGTTTGCATGTGGAGTGAGTAGATGTAAGCGTGTCCACGTAAGACCAACCCAGAGCAGACGGCCGGCCCTTGTGTAAGCAGGCCCCAGATGTTCCGGCTCCCTCCTCGACCCTCTGCCATCTGTCACAGCCCTGCCGTCTCCAGGGCCCACGTAAATCACAGCCCTCTTTAGGGAGCCTCACTGAAGCCTTCCATCTGCCCGTGAACTGGCCGTGGTGCCTTGCTCCATCCCCCCCATGGCTCTCCACTTGCTTGACACCATGAGTGTCCTTCTGTGCTCGTCCAGACACCCTGGAATAGAAAGTCCTTGAGGAAGGGCCATGGTTTGGCTCATCCATGTGCCTCCCTCCCATGGCCCAGCCCGAATCACCCCCACATGTCATGCAGCTGATGCCCTGCAAATGTCAGCTCCGTGAACTGAGAAAGTGCTGTGCCTCAGAGCTTGGGACTCCTGCCATGGGGTCCTGTTTGGTGAGCTGGAGGGGCACGGGAGACAGCCCTCTTCTTGACAGTAACACTCTCTAGGGCTTGGGAAAGCCATTTCCTGTTATCAACAACGATCAGAAGAGCTACCGTGCTGGGGTCTTTCTTTCCGTATTCTGATTTCTTCCACACAGAAAGCTGCAAGTGTTATTATTTCTGATTTTCAGATGAAATAGAAACTCAGAATCAAGCTCTGGTCATTGTGGAGCTAAGGTTCAAGTGCACGTATGTCTGTTACGTTTGTATTACATCAAGCTACCTCCACTGGCCTTTTTGGGACCCTGCTGTTATACAACCTCGAAGTCCCCCAGTTCCAGCACCCCTGAGGTCCTGAGTGGTGAGGTCAGAGGGGAGCCAGAGAAGGCTCTGCTGTCGTGATGGGACCAGCCTCTTTCTCCCCTGACCCAACCCCTTCAATGAAGGTCTACGTTGAAGTGTTGTTTTCTGGTATCGCACACACAAGCAGAATGTGTTTGACCACCGTGACATTTATCACCGTGTTGCTAATGAGCCTTGACTTAGCGCCAATGAACTCTACACGGTTCTAGCTGCCTGCTTTACATAATGCCCCTGGATGCTGCTGGATGCAGCATCTCACTTTTCCCGTTGATTTTGAGAACTTCGGGCCTGGTGTCCTGAGAGCTCTAAAGTGCTTCAATCACGTTGGGATCCCATTGGCAGATGCAAGCGACAGGATGCTTCCTGGAATATTGTTAAACCTCTGGCCATTCAGGAGGGTCCTACTCGGCCATGTGATGCTAAGAGATTTGTGAGCTAATCCAGAACTGGAGAACAGTGCTTGGAGGAGAAGGAGTTTCAGTGATGAGTAGGTTTAGTGGTAAATAAGAGATATTTGTTCTCATGGCCCATCTAGTCCAGAGATACGAGTGTACTCTCTACACATCCTCCTAAAAATGGAATCAGACCTAAGAGTGCCCTGGACTGTCTGCCAGCTTTTATTTCTCTAGTCCCTTGGGACTGCAATACACTCTGGAGTTTTTCAGTTCACTGTTCACTGGAAACTAAGTGATAAGCATATCCCTGCATTACAAGGTGGGATTTATTGAAGGAAAATTAGTGTGAGAGCAGACAACTATCCTTCTAGTTGCTTCAGTGGCTTGCAAGGGAAACCGGGAAGCCTGGTGGCCTTGGGTCTGTGGTTTGATATGGTCAAGGAAGGTGGTCACTTCCAGCTGGAGGGTGGGCGTGGGAGGTGGGGAGAGGGCAGCAAGAAGAACAGAAAGAGATTTGTTTCTCCGCGACTTAAATCTACAAAACAGTTGCTAGATAATCCAAACACACCTTAGATTTACCAATCGTTAGCATTTAGCCACGTTTACTTTCCTTCACTCTCACACACACAAAGATACTACGCAAATATATTTCTATAGGGTTATTTTTCTGAACCATTTGAAAGTAAGTTGAAGCCGTCATGACACCTCGCCCCTAAGTTCTTCAGAATTCGTCCCCTCAGACGAAGGGCATTCACTTACATAACCACACGATTATCATCACACACAACTAAACTAATAATTCTATAGTAAGCTTTCTTTCGCAGCTTGTGTTTTTCAATGCATAAGAGCGAAAGAATTTTAATAGATACATATGTTTTTTGTTTTTTTTTTTTTCGGTACGCGGGCCTCTCACTGTTGTGGCGTCTCCCGTTGCGGAGCACAGGCTCCGGACGCGCAGGCTCAGCGGCCATGGCTCACGGGCCCAGCCGCTCCGCGGCACGTGGGATCTTCCCGGACCGGGGCACGAACCTGTGTCCCCTGCATCGGCAGGCGGATTCTCAACCACCGCGCCACCAGGGAAGCCCGATACATATGTTTTTGAGAGTAGAAAAATTGGAGGAGTGGGAGTGAGGCCTGAAGAGTCACTGGGGTTGTTTTTGGGGTGAATTCTTCTGTGAGAGTCGTGCCCTGCCATTGTCATGACACCTGCTGTAACATAGCTCTTCATGGACTGTGGTGTCAGGCTGTTTCTTTGCATGCAAGTCCAGAAAAAGACTAAGTCTTGAGAGACCCCAGGATTTTTTTGAGGGGGAGTTCATTTTTTTGGTGGAGAGATTACATAGGCCAGGATAATAATAGCTATTATTAATATTTAACTTAGTGGTTCTCAGACTTTAGGTTTTTTTTTTTTTCCTCTCATTTGGTTAGTTTATTGGCCCCTTTTCCAGTTCAGTAATTCTTTCTCCTCCTCTGTCTAATCTGAGAAACAACTCAGCAATCCAATTCTTAATTTCAGCTAATTTCTTTTCTTTTTTAAATTGAAGAATAGTTGATTTACAATATTATACTAGTTTCAGCTGTACAACATAACCGTTCAATATTTTTATAGGCTATACTCTATTTAAAGTTACTATGAAATAATGGCTACAGTTCCCTGTGCTACAGTATGTTCTTGTAGCTTATTTGTTTTATACATAGTAGTTTGTATCTCTTAATCCCCTACCCCTATCTTGCCCTCTGCCGCTTCCATCTCCCCACTGGTAACCGCTAGTTTGTTCTCTATATCTGTGAGTCTGTTTCTGTTTTGTTATAATTATTCACTTGTTTTATTTTTTATATTCCACATATAAGTGATAAAATACAGTATTTGTCTTTCTCTGACTTTTTCACTAAGCTTAATACCCTTTAGGTTCATCCGTGTTGTTTCAAATGTCAGAATTCTATTCTTTTTTATGGCTGAGTAGTATTCTCTTATATATATACCACATCTTCTTTATCCATTCATCTGCTGGTGGACGCTTAGTTGCTTCCATGTCCTGGCTATTGTAAATAATGCTGCTTTGAACATTGGGGTGCATGTGTCATTTCAATTTAGTATTTTTCTTTTCCTTAGATATATACCCAGGAGTGGAATTTCTGGATCATATGGTAGTTCTATTTTTATATTTTTGAGGAAACTCCGTACTGTTTTCGGTAGTGGCTGCACCCATTTACATTCTCACCAACAGTGTGCAAGTATTCCCTTTTCTCCAGATCCTCTTCAACATTCGTTATTTGTAGATGTTTTGATGATAGCCTTTCTGACAGGTGTGAGGTAATATCTCATTGTGGTTTGATTTGCATTTCTCTGATGTTTAGCGATGTTGAACATCTTTTCATGTGCCGGTTGGCCATCTGTATCTTTTTTGGAAAAACATCTGTTTGAGTCTTCTGCCCGTTTTTTTAATTGTGTTTTTTGGTTTTTTGAAATTGAGTTGTATGAGCCATTTATATATTTTGGATATTAACCCCTTATCTGTCATTTAATTTGCCAATATTTTCTCTCATTCAGTAGGTTGTCCTTTCATTTTGTTCATGGTTTCAGACTTCATGGTTCATAAGAAACCCTTAGAATGTTTGTTAAAATTACAGATCCTTAGCTTCTCCCACCAAAGATTATGATTCCATAGGGGTAGGACCTAGAAAGCTGTAGTTTCAAAGAACATTCCCGGGGACTCTGTTACTTGAAGAAAGAATGAAAATCAGTTAGGCCTGTTAGAGATATACTAAAAAAAATTCCTTCATAGCCAAGCATATACACTTTTTTTTTACAAGATAAATTATCAAGCTTTATGCATAAATTTTTTCTTTTTTTAATTTCAGAATTTTATTTATTTTTTTTATATAGCAGGTTCTTATTAGTTATCTATCTTATACATATTAGTGTATATATGTCCATCCCAATCTCCCAATTCATCACACACCATCATAGTTAAGCATAAACACTTTTTAAACTCCAAACGAGTGATTTACTAATGACAGGCTTCTAGGAAAAAATTGCTCACATACACACACATATGCATACACACACACACAGGCTCACGCACACACACACGCACATGCACACAAGAGGCACTCAGTCACTTGTGCAAAGATTATGTTTTGAAGTGATGAAGGGCTTTCCTATCTGTCACCACACCATGTGAATAACAATCCCACTTACATATAATTTTGGAAAGAGCACTGTCAGATGAAAATCAAGCACACCAAAAAATAACAAGAAATATGGATTTCTTTAATTTCAGTTAATGTAAAGCAGAATGTAAAGAACCCAGGTCAAGGGCATCTTTCCCAGACCATGCTCTTCTGATTGCCAGGGAAAGGCCTGGATTGGATGACGAGGCAGAAGGGAGAATTTTCAAACATATGTGCATTAGGTCCAGAAAAAATAAAGCCAGGGCGAGAATCTTCAGTGGACTTCTTCAGTGGCTCCCTCTCACTCCTTGAAGAGCTTCCTTCAGGTGCAGGGTTTATCTAAAAGCGATCTATCTATCTAAACGAGGGTGCAGGATCTATCTAAAAGTGATCTAACGAGCGTTCAGGGTCTATCTAAAAGTGATCTGTCTAAAGAGGGAAAAGGCCCCATCACACTATGGTTTACAGATGAGGGATGGAGTGAATGATCTCTGTGCCTTGAGCTCCTTTTTCATAAAAAAGATGATTTGAGAAGATATTTTCTATGCACAGTTACTCAGAGTAGTGATGTCGTTGGGGAGGAACCAGCCAGCTGGTTGAATGATTGTAATAAGCGCTCAAGTTTTGTCTGCGTGGAAACATGACTGCATTAATTAGGATCCAGATGGATTCACTAGTATTTGCTGGTCTATAAATACCTGTGCTCTGGTGACTTGGATATGTTTAAATGCCCGTAGGAAAGTATTTGATGAATTTCAAGAATTTTGCATTTAATTCACATAATACATATATTAATAAAACCCAATAACATTGAAAGAATCCCTTTGCTATAGGATATTTTTGAGATGCGAAACAACTTTCCCCCAGTCTTTCTTTTCTTTTTGTGGGAAAAATACCAGAAATTTTTTTTTTTTTTTTTACTGAAGTAGGGTTGATGCACAATATTATATAAGTTACAGGGGGTACAACAGAGTGAGTCACAGTTTTTAAAGGTTATATTCCACTTACAGCTACTGTAAAATATTGGCAATATCTCCTGTGCCCCAACCTTTCTTTTTTTAATTTTGTCCTGTTCCCTGTTCAAACTTTGGACGATTCTGTGACTCTTGGCTCTCAAAGGGGAAATGAGAGTAGAAAAATGGAGAAAAAGAAACCTCTTCCTGGATTGTTTTTTCTTTTAATGAGAAAGGCAAGGACTAACCTAGGCAAGATTAGGGAAGAAAACCTCACGAGTAAACGCAAGGCCCCCACCTGATCCTCCCTCGCCCTCAGCCCCTGCACTAGGACAGAGGTCCAGGCTCAGGGGTGGAGGTGGGTGGAGCGAGAGGATGGAGACCACGAGGAGAGGAGACCAGGCAGACAGGAGAGAACCGGGACGCAGACTGCCCAGCCTCCCCGGGGCGAGGCTCAGCCAGCCTCCTGCCCAGCTGCTCAGCTGGCAGGGACTGCCTGGGCCCGCACCAATGCCTTCCGGTCTGATTAACCCCAGGTGGGGAGCTCCCCTGAAAATGGTCAAGGGAAAGATGTGGGGTTCTGAACCCCCAGCAGGGCAACGGAAGGGAAAAGGACATGCCTCTCTCTGTACATGGCTGGGCTCAGGAACCACCTGAAGGCCCCCCTGAGCCGGGACAATGTGATACACACCCCTTTACATAGGCACACCAACGGCGCTTGAATTTTCCTTGTCGTGGTGCCATTTTTGTGGCACTACATTGGTATTGGAGGTGAGAGAGTGGACCCTCAATCTCTTGTAGTGCATTAACAGGTGAAAGTAATCCCTTCTCTAAAATGCAGGTCCTTACCCATAGGAGATCGTATAGGGGCCTCCAGGACGTCTCCCGAGCATGGAGCGCAATGTCCTGTACAGTCAGACCCCCTACATCCCTCTGGCCCTCCGCACCTCTATACAGCCTCCACTGAAGACACATTGGGTCAGCCAGGCTCCCCAGGGACCCACGTGTCCTCACCCTTCCAGGCCTTTGCTCGTGGCCTTCCTCTGCCAGGAACACTGGTCCACCATCATTCCCAGCCCCACCCAAGCCCACCATGCACACACCTGACATTAAGGAAAACCTTAGCCCTCACTCAGAGCCCAGGGAAACATCACTTTCTAAATGAACCTTGCCTTGACTTTAGCCACCAGCCCCACCTCAAGGAAGACCCATGCTAGTGGCTGTCACCATCCTTGGGTCTCAACACATCTTTATGAATTGTCAACTCATTCTTCTCCTGATAGAGTTGTGCTCCCAGAGAGCAGACACAGCGTCCTTCTCATTCTGGTCCTGAACTTGGCACAGGGGTTCGTATACAGTAGTCACTTAATTAATGTTTGCTGAGTTTAATTGAAATGATAAGGAAATAATTCTTTGATGGTTACCCACCTATGTGTATACACATCGTATATGAGATACTGTATACATTTTTTTAAAAATTAGAGTGTAGTTGCTTTACAATGTCGTGTCAGTTTCTGCTGTACAGCAGAGTGAATTAGCCATATATATATACATATACCCCCTCTTTTTTTGGATTTCCTTCCCATTTAGGTCACCACAGAGCATTGAGTAGAGTTCCCTGTGCCATACAGTGGGTTCTCATTAGTTACCTGTTTTATACATAGCAGTGTAACCATGTCAATCCCAATCTCCCAATTAGTCCCAACCCCCCCTCCTCCCTTGGGAGAGACTGTATTTTTTCCCATGGTTCAAGAGTCATCTAATTAACGTGATTCCAGAGGGATCCTGTAAGGAAGGGGGTTCCCTATCAGTCTTTCAATGATGCTTGAGAATGCATCACAGTTTGTGTTTTTGGACCAAATATTTCAACATCATTTATAGAGCGTCTTCTATGTACTAGACATGATGACTCTTTTTTCTACTTCCACTGAGCCAAGGGAAGGCTGGGTGGTAGCAAGCAGTGGAGAGGGAATGGCGAAAGCTCAGCTCCTCTGTGTCCCCAAGCTGCCATTCCCATCCAGCTCGCGGTGCCCCAAATATTCCAAGGTGAGGGGAAGCTTGGGCTGCTCTCCCGGGAAAGAGAGGAGACTCCACGGCACAGAAATCTAGGACTGGTGGCAAAGCTGAGCCCGAAGTGGGCCGGTGCCTTTGTGCCTCCGCAAGGAAGGTCACCTGAGGGTGGAGGGGAGACTGATGCTGTGCAGAGTGGGAAGTGGGCGGCGAGAGGAGGAAGGGAGCTCCTCCATCCTGCTCTTGGCACGAGGCCACTGCAAGTGACAGGCCTTCCCGGTCTTTCACAAAGATGACCCGAATGAGTCATCTCTGGCCGGAGAAAAGCTCCGCGGTGGGGAGAATTTTGGCAAACTCTCACACTCCTTTGCCACAGATGGAAGTCATATTTCCATCGACAGAGGGCAGTCGGGATGGGGAATGAGGCTGAAGGGCAGAGTCTTGATGTCCACGTGTCCGCCTTCAAATGCTCTATTCCAGGACGTAGCTGGCCCCCTGCTCCACGCTGTGTGGGAAGTCACCACCCCTGGGACGCCGTCCTCATCCTTAAAGAGCCTATATGACCAACGCAGAGGAAAACGTGCACCAGTCATTCATCAGCCATGCCGGCGAGTAAAGTCAAGGGCCATAATAAATAGCTGTCCCTCTGGCTTGTGGAATAGAGGCGTCCCCCACTTTTCGAAGGGTTCCCTTTACACCACTTTGCTTTGATGAAGAACCTCCATGAATCCCTGTTTTCACCAGCCAAAAGAAATCCAAAGAGGATTTTCGCTCTTACAAAAAGAGGTCATTGCTCCTTCACTTTACGCCATTTCAGTTTACGAAAGCTTTCGCTTTGGGGACCGCGGGGGAAACATGGAATGCAGGCCTGGGCCAAAGGTGCACAGAGCCTCAGGGAGGCCCTGATCCCTTAGCGGCAGCTAACGTCCCATCTGCCCAGCAGCCGTGCCCGCCCTCTAGGGCCGCGTGCCTAGACATGGTTCCGTGGAAACATTTGCTCTGCCCAGTGGATGGAGGCCACGAGAGGGCCGTGGGGAGAGGGTGTCCATGGCATCGTCTGCAGCTCAGCACCCACGTGCCTGATGGAGCAGAACCTCTCCGTGGACGCTGCTTATCCTTGTACCACGGGTGCGACAGGATGGTCAATAAAAGCGAAGTCACTGTGAAATATTTCGAGGGCGTTTCTCACTCTGCCCTGATGTACTCAAACTCCAAGTTCCATCTTCTGTGTCTCTTGCAGATCTGCAGGTGGACCGGTTCCTGCAGCCACAAGCTGAACAGAGTGTCCTTGGCCGGTGTGGTCCTGGTTATGTAAAACCACCCCCTGGTGTGTTCAGGATTCGTTCTCACTTTTCTTCCATCTATCTTGATCTTCACTGTTCTTTCATCAAACTGCCTCCTTCTTCTCCTTTGTTACTCCAGCCCTACCTAACATCATTTGCATTCCTACTCCTTTCCAAAATTTTTCAGGACCTGATCTCTACGCTTGAGCATAGAGAAGTAGAGGAAAAGAGATTTTTTTTTTTAATCTGTGTAGACAGATTCCCTAAGCAAGGTTGAGCTCATCATTGAAGCAAAGCCATGTGGACATTGTTCTTTATTCTAAACCCTAGGGTGGTGCTCTGGGGTGACAGAGGGAACCCCAGTTCATGGACCAGGTGGCGTATTTGTAAGTCGAATAGGGAAGTTTTCCCTTTCTGACATTTTTTCCCTCTTCTCGACATCAGGGGCCAGCGCTGTTCCCAGGGCAGGAGGAGCCGCTCCCAGCTTCTGTGCCAGCGCCTGGCAGTTCCTTCCCAGTGGGGCTCTCCTGGTAACACTCCCATCCTCATTACCTCCCTCACCCCCTGCTGACTGACCCTGCAGCGGGGCGGGCCTACTGCAGGACGGGGAGCACAGATTGCCTTGGCTGACTCATGTCTACACAGAGGCCACCAGGGTGTTGCAGTTGGATTAATCCCAGGAACTCAGAAGCAAATGCGAACTTCCTTTGTGGTAGTTCTCTTCCTGTAAGTTTCAGGAGTGTGGAGATGAAGGCATGACGTGTCAGCTGACTTGTACTGTCCTTTCGGACAATGACACTGAAGGACAGGGGATGGACCCCTTGGGGAAGGCTGCCATACTTATTGACACAGCAACTGAGCAGGTCTTTGCTTAGAGTAGCTCCTTGGTGTTTAGAGAACAATGGATGTTGGCACCATGTTTAATTCCTGAGCTCCCTCACTCATTGATTCAGTAAACACGTCCTGAGGGCCTACCCAGCAATGAGGCGTCATGCTTTGGGTGGGATTGAGCACACTCAGCAAGGGGTCAGCAACACTGACAGGTAGAACAGGTGCAGAAGCCAGGACTAGATAGATGGGGGGAATGTCTGAGCTGTGGCGGCTCATGCTGAGAGGCAGCTTGATGAGCCGGGAGTAATGGCCAGGTGGGTGGTGAGCTCAGGTATAACGGCACAGCTCAGCTGCCGTTTCTCAACTACTTATTACGTGCCATTCAATTCTCACAACTAGACCGCGAGGTAAGTATTATTCTCTTCATTTTGAAGATGAAGCTGCTGAAGCTTAGAAAGGATAACTTTCCCAAGACTTTGATGGAGGTAGAGTCTGAACCCAGGTGCTCTGAATCCAGAGCTTTAAACTACAATCCACGCAACACCCTTGAGTGTGGTTAGGTAGGTGTCAGTGATATATGACATACATCTATGTATCTATGTATGTATGTATGTATGTATCTATCTATCTATCTATCTATCTATGTATCTATCTACCTATCTATCTATCTATCTATCTATCTATCTATCTATCTATCTATCTAATCTACCTATCCATCATATCATGGGCAGTGCATGGCCATAGGAGTCAAGAAATCAGGCAGGGAAATGGCATTCAGTCTCTTCCATTCATGGCAGGACCCAACCAGCCCCAAAGAGGAAGAGAATTTGTAAGAACATGGCAGGGTATCAGGACACGGGCTTGAAGACTAGGCTCCAGTTCCAGTGGGTAGAAGGAACAACAGGCAGGGGAGCTAAGTGGACACCCCGTTGTGAAAACTCACTGGAGTGACCTGAACAGGCAGGTGGATGGAACAATAGAGCCTCGTACCTACAGGCAAGGCTGATTCCAAGTGCTTGATTGTTCCTATACCTGGGGCCCAATAAGTCAGAACGGACACTAGAGGTAGCCTTGAAGCAAAGTCCTGGTGAGCCTTGCTAACCAGCTGAGCCGGACAGTAACCCTTTAGCTGCTGGACAGTGGGGCTCTGGGGAAGATTAGGGTGCTGGGGCAGAGGTCAGTCCTCTCCTCACGCTGCCCCAGGCTCCCTCCTGCCATAGCGCCACGGGCCTGACCATTTGACAATGGCCCTGCAGCCACACTTGTGTCCTCAGTGACACTGGCTCTGTGGGAGGAAGCTCATTGCAAATTCGTCCGGCCTCAGTGAGACCAAGGCAGCCAGCGCCTGTCAGCCCCTGGCAAGACCCACGGGACCCCGGGCAGGGACACGCTTCTGGGACAAAGGCAAGCGCAGGCTGCCCCCCGGGAACTGGAGAAGGAAGGCTGGACAAAGGTGTGGTTATCCATTTTAATCACCTTAAACATTATAGTTTCACATTCACACAGGAAACTGAGGGGTCCTAGACGCTGACTTCTAGGCACGTCAATTCTGAAACGCGTAGCTACTTGGATATGCACTTACGTAGGGCTTGTCATAGTAGAAGTAACGTGCAGCTGTCCTAACAGGACCAATATAAAGGGTATCAGAAGACAGAAGTTTATTTCTCTCTCATGGAACATTCCAGGCTGATATGGCAGCTTCCCTGTGTTGGGGACCCAGGAGCCTCCTGCCTACTTGCTCTGCCGTCCCTAAGGTTTTGGTCTCGTCTACACGACCCAAGTTGGTTTACCACCAGTCTGCACATCAGCTGTCAGGAGGGGGAAGGAGGAGTGGAGGGCATGCCTCTCCCTTTCAGGCGTGACCCGTAGGTGAGCATGTCCCTTCTCACATACTCCACTCACCCAAGCTTAGTCACGTGGGTGCTCCAAGCTGCAGGAGGCCGGGATATGTGTTCTTTATTCTTTCTTCTCCAGTGGTCCATCCAGCTACTGGGCATTCTATTAAGAAGGAGGTATTTGGGAGGCATCAATAGGCTCTGTCACAGGCCCGCAAGCATCCACGTGCTTTCTTCCCTCATAGAACACAGCCAGCCCTTTCCCAAGAGAGACCACCATAAAGTCCCATGGAGTCACTGCACCCAGAAATGCCCAGGGTCTCTGGGGGAGGCACAGCCACGTCAGTCCCATCTATATAAGGTTCCTCTACACAGTGGGACGAGTCATCTCTTCCCTCTTCACAGTTAACACACAGTACAGGGTGAGATTAATGATGATAACCAGTAAAAACGCCCGTTCAGAGAAGGGAAGAGTGGGAAACACACAATGGTCATTGGACCATAACCACGATGGATCCCACCAGGCAGAAATAGCATGAAATCCTCACCCTGGCCAGGCAGTAAAGTCCTGGCTCCCTGGTCCGCCCCACCCCCCCACCAGGGAGAAGCAGCCTGAGCCCCTGACAAATTCACAGGGCAGAGTGGCAAAGCAGCTTCGAAATTTTACCTGTAAGTAAGAAACTGTTATTTCAAGGTCCTTTGACAGCAGAGAAACCCATATCCCAAGTAATGCAGTGCTTTAAAAGTTTTTCGAAGACACAGAGGGCCCAGAGTGATGAATTCCTAGCATTCTTGTCGTTAGGCCTTTTTAACTTTATGTAAGATAAACCCACCCCAAGTGAGCTCAGGGGTGAGGGAGATACAGTGGTTCCTAGACCCACACTAGGGGGAAGGGCGAAGTCAGATCTAAACCTTGGGAGGAGGAATTGGAGCTGACAGTCACTGGGTTTTCTGATCCCTGGTCTCTGCTGCTCTGGGTGTGTCTTGAGTCCTCGTTTCTTTTTACAAACCTGCTACTTGGCGGCAAACGTAGTCACTGGTGGCTCCCAGATTCCCCTACAGAGCACAGGGAGCCGTCCTCTCTTAGTTCAAGGTCGGAAATTCCCAGGGCAGCTTGGGTCACGTGCAGTGAACACCCCGATCCACATCCCCACTAGAAGATGCGCTTGGTGGCCTCCCGGCCACCAAGGAAGAGCCTCTCCCAGAAGAAACAGGGGAGGAGGCTGGGCAAACATGGAGGTGCCTTGTATGGACCCAGGGTGGCCCATGAGGACCAGATTCAGGTCTTCTGATTCCTGATGCAATGCACTTCCCAAGTTCCACCTTTTCTTCTGTTGTCTGGCTCCGTTGACTTTTATTTCCGTGTCAGTGACACGTGACATAGTTGATGTTGGTTGGGTTTGAGCCATCACATTCCACATTCAGCAAGGATACACAAGTGTCAGGTCATAATCTTTCTCAGTCTTGTGAACCAGTTAACACTGCAAACAGGCAGAACCATTAACATGCTAACTTACTTTCCTAACATAATCATCCTCCGGCAGCCTGAGCTTTACTGATTGATATTCAACCAAATAAAGCTGATCTGGATAAGCTTCCCTGGTCTCCAAGGACATGATTCTAACTGTGGGGAGTTAAAAAAAAATTCTTTTTGTTAAAGTAAGTTTAATATCTCTACAGAAATACGCTTTCCAACCTCCTTGCTGGACCTGACTCATCTGAGCATCTTCTGTTACAGACTGTGTGGAAACGCGGTTCAATGGCTGAGGACCCTCTCCGTCCATCCGCTGGATACCTTCACGGCCAAGGGCTGTTGGTCCTGCCTCCCCCTCCCCCTCCCCCTCCTCCTCCCTGGAGAAGAAAGATTCAGTGGGCTGATTCAAGCATCCAGGAGGCTAACAAGGAAAGCGAGCAATGAAATGGCAGACAGAAGAAAGGAAGCTAGCAAACAGTAAAAAATGGCAGTAAGGTTCCCAGCCCATCTGTAACCCATTAGAATGTTGTGGACCGTTTTCCAGGATATTTTTTCCCGTGTTGTTTTCGGCTTCTGTGCTTGTTCGGAAGAGCCCATTTGGGAACAAGGACAGTGCGACTCAGTAAACGAGCACAACAGTCCCTGGAAGTTTCTTTGAAGGGTCTTGCTGGTATTGGTAGTAAAATGACAGATAAGAACAACCCACTGTTAATGTCTACGTGCCCTTAAAACCAACTTCCACAAAACTGGTTTTCTAAAGACACAGTGTGTTTAAAATTAAAAACAGAACTTTCAGGTAAACGAGTGAAATACACTTATTTTTTTCCTGTGAAGCTCTCTGATTCTTGTCCTGTCGATAGGCCAGAAGTGCTAAATACACATTTTAGTGAATGGTATAGGAAAAATGTCTTTTAAAATTTTTTCTTGTGTAGCTGTTACTTATGTTTTGACTTGTAGATCCCATAATTCTTGGTCTAAAAGCAGGGAATTAAATATGCTAGCTGGGAATAGATCTGTGAATTTTACCCAACTCCCCTATTATCACATTCAAATGGAATAATTGAGAAATATTGGATGAAGGAAATTGGATCTAGGAAGTTTAAATAATGTACAAAAATTTTTTAAATGGACATATATGATTTCCATTTTGAAAAAAGTTAAATTTTGGGAAAAGCTTAACAAGCAAATTGCTCTTAAGATGGATGTGAAGAAAGGATTTTATATTCCTGTTTAAAAGTTGTTTTTCTATTTAAATGTATTTTAAGATATATCTTCTGGGAGGAAAAGGGATGTGTATGGTCATTTCAAAATTGAAAATATTTGGGAATACCTTTGAAACCTGCCAAATGTGATACAGGAAACGTGTGCGTGTGTGTGTTTGTGTGCGTGTGTGCTTATGTGTGTTTATGTGTCTATGTGTGTCTGAGCGTGTTTGTGTGTCTGTGTATCTGTGTGTGTCTGTTTCTGTGTCTCTGTGTGCGTGTTTGTGTATCTCTCTGTGTATCTGTGTGTGTGTGTGTGTGTGTGTGTGTGTGTGTGTGTGTGTGTCCCTTCCCAGTGAATTCCCGGCTTGGATGCTTGCTGGGGGAAGAACACTTCTATAGGATGCAGCAGGAGGGGCACAGGCTCTGGGATCTGACATTTTCTCCAGACTGTGAGATTTTCTTCTGCAGGAGTGTGTGCTTCTCCTTGCCATGGGCAAGTCTCTCAACCACTGGGGACCACCGGGTCCTCACCTGTGAAATGGGGAAACCCCAGGATGCTTGGGGTGATGAACCAGGGAAATGTGTACACGTGTTTGGCCATAAGGAGTTTTCAATGAGTGTCGCTGTTACTCCGATCACGACTGTTCCCGTGAGTCAGGACCTCATCTGGGTGCGGGTCTCTGCTGGCCTGGCGTCTGGGTGTCAGTTTTCAGCCGGGAGGCTTCCACCTCCCCCACCAGGGTCCAGGCAGCAGCCGCTTCCCTGGGAAGGTGGAGATTTCGGAGAGATGGCATTGCATTTGTTTTTTCATCTGCGCTTTCTCCATCCAGCTTGGTGTGCCTGGGAACAGGCTCTCTTCCCGCCACCTGTCGGGGGACCGCCTTTGCCAGAGAAGAGGGTCTGCTCCCCGCTCCCTAGCCCGCTGGCCCGGCAGCTGCTTTCCATTTTCTTCACCTGCGGGGCTTTAGGCCAGACTCGCCGGGGAAGAGCAGAGCTAGGGGAGCAGACTGAGAAGAAGAGCGTCTGGATGTGGCGGCGTCTGCTGTCCGGGCATCAGGCTCTGTCTCTCCTGTGTGCTGGTGCCTGGGTCCCAGTGAATCTTGCCCTTGATCTCGTTGTAGGATGTGGACACCCGGTCTGTTTCTCCACCAACCTCCCTCCTCCACCCCTGCCATCGCGGACGCTCTTTGCTTGGACTCTGGGTGTCTTGCCTTGACTTGACTTTCCCATCTGCCCTCTTGAACTCTATTGGCTTGTGCCGTCTGAGAACACGCTGCTGCCGGCTTCTCCTTTCTCCTTTGCATGCTCTTTCCCCAGCCCTTTCCCAGCTCAGAGACAGCAAGTTAGAGCGAATCAGTGAGAGGTGATGAGTGTCACACGGAGAGCGAGCTTTGTAACCGTGCAGACCCGCGTTTGAATCCTAGCTCAGCCGCTTTCTTGTCCTGGGCACCACGGGAGGTCCTCGACCCCTCTGAGCCCCAGCTCTTTCACAGGTAAAGTCACAATAACAGTAGCCCTGTCACAGAGGTCACCCGTGTCCTTTGTGTGTGGTAAGCAACACAACCGTGCCTCTCCATCGAGGACTGGCTCAATAATCGATGAAATGTCATAGCAGACCCGAATCTGCAAACCCACAGTGAAAGGAGGTCTGCACTGTGTCTAAATCAAGATTTGTCTCATAGCCATTTGCTGTTTGGATGGAAAATGCCACCGTTTCCTACATGTCCCATTCAGGGAAAGGGTCTGTCCTGTGTCTCTACAAAGCCAGCCTGAGGCTATGACCCAGGAGTCTGAGTTGAGTGGCACGGTGGCCACGGGCAAGTGTGGACAGGCCTCCTGCAAGTCACGGAGCCTAAGAGAAGTATCAACCATGTTTGGCCTCTCCTTTTCTTTTGAGTTCTTTCTTTAAAATTGTATCTTGTTTCCTGTAACTTCCTTGCAGGTTGTAAGTGGCCCAGTGGACCTCAACTGAACATTTTATTCAGTGAGATTACCTCTATAAGAGAAGTTGAATTGTGGTATACCAAAATCTCCATTACCTTAGGAGACATTTAGAAAGGACCCAGAATTCCAACTTTTGAAACTAAGAGTCCCTAGTCACCCCCTAGATGCTTCCCCAAATCATGACAGAACTTCATTAGAGTGACAGGGCCCCAGGTTCATGCTGAGCTAATCCAACCCCTCATTCACAGCAGACCTCACGTCCTGTCTTTATACAGTTTATGGTAGTTTGGGGCCCTGTGCTTTTTTTCTGCCTCCGTATTCCTAGAGAGGGGATTTAGATTATACCCTATAGCTGATTAGAAAGAACCCCATTCAGTCAAGCTTTTAATATTGAGTTATTACCCAAGCCTGACTCTGAGAAATAGACATTGATCCTGACCCTGAATGTGGCAATGGAACAAACAGTGGTATTTTCTGTTCAGAGAAGAGCGGGCAATGTTTTCCGCTCCTCTGTGCCGTGGTGGCACAGAGGTGGCACCGTCGTTAAGCTCCAGGCTACACCCCTGGAGAGCCTACCACCCAGCCCTAAGAAATGAAAGATGACATCTCGAAACATACTTTTCATGAGAATCTCTTTCAAAATTAACCCAGATAAAGGTCTCCAAAAGCTATCAAGGCAACTTATGACAGAGATGGATGTGAGCAATACCCTGTTAAGTGTGTCCATTAATCACTATTTTTAGAATTTTTTTTTAGCAGCAAAAATATTTTTCTTTCCTTTCTTATTTTTAGTTTGACTTCAAACAAAGATATCTGGTTAACTCTTTAAGTGAGACTAGATGCTATTAACTCTTTCTCTCCCATGGATTTAGCCTAGGGTGCTAAAGGAACTCAGCACGTTGCAGCACATAGTCTAGAAAACTCTGCGTTGATCATATGATTCTTGGTATCTCACCAGAATCATGAAAAGGCATTTACTAGGCAGCCTGCTGTGTGTGATGCTGTGTATGATGACACGGCCACATAGGAAGCAGAGAAGTATTTGCTGTATGTGAAAGTACACTTGGTTTTACCACTTTTGAAAATCCAGCAGAAGGTGAGGCTTATACTCCACCGGGGAGTAGACTGTAGTAAGATTAGTGCTGCAAGATTGTGAAGCACAGGAATATTCTGTTTCTATTTTCCCCCATTTGTGTTCTTGTCAAGCTACGTAGATGACCTATATTTTGGCTCAGAACGTGAGGAAGTAACACGTGTATATGTGTGGACATGTGTGTGTGTGTACACGTGCATGCCTGCATAGGGACCCACATAAACATGTACACGTACACTAGCCATGACGTACTTACTACTTCTCGGCTCTGGAAAGGTAGAAAGTAGTAGCCATTCTTCTAAGTTACTTCTCCAGATCTTAGACAACACGTGGGATGACTAGGAATCAGCAAAGTAGGTCCCTGAAACTGAGGGATGGCTCCCAATATGATGGGTTAGACTTGTCTTGAACTGCCACGTTTTCTCCTCTCTTGGCAGGCAGATTCTCTCACCACCCCCTTTAAACCTTGGGCTACGACTGCTGGAGGCTTGGCTCCTGACCTCACGAGAAGCCTCCCTGGAGCTGCTGGCTGATTCAGAGCTCTGCCTCCACGTCCAGGGCACCTCAGCATCCTCCGGGTGTTGGTGCCTCAGGGGGATTGTCAGGTCTGTCTGCTGTCCAGGCTCACAGTGACAGCCTAACCTCTGAAAACTCTATGCTCTGGACCCTCCCCTCACTTCAGCCCCATGTTCATAGAAAGGCTGTAATACACAGTATTTCCTTTTCGACTGGCGTGCTGCACTAAGACTTCCTTTCTCCACTGCCCGGGTTGTGCTCCCTTTCAGACCACAGTTTGCTTGTTTTTATGGACTATCTTTTGCTATGGGGCCTTCCTGAGTGGCATGTCCCATTATTTAGGGTCTGATTTCACTCCAGGCTGAATGATAATCCATCTTTAAGGCCCTCTGAGCCTCCCGAGGCCCCAGCTTTATCATTTACATCCCATCATGTTCCTTGACTGTGAGGACAGGGACAGTGGAGGACTGCCAGGGACAAATCAAATGACATGTCATACCCCTGATGGACATACATGCAAAAATCCTCAGCAACATATTAGCAAACTGAATTCAGTAATGCATTACAAGGATTATACACCATCATCAAGTGGGTTTTATTTGAGGGACACAGGGCTGGTTCAACATCCACAAATCAATCAACGTGATACACCATAAACAAAATGAAGGATAAAATTATATGTCCATCTCAATAGATGCGGAAAAAGCATTTGAAAAAATTTGTCATCCTGTTATGATAAAAATTCTCAACAAAAGTATAGAGGTAACATACCTCAATATAACAAAGGTCATACATAAAAAGAACACAGCTAATATCATACAAAAAAAGTTTTTCTTCTAAGATGAGAACAAGACAAGGATGCCCACTATCATCATTTTTATTCAACATAGTACTGGAAGTCCTAGCCAGAACAATTAAGCAAGAAAAGGAAATAAAAGGCATCTAAATTGGAAAGGAAGAAGTAAAACTTCTCTATTTGCAAATGACATTGTATTATATGTAAAAAACCCTAACTATTCCATCAAAAAACTGTTAGAACTAATAAACAAATTCAGTAAAGTTGCAGGATACAAAATCAACATGTAAGAATCAGTTGTGTTCCTATACACTAAAAATGAACTAACAGAAAGAGAAATTAAGAAAACAATCTCAATCACAATTGCATTAAAAGAATAACATACCTAGGAAAAAATTTAACTAAGGAGGTGAAAAATCTGTACACTGAAAACTATAAAATACAGATAAAAGAAATAGAAGACTCACATAAATGGAAAGATCTTTCACACTCATGGATTGGAAAAATTAATATTGTTAATATGTCCATACTACCCAAAGTGATATACAATTTCAATGCAACCCTATCAAAACTCCAATGGCATTTTTCACAGATACAGAAAAATAATCCTAAAATTTGTAGGAAACCACAAAAGACCTTCAATAGCCAAAGCAGTCTTGACAAAAATGAGGGGGCATCACACATCTGGATTTTAAACTATATTACAAAGCTATAGTAATCAAAACAGCTATAGTAATCAAAACTTTTTATTGGCATAAAAACAGACACATAAATCAATGAACAGAATAGAGAGCCCAGAAATAAACCCACATATATGATCAAGTAAGTTACAACAAGGAAGTCAAGAATATACAATGGGGAAATAAAGGTGTTAGGAAAACTAGACAGTCACAAGCTAAAGAATGAATCTGGATCCCTATCTTACACCATACACAAAAATGAGCTTAAAATGGATTAAAGACTTGAACATAAGACCTGGCTTTGGCAATGATTTTTTTGGATTTGACACCAAAAACAAAGTCAACAAAAGCAAAAATAAACAAGTGGGACCATATCAGACTAAAAGGCTTCTGCATAGCAAAAGAAACTGTCAACAAATGAAACGCCAACCTACATAATGGGAGAAAATATTTGCAATCATTTATCTGATAAGGGATTAATAGTCAATATATATAAGAAACTGATAAACCCAATGGCAAAAAAGCAGTCTGATTAAAAAATGGGTAGAGGATCTGAATAGATATTTTTCCAAAAACGACATACAAATGGCCTACAGGTACATAAAAAGGTGCTCAACATCACTAATCATCAGAGAAATGCAAATCAAAGCCACAGTGATATACCACCTCACACCCATTAGAATGACTATTATCAAAAAGACAAGAAATAACAAATGCTGGTGAGAATGTGGAGAAAGGGAATTCCTGTGTACTGTTGATGGAAATGTAAGTCGGTGCAGCTAGTAAGAAGAAGAGAATGGAAGGTCCTTAAAAAATTAAAAATAGAACTACCACATGATCCAGCAAGTCCACTTCTGGGTATATATTGAAAGAAATGAAATCACTGTCTTGAAGAAGTTATCTGCAGCCCACATTCATTGCAGCATTATTTAGTATAGCTATGCCTTAGAAACAATCTAGGTGTCTGTCAATGGGTGAATGGATAGAGGATATGGTATATATATATATATATATATACACAATGGAATATTATTCAGCCATAAAATTGAAGGAAATCCTGCCATTTGTGACAACAGGGAAGGACTTTGAGGGTATTATGCTAAGTGAAATAAGAGAAAGACAAATACTGTATGATCTCACTTATATGTGGAATCTAAAAAAATGAACTCATAGAAACCAAGACCAGATTGGTGGTTGCCAAAGGCAGGGGTGGGATGAGTGAAATGGGTGAAATGTGTCAAAGGGTATGAACTTCCAATTATAAGATAAATAATGGATGTAATTTACAGCATGGTGACTATAGGTAACAATAGTGTTGTATGTTTGAAAGGTGCTAAGAGAGTAGATCTTCGCAATATATGCATATATCAAATCATTATGTTGTATAACTTAAACTAATACAATGTTATATGTCAATTATAGCTCAATAAAATGGCCAACTGGGAAAAAATAGAGCAAAACAAACAAACAACAAACTGTATTTATACTGGTATTTCTGGCTGGCTCTGCTCTTTTCGGATCTGGAACTAGGCCTTGACTTGCTTCACTGCCCTTGGGCCCCGTGCTCTGGTTCTCTGTACTTCCTGTCACCTGATTCCTACCCCCCCTCCCCTCCCCACGCAGCCACCAGTCCCTGGACTCCACACCTTCAAATCCTGGCACCATAAGATGGAGCAGAGCCCCAGCAGAGGGTTATTTATTGACACAAACTCAGGACCAAGCATCCAAAGGTTGCAGTTCTCACAGATTATTAGCTAGATTGGCCCTGATACTTTGTGATCCTTTTGGAAGGCAAATATCCCTGCACATTTTACAGAGTTTTGTTGGCAGGGTTGAGCTTATATCCAGGTTAAGACAGGAATGCTATGGGGTATGACACGGGAACTAAGGCTAACTCACCCTATAGGATAGACACACAGAAACTGTGTGGCTCTGGAGCATCGTGTTGTGCAGATTTACTACATTATCTAAGGCACCGAAGTCCTCTGTTAAAATGCAAATATACTATCTGGAGGAAAGCCTGCCAGACTGGGTATCGGCAAAGTCAGCTTCTGCCCTTCCTAGCTAAGTGACCTTTGTGTGGAAACGCAGAATACTAGCCATGGAAGGTGTCTTGGAGGCGTGGAGTGACACTCCCCACCCGAGTGTGTGAAATCCCCCTAAAACCTCCTCCATGTTTCCAGTGACAAGGATGAATCACAAAGTGAACCACAGTATTCACTGAGATGTCCAGGTCAGCTCTCCGTCATCGCGCGTGCGATTGCCGCCTCTTTTCTTCTCCAGCTGAGTCCCCTTTGTTCTCACGCCGCACTGCCCGTCCCCGGCGAGTTTATCTCTGTTAAATGGAAGCAACCAGGGTGTTCAGGTGCTCATCATAGGTCATAGGTGCCCTAGGAAGCCTGGAAGAGGAGAGGGGCGCCACTCTCTTGATCTCTGAGAGCCCGTGTTTGCATTAACTTTCAGGGAGCCACATCATATTGTCATTCCGTTTCAGTTAAAATCAACTGAAGCCTCTGAATCTTTTCCTGGTGAGCTGTTAAGTCACTCTTCTCCCTTCTTTTTTTTTTTTTTTTTTTTTTTTTAGCGGTACGCGGGCCTCTCACTGTTGTGGCCTCTCCCGTTGCGGAGCACAGGCTCCGGACGCGCAGGCTCAGGGGCCGTGGCTCACGGGCCCAG
>NC_041224.1:22777734-22815792 GCF_002837175.3 Physeter macrocephalus | reverse complement strand
GGACCGGGGCACGAACCCGTGTCCCCTGCATCGGCAGGCGGACTCTCAACCACTGCGCCACCAGGGAAGCCCTCTTCTCCCTTCTTGCAGGGAAGCAGATTTTTGACGCTGAGGGCAGGCTTTTAAATGTATTTCAAACACCTTTATCTTACTTAATGTCGAGCAAGCGACAGATTTTTTTGGAATCAATTTTCTCATCTCCAAAATGATAAGGATGCTACCTCTTCTGTCCACCCCTCCTCCCTGCTGTGTGAATAAAGAGGTGACGTACATGAAGGTTGCAGGGTGCCTCTTTTAGTGCCGGCTCTGAGCCATTGGTGGTGGCTTCCTGAAGGGCTGTATTGAGATGATTTCTGAGGACCTAGCTGGAAAGAGACCTGCGATTGATTTGTGACGTCTACCATGGTGTGTATGTGTGTGTGCGCGCAGGCTACATCATTCTTGACACAGATTTTTCATACTTGTACTATACCTATGCAGGAAATATTACCATTATTAATTCATTAACATTGAACACATATTAATCATCCAACTTACATTAGAGGGCAGGTGCATTTTGATGAGAAAGGAGCATGGATCGTTACACGGAGACCAGAGGGCATTGTGGGCGGAGGTGGGGTGCACTGAAAGGAGGGAAAGGAATGCCACGGTCTGATTCATGTACCCCTCAAATTAGATTCGAGGGACAGTCCTGGGCTAGTACCATGGGTCAGCATAGGTTCTACAGACTCTGCCCTTGCAAGGACTTTAGACCAGGGGTTGGGAACTCTAATGCCCACAGGGGAGGCACTGGTAACATCAGTGAGGCAGTGGACCAGGGAATTGAGGTGAGGTGATGTGTACACGCTCCATCCAAAGGGAGTGGCCGGTCCCCACTTCAGTCATTTCCTCCCAGACGTGAGTACAGGCTCATTGTTGCCAGAACACTCTACTTTTAGAGAAGCTGAAAATCTGGTATTTTATGTAAAATATTCCATTGAAAAATGTTGACTCAATTAAAAAAATAACTGTGGATTCAACCAAACACATCTGTGGGCCAGATTCAGCTCTAACTGCCAGTTTGGGACCTCTGTTCTAGATGCCAGTAGAAAAGAAAAAATTAACTCTTATTAACAAATGCTTACACATGTGCAATGGAATCTCATTAATTCAGGCCAACAGACAATTACTACCCACCCAAAGCCCCGGGTTAGCAGACATGGATTGTCCTACAGGAATCTTGGACTTCAGTAGAGGGTGATAATTCCGAGATACAAATGATTATAATTAAGGTTAAAAAAAAAAAAACAACCCAAACAGTGAGTGCCACAAGAGAAGTACAATAGAAACACTATGAGGAATTTTTTGGGGGGTGGGAAGGACATGTTGGTGGAGAGGAGTTGGTGGTGGGATGGGGTTGGAGATGGTCCTCATGGAATAGAAGGATTTCTAGAGAGAAAACGTCGTGGATAAGAGACAGATGAGAAATGTGGGTTTAATTCTTTGAAAGGTGAGCAGTCTAGTTTGCTTGGGACTTAGGGCAGGTAGAGGAACAGTAAACTGGAAAGGTGGGCTATAAAGTCTCAGGTTATGGAGGGATCTGAAGGGACATCGGGGAAGTTTGTACTTAATTCAACAGGCAGTGGGGAGGCGTGAATGCTTCTAAGCAGCAGAAACATGAGTGGAGCTGGACTGTCCTCCGAAACGTACAACCTGTTGAAGAGACAGACTGGGAAGACGACCGATTAGAGATCTGCAGGCAAAGAGTCAGAATGGCCTAAGCCCGAATGAGTGGCGGGTGTGTGATGGAAGATGGGGAAAGATGTGAGCAAAACTGGGCACATGAGGTAGATGGGATCTCTCCACAGATTGGACTCAGGGACCAAAAGAGAAGTGAGAAATAGGGAGATGGAGGAACAGAGGCATTGGGAGGTGGGAAGAGGGGGTTGGTGCCGGTGCAGAGTTCAGTTGGGCTACCGTGAGTTTAAGGGGTTTTCAGCTGATGAAGTTACAGAAGCAAAGTACACAGGAGTCTCTGCCAGAGATGGAGAGAGAGGGATGGGGTGAGAAGAGAGACACAGTGACAGAGCAAGAGACAGAGCGAGCCAGAGGCTTGGGGAAGCAGCTGCAGGAGATAAGGTTTGGCCACCGAAGTGATGAGGTGTGAGGATGGGGTTCTTGACAGGGGTTGGGGACGGGAGAGGGAGGGACGGGCAGGGCAGTCTGGGGGCTGGACCTTGGAGAGTGCCAATGCTCAGTGGACATGGGCAGGAGAAAAGAATCCAGGAGATGAACCGTCTAGGATGGAAGAGAAGGCAGAACCCAGATGCCAATGAAAACTCATGGGAGAGACGGTGGGCGGCCGTTGCTAGTCCTGTGGCGAGGTCTGAAAGGCAAGCTCTACCATTTGGCTTTTAATCATCTCTTTATTAGATTGCTCTCAACAAGGCTTCTAGTGACCTCTTTGCCCTTGAACCCAATAGCTGTGATTTGACCTTCATCTCTTAGTAGCACATGGCACTGTCCATCTCTTTTTCCTTCTTGAACCATTCTCTTTCTTTGCCTTTATGAGAACATACTCAGTTTTCCTTCTACTTCTCCAGCTCTTCCCACTCAGTCAGCTCTTTCACTTCTTCTTCCCCAAACACTGTTAAATGTTACTTTTAATTAGGTTTTTGTCCCTGTTGCCGTCTCCTCTTAATTTCCTCTTTCTGTCTCCAATGACTTCAGTCGCCATTTTTATGTTAATGATTCCCAGATCCCATCTCCAAGTCAGAGCTCGTCTGATCCAAGTCTGAGCCCTTGTCTGGTCAGCCAGTTGCCAACCAGTCACTTCCAACTGGGATGTTTCACAAGTACACCAAACTCAATACCGCAAAAACTCAACTTATCTCCTTGCCCTCCCCACTTCTCCTTCTGTGTTCTCTGTCACAGTGAATGATGTTATTTGCCCAGGTACCCAAGGCAGAACCCAGGGCCTTATACTTGACTTCTCCACCTGCTCTCCCCATATTCAACCAATCACTGATTCCTCTAGATGTTTCCTCAGTGTCTGGAAAGGCTGACCACTTCTCTGTATCTCCATAGGAACTGCCCTCGCCCAGGTCACACCACCTTCTCATGCACCTAACTGCCGTCCTTGGGCAAGTCTTCACTATCTCTACACTACAGCGTCATACCATTTGATCATTTTATTCCTGTATCTTAGGACACTTCAGTGGGTTTTCCCATTACCCAGAAGATAAAGTCCTAACTTCTTAATATGGCTCACAAGATCCTGGCCTGATCTTACCACCATTCATGCTGATTTCTCTGGTTCCACTTTCCTTTCTCCCTCCCTCCCTCCTTCCTCCCTTCCTTTCTCTCTCTCTCTTTCTTTCTCTCTTTCTTTCTTTCCTCCCTCCCTCCTTTCTTTCTTTTGTTCGTTCATTCTTTCTTTCCTTCCTTCTTTCTTTCTTCCCTTCCTTCCTTTCCTTCCACCTCTCCCCAGTCTACACCCTTGGACTCCAGTCCAGCTTAAAATTGTTCCCTAACAACATGTTCTTTCTTACCTCCTCTCTTTTATATGACCAGTTCCTTCTGACTAGAGAGTATCCCTTGACAAAACTATCACATCTTGCTAGATTCTGCTAATTCTTCAGATTTCAGCTGGTATCTTTTCCTTCGGGAAGATACTCTTCCTTAGGGAAATATTCCTGAGACCAGGAGAGTCTGCTGCTCTTCTCTATCATGTGACTGCTGAGTCATGGCTGCTTGTATAATTCTGCCTACCTCTCCTGAATCGCAACCTAGTTTATAAGTTTTTCTTGACTCTAGTGTGGAGTACATTGCCTGAAATATAGTAGCCTCAGTAAATATTTATTGAATTGGTTATGAATGAGCAATCAGATGTGGCTAAAGGGAAAGGATAGCTGGTGACTTGAATAGCCAATTCAATAGACTCATTTGGATGTTTTCTACCTTGTAAGATTTTTAAAAGGTTGTGGGTCTTGGGGAAATAAATCAGTAATTGAATCCTGACTTTGTCCCTAATTAGGTGGAGTGAAATCCACTTCAGTGCTTCAGGCACGGAATCACAGACTATATTTTTTAAAAATATAATTTGCTTTAGTGCAACCAAAGGAAACAGTTATCAAAATGAAGAAGGATTTATAATGAAGTAATCAATTTGAATCAAATAGATGTACTTGAAGTGTGAAAAAAGGAAAGAGAGAAAAGAAAGCTTTTGCTCAATCATTTTCCATGAGTCTTGTTTGTCAGACTTTATTAAGTTTTTCAGCAATTTTTTTTCTTATACCACGCAAAGATAAACCTTAGTATAACATTTGGTGGCAAATTAATGAATAAGAATCATAGACCATTAAAGCTCAAAATAAATTTAAAGATCATCTAATATAAATGCCTGACTTTGTAGTTGAGTAGTGAAGGTTTGGCTCTCCAACAAAATACCTTACATACATATGTTTAACCAACAGCCTTATTGATTATTTACTATACAAGCTATTGTGTTAAGTGAAGTTGCGGGGAGTTACAGAAATATATGACAGTAATCACGCTATCTCATTTGAATGGCTCTTGTGTCTATTAGTTTACCTTCTACTCTGACAGCATGATAAGTTTGCATAAATAGACAACTAACCCTACCAGTTAGGGCAAGTACCTAGTGAATGTTTGAGATAAGAGCTGGTGGAGAGAAAGGAAGAGAGCAGGGGCTTCAGGCTGGGCTGGTCAGGAAAAGGCTTGCAAATATGAGACTTCACCGTATAGCGTGTCAGCCCCAGAATCAGCCCTTCTTCTCTTTGTGTGTTTTCCCTGAGCATCAAATCAACAATCCCATGTTCCCAGGAGGGACTGGAGTCATGCTGAGGGAGAATTCAGATGTGACACCATGAGTTGGAGGAAGGGCTTGATGAAAAAGATGGTTCAATATGAACAGTGAGGTTCCCCAGGCTGAGTCCTTTGTGCAAAGCTTCACTCTGTCAAGGTATGTGAACGGCAGTCATTAGGATGCTGAGAGAGTAAATCATTCTTCTCTTTATAATAGAACAGAGAGAGCTTAACTATATTTCTCATTTTCCTTATTAAACCCAGGGTTTTTTTTTTTGAAAGTTGATTATTTGAATGCTCTGACATGTCAGCATTACCTCTTTCGCTGTTGAACTTTTCTACTTTCTCCTCATCAGTCAGAGCTAGAAATATGTTCTCAAGGAAAACAATTTGAAGACTATTCATCAAATCATAGATTCCATGTATAAGCACACGTGTCTGTCACAGACACAGGAAACAAACTTAGGGTTTCCAAAAGAGGAAAGGGCAAATTAGGAGAATGGGGTTAACAGATACAAACTGCTATCCATAGAATATATAAGCAACAGGATTTACTGTAGAGCACAGGGAATTATATTCAATATCTTATAGTAGCCTATAATGGAAAATAATCTGAAAATATATATATATAACTGAATCACTTTGCTGTACGCCTGAAATTAACACAATACCGTAAATCAACTATACTTCAATAATAATATTAAAAAGATAGAGGTGTACATGTCTCGACTTTTCTGTTGGTGTTTCTCTCTGGGACTTCGTCCTAAAGGTCTGTGGAATTTGGAAGTGGCGCTCCTCTAGCTTGATGGTGGGACCGTTAAATGGCCCAGGATTGAGAGAAGTAATTGTGTTGTTTGCAACAGTCATACACCTTGATCACAGAAGCTATGAAAAACATCAGGGAGTTTATTTGTAGGGCTGAAGATAGGGGTAATCCTTTAGAGAAACTGAGGTTTGAATTACTGACTTTTTCATAGACGTAATTAACAGATTTCTCATGCTTGGCTGTCAAATCTCGATCCTGAGCCCTGATAGCCGCTGCTGGTTTTCTAACCTCTCCACTGGTTAGGTGTCCTTTCATTTCTAAGAATGGCCTTCTGCGGGTGAGTGTTTATTGGAGAAATGCTTAGCATTCAGGATCCAACCTAACTTTTTAAATGATTGGTCAGCCAGCCAATCATTAAAAAAAGATGGTCCCTTTCCATCTTCGCATTTTTTAAACGGAGTCGAGGCTTGTGTTTGGCATATACAGCAGCCTGGCAGGAAGGCAGGATCTAAACATATTTATAGAAAAGCGTTGAATTCTGAACTAGTGGTGATGCTTATCTGTCAGCTCTTTGATGCTGCTGCTGTCGAAATAATTTGTTTTACAGGAGCTGACTCACCAAATTCCTATTTAGAAGCGGTAGTTAATCTTTAATTAGTAATGGTGCAAAAATGAAACTGGGGAAAAGATAAGTTAATTTAGAATTTAGTGTTTATTCGCAAATGTCCACTTACATGTTGAACAGCAGTTGTGCCTTATACTTAGAATGCAGACCAAAAAGGAAAGAGCCATGTCTCTTAGGACTGTTTTATCCTGCAAAGCGGTGGTGCAGTTCAATGATAGAGCAGTTAGGCTGTGTTAGGTTTTGGGGTCGGGGAGGCCCCCCTGCCCCGAGGTGAGAGTTTTACTGACTGTTGGGGTAGCCATGAGAGAGTCTCCTTTCTCTGGAGCTCCTTGCGCCATTTAAGATCATTCTTCTTTTTCGCCCTTTTGCGGTTATTTGTGATTGTTCCGTCAGATTTTATTTGGGGGAGACCACCGTCTCTTCCTAAAGCCCTCATACTTCTGGCCCTGATATCCCAACTTTCTTTCCTCTGAGCCCCTTGACAACATACAGTGAGATCAGATCATCTTCCTGTCCTTCTGGATTCTTGGTTGACGAGGAGCTACCATAACCTCGTGTCTTCCTTTCAGGGGTCATACTTATTGGGCATAATTAGGCAGAGAGGTTGCCCTTTGGACTGCTTTTCCAGAAGTACTGATGGGCTTTCGTTGAACCGTGGGTGCTGGGTCCCCATGGGACCTGACACGTTCGCTCCTGAAGCCAACCTGGCCATGTTTACCATTTCTCCCTCTCCAAAGACAATGAGCCCATATGGGGTTTGACCCTGCCACCCTGCCACCATTAACATTGTTTTCAAAACAACTCGGCTAACCCAGTCACAGCACTCGTGACTTTGTTATGCCAGCTCAACTGCCCCAGAGAGGAAGTCACTTCCACTCAATTGCTTGTGAATTGCAACACCGCAGTCCAGCAAAAGGGCTCCTGGTGTCCGTTGGGGTCACTGACCTGCCTCCTAGGTCATCTGTAACATGACAGCTTTCGGGCTGGTTTTGCACCTGGTGTCCAGGGGCTTGGCTGATAAGATTAGGAAGTTTTCTGAATGGTATCACTTCGTCTACTTTTGGATCAAATAATATATTCATTATTAGGATCAAATTCCTCTTACTTCTTACAGATCGAGTTTATGCCTTTTGATTTGATTCATTGGAGAATGCTTCTGGGTCCTAACATCAGAAATGAGAATGTGTGTCTTGTTATATTTGGTGGAATTTAATTCCCCTGTGTAACCATCTTTCTTAACCAGACCATTCATACAATTTTGTTTAAAAAGCCTATTTTGCAGTACTCTTGGAAATGAGTAAAGCAGTTGCGTGTTTGAATGCTTGCCTGAGAGAGCAAACGGCATGTTTACCCTTCCTATCCCGTGGAAAGCTTTCTACACAAGACACAAATGATCCATTTCAGAACGGAAACCAAAGGGATGGGGCAGAGCAAAGGGAGCGATGGAGACATCAGGGTCATGGGAGGGGACTCTGTCCTTTCAGGATTTCCCGTGTGATTTACAGACTTCTAAGGAGCAGAAACAGTCTCTGTTTCAATGTCATGGTGGGAAGGGCCCCCCTGACCCTTAAGAGGGTCGCTCACGTAGTTCAGCTCAATTAAAATGCTCTAGCTCCGGTGCCCATAGAATATGGCTTAAGGAGAGGACAGTTCACTGCAGAGCCTCCCCCGCCGCTCAAGGACAGTTAGTGGCTCCGACCTGGCTGAAGTTAGAAGCCACTTCTGCAGGAAACTCGGGCCACTCCGACCTTGCATTTCTTGGTCCCCTCCATCTCTGGGAGTCGCCGGGCTCCGTGATGCATCATTCCTGCCACATTACAGATGATCCTGACACTTCAGCCGAACCCAGCTGATTTTTCTGGCTGGCCACTTTCTCTTTATCTCTCCCACCGATCAGAGTGGCAGCAATGTTCCCGTTTATCATACACTGTTCTGTGCTGTCATTTAGAAATACGCTCGCCCAGTGAATATTGATAAGATACCTTTGGAATGAGATAAAACGTGGTAAAGGAAGCATATCTTTCCAATGTGATAAAGAACTTTAGAATGTGTGATAATATGTGATAAAAAGCACCGCTACAAGCCCATTATTGGGAAGAGCCGTCTGGGATGTGCCCTGCGCTCCGGGTAGGGGGCCAGGGAAGATGCTTATTGTTTGGATCTGCTCTTTCAAAGGCTTGGGGCCTTTCATTTGTGTTTCTAAGGGAAAAGCTCTTTGAAGGTCATGTTTGAATTAAAAGCTGTATTTATTATCTGTTTTTCCACGTTATCTATATTACAATTGCATATCGAATTTGGAAGCCCAGAATGTCCTGAAGGTAGCTATTTTCTAATTCCACTTTTATCCTACCCTCTGGTATAGTATTTGTCAGTGCATGCTTGCGTCTGCTGGGGCTGATAAGGTAGAAACGGCTACCTGACTAACATTATAGTTCTCTCATTCTCCCTCTCCTGGCTAGTTTGAAATGATGATCGCCTCTGGACTCGGGTCACCTGCTAAAAGGTAACATGGTTGCCAGCAGCAGCTCTTCCCCAATGCCTTTGAAGCAATGGTGGCTCCATATTTTCCTGGCTGGTCGACTTCAGCAAGAAAGGGAAAGGATCTGAGGGAGGGGTCAGGGTGGGACTGAAATGGATGGGATAAGAGTTGGTTTTATAACCTAAAGCCAGGAGCTCATTCCTTGTTCAGATTTCAGAGAAGGCAATTAATATCTCTCATTTGAGAAGAGTGCAGTGTGGACCACAGGGCTGCTGTGGTCGCTCTAGGGATGGGTAGGCTGGGGCCAAGTGTGACATCCTAAACTGACCTCATTATGGACATATTTTCTCAGTCTAGCTACCTTTTTTAATAAAGGGGAGAATAATATTAATAAATAACAGCCAATCTTTATCTTAAGCCCACCACTTGCCAAGCATTAGCGCTTACGTGACTCTTAGAAACCACCGACGAAGTAGATCCAGCTAAAATCACAATTTTACAGATGGTGAAAGCAGACGCTTGCTTAAAAAGATTAAGTGACCTGCCCAAGGTTGCACAGATGTCCGAGAGAGAGGAGTTGAATGCACACAATCCTCACGCTTTTCTCGGTGGAGTAGCTCTTACGGTACCTTCTGCATCTAAAAGAGATAATGTTGCTTTTGAATTCAGTTTTCCGTAGGCATTGGAGGAATCTGTGGGAGTGACACATAGGTTTTTTCCCTACCTTTATTGACATATAACACTGTGTAAGTTTAAGGTGTACAATAAGTTGATTTGACACACTTTTATATTACTAAATTGTTACCACCATAGCTTAGCTAACACCCGCGTCACGTCACATCATTACCATCCTTTCTGTGGTGGGAACATATAAGATCTACTGTCTTAGCATCTTTCAAGTATATAATACCCTGTTTTAACTATAATCACCACGCTCTACATTAGAGCCCCAGAACTTACCCATCTTATGACTGGAAGTTTGTACCTTTGACTAACATCTCCTTATTCCTCTCCCTCCCCTCCCCAGCCCCTGGTAAACACCATTCTACTCTCTGTTTCCATGAATTTGGCTTTTTTAGATTCCACATATAATTGATATCATACAGTATTTGTCTTTCTCTGTCGGATTTCTTTCACTTAACATAATGCTCTCAAGGCCTACCTATGTTGTCCCAAATGACAAGATTTCCTTCTTTTTAATGACTGATTAATATGACATTGTATAAACATAAAAATTCATCCATTGATAGACACTTAGGTTGTTTCCATATTTTGGCCATTGTGAATAATGCTGCAATGAACATGGGAATGCAGGTATCTCTTTGACATCCTGTTTTCATTTTCTTTGGATATGTACCCAGAGGTGGGATTGCTGGGTCATATGGCAGTTCTATTTTTAATTTTTTGAGGAATCTCCAAACTCTTTTCCATAACGGCTGCACCAATTTACATTCCTACCAACAGTGCACAAGGGTTCCCTTTTCTCCACACCCTCGTCAGCACTTATTATCTCTTGTCTTTTTGACGACAGGCATTCTAACAGCTGTGAGCTGATATCTCACTGTGGTTTTGATTTGCACTTCTCTGATGATTAGTGATGTGGAGCATGTTTTCATGTACCTGTTGGCCATTTGTGTGTATTCTTCAGAAAAATATTTACTGCCCGTAGTTTAGTTGGATTGTTTGTTTGCTATTGAGTTGTATGAGTTCTTTACGTATTTTGAATATTTACCCCTTATCAGATATATGATTTGCAAATATTTTTTCCCATTCCACAGGTTGCCTTTTCATTTGTTGCTTGTTTCTTTTGCTGTGCAGAAGACATAGGTTTTTGAGAATCTAGGGAAAATTCATAATGAGTTCAAGTTCTGACCTATCCCTATCCTCATGTCTCCTTCTACCTGATTCTGCAGTAGGATGATTACATGTAGTTTCCTTTTGAGCTCAGGGATATCAACTGCTCATTTAAATGTGTTGTGATCTAAAAATTGTTTCTAAAACAGACTTGGCTCTTTATTATGAATAGGCACCCCTTTCCTTCCGTTTATCTTAAGGATCACTGGCTAGAATTAATAAATAATTTAGAATAGTTGCTGAGCACTGACTGAGTGCCAGGCTACATTATCTAATTTAACTTCCATTTTACAAATGAGGGAATTTAAGCCTAGAGAAGTTCGATGACTTTCCCAAGCCTGGATGTGAGAAATCTGACTCTTATGTCTGACACAGAGCTTGTCATGGGGCCTCTGAGCAGCGTCTCTGTCACCGTTGGGGGAGGGGGAGGGAGGAGCAAAGCCAGACTTTGCATGTGGCTTTGTGTGTGCATGTGCTTTGACAGTGCATGTGCTTTGTGATGGCCACGGGGTGGGTGTAGTATGTGATCATATGCTCAAAAACAGCATTGCCTTTTGTTCTGAGAACTGTTTTCTTTAACTTATTTTTCTTTCCCTTGAATATACCCAGAAGAATGGATAAAACTTCTGGAATCTTGATGAGAATTTTCAAATTAAAAAAAACAACAACAGATTCCTGGTTTGGTTTTGTTTTTGTTTTTAAATTAAGCTGGGATTAAGATTTTTCCAGAATTTCTAGTTTGTGGGGAAAAGCACAGCCACAGTTTACTGTAGTAGTAAAGGCATGTCTTGGTGGAAAAATGCCACACGAAGACTGAGGTATCAGAGCTACCACCTGGCATAACCAGCAGACGCTGTAGTTTCCAGACCTCCTGTCCGTTCCTCCTGTCTGTTTTCTGATGAGCTTCGCATGGGTTTAAGTTACTTGCATGAAGTTTCCCGAGGCCTTGGATCTGGATTGGAGGAATTTTTAGTTCTCACCTTCCCATTCTGTCTTTCTTTGCCCTCTACTCAGAAACACCATAGAAAGAGAAAAAATGAAGCAGGGCAAGAAATGTATTTCTTGAGTGTATTCCTTCCAAAATACGCACATATTACCATCTTGGTCCCAACACACCAGGCCTATCTCTCTCTATGATCCAAGGGAACTCGTGGAGTATAGGAAATGCACAGAGAGAAAAATATTTTCAAAGAAAATTCATCTCTAAGAAGAACGTTAAAAGGTGAAGAGTGAGGCGGAAAGAAATGCCTTGAATCTTTGTTTCTCTTTTGGCTTTTATTTCTTTTTGCTAAAGGTTAAAGAGAATCCTGTCTTCTTTTGCCTTTCTTCCTTTGCATTATAATTATTTGTTCATTTGCCTTCAAGTCTTAGGTTTTTAGATATAAGGTATTTTGGAAATGCAAAGTATTTGCTATTAATGTTTATCCATTACTTGCTTCTTTTAATTTTCAAAAGTATTCATATTCATCTTGTTTATGTACTTTCTTCTATTAGCTCATTTCTGCTTTAATGGCAATTTTATTCCATAATTTAAATTTTCTCTAATCTTTACTACTGAATGGATTGCTTTAATGAAAAATGGAAATAATTACTACTTCTATTCAAGAAAATGTCTTTATTTCACTCAGAGCTGTCACTTTTACTTGTAAGATAAGATAATTTTAAATGGGATGAAATTCTGTAAAGCTGACTGCACTAAGTACTGACAGCAGTGATGAGAGGAAATGTCTGTTTCTGACTGAAATCAAAACATTGGGCATATATTTTACTAGCCTTATAAATAATTTAAAAAGAATAACAACACAAAACTTCCCAGAAAATTCTCATTCTCTCTTCTCCTCCCTGGAATTTATGTAGTCAATTAAGCTGATAACATTTACGATACTGAAATACATAATAGAGAATATTAATAGAATGGTATCTTGTACTCCCAGTAATATAAAGAATAAAAAATATCATTCCAGAGAACTGGAGGACCTGGATCTAGAAGTAACCTATGTTAACAGGTGTTGCTGTGATGATACTGAAACAGTAACTTTCCTAGACAAACTTTGATTTGTCTATTTATCTCTCACCCTGTTTACAGCAAGCTCCCAGGCTAGTAGAGTGAGGGAAGGACCTGTAAAATACAGTGTACGGAGTTTTCAGTTGTGGAGAAAAGTCATTCAAAATGTTTGCAATGATTTGCAGTGCAACTTAGGAAACACGTTCGAGTGTGTTAATTGTCAAGTGCATCCATTCAAACACACTTTTCGAGTGCTGTTACTCTGCTCAAATGATTAAAAGGCAAGATGGAATGCAAAACACACCCTCATGATTAAATGTTTACCTCAAGACCTTTAAAAGATCCAGTTGATGTTTATTTTAAAGGGAAAAACAAAGATTTGTTGACTATTTCAGCATTGGGTAGGGAGATAGACCAATGACTTCCTAAATCTTTTGGACATTTTGTAGTTAAATTTGGCACGTTTTATACCTTTAATTGTAATGATAATTAAGGAAGATAACCTTTAGTTACACAAACTTCTTTCCTTTGGTCTCATCTCCTCCACACATCCTGCGTTCTCTCCCGTTTAGTTCTCCCTGTGTCAACCATTTGGGACATACTGTCTGTTCATGATGGAGGAAGAACAGTAGCTCATTTATGGGACAACACATCTAGCCTCAGTCCTTGGTGCTACCCTCGTCTTTCCTTCCCTCCATCTGTGGTCACTTGTCCCCTGGTCTGCCCTACAGTTAGTAGACTTTGAGTGTGGGAGAGATTTCGTTCCCAGGAAGACATTTTGTCTACCAGAAGTATTATACAGGTACTTTCTCTTTTCATTTCCACTAAGATGAGATGACCTGGAGAATTTTTTAGAGTTGCAGTTGCGGTTATTTGTAGACCTACAGCCACAGTCCTTTACTTAGTAATACACACATTTAAATTACTGCATTTTCCTTTGGGGAAGCCAATGAGAAAAAGAGAAAGAAAACAAGCTCTAGCTTGATATATACCCTTAGGTGAGAGTATTATAAATCTCACCTGTGCTTTAGCCTAACCATTCAAGTTTTGCAAGTGATTATTTAAGGTTATTCTTTCTCTAGAGAAAGTGGCTGACAGAAAAATTGAATAACTGGTAAAAATGATAGGAAAGAGGGTGGAATAACCAGTTACTATAATGAAAATGATTATTGATTGTAATACTTCCATTAGGAAGTTTATTCCTTTATTCCTTTGATAAACATTTATAAAACACTATTTATCGTGGCACACCAGGTGGCAAATACAAAGAATCGTGTAATGTAGGCTCTGGCTTTGGAGTTTGTAGAAGTGACACTCGACAGGCACAATGTGTCAACTGTTATCAGAAAAGTAGGCACGGGGAATTCCCTGGCGGTCCAGTGGTTAAGACTCTGCACTTTCACTGCTGAGGGTGCAGTTTCGATCCCTCATCTGGGAACTAAGATCCCACAAGCCGTGCAGCGTGGCGCAAAAAAAAAAAAAAAAAAAAATGTAATTGGAGTCTGGACAAGAGATAAATGATTGTCAATGGAGCTGAATTGAATTTACATTAAAGAAGTAAAATTTGAGCTGGGTCATTTTTACTGACATATATGTCAATTACACTGATATTAGTTTCAGGTGTACAAAAAAAAAAAAAAAAAAAAAAAAAATGTAATTGGAGTCTGGACAAGAGATAAATGATTGTCAATGGAGCTGAATTGAATTTACATTAAAGAAGTAAAATTTGAGCTGGGTCATTTTTACTGACATATATGTCAATTACACTGATATTAGTTTCAGGTGTACAATGCAATGATTCGATATTTGTACATATTGCAAAATGATCACCACACTAAGTCTGGTTAATATCTAACACCATGCATTGCTACAATTTCTTTTTCTTGCGTGAGCTGGGTCTGGATAAATAATCTGGTGGATACTTATTGTGTTTCTTTCCAGCAGCCATTTCCCTTTCTCCCTGTGACATCTCTAGATTCGTGGAGAAATCCAGCCTTTTCCTACCCTGCAGGGGAAAAGGCTGAGCACTATCTGGCTTCAAGCACAAAAGGAGTTCACATCAAAGTGGGATTTAAATCGAGCGGTCCATGACTAAGGACTACAGATATGAGCCCAGCTGAGAAGGGTTAGTTTTATGGGATGAGTATGGAGAAGGGCTCTGCAGGCTGAATCTGGTTGGAGGAGTGTGTACAGTTAACGAACGCCCAAAGGTCCAAAAGGAAGAGACAGGGGGCTTGGTTTGTACTACCAAGTTCTAAACACATACCCGAAGTCAGTGGGCATGAGGGCGGACCATGGGAGAGACATCAGGGGCAGACCAGGGAGTGAAGACCTCTGAAAACTTGTTTCGAAAACTCCCTCCATCAACAGTTATTGAGTATCTACTTACTATGTAGTACTGCTAATAATAATAATATGACAGCTACCATTTAGGACGTTGCCTACCATAGTCAGACGTCGTGTCACGTTATTTCATCTTCCTTACAGTCCTCGGAGGAAGGACTCTTATGATTCCATTCGACAGAAAAGGCACTAAGGCTTAGATGAGCTAAGTTTCATGCTCAAGGTCCCACAGCCTGGACCAACCGGGCTCCATGTGACTCCAAGCCATGCTCTGAGTCATCAGATGACCTCGTTTTGCACAAATTAAACAGCAAGGAAACAGAGACACATATGACAATTTCTGTTTTATAGAAAGTTGTTGAGGATGGACTCTCTCCACATTCATCACTCATTTCAGAACATTTAGGAATATTTAGAGTAACATTTGCATAGATGTGGTTAGCCCCTTTAAAATTGTATTCCTTAAGTAATGGCATTCTAAAATATCTTTTTGTCTCTGGTGTTTGAAAATCCAGTTCACTCTGTAGACTGACTATAAACGCAAATAAGAGCATTGATTTCCTCATTTCCTCACCTCCAGAGAACAATTTCATAAAGCATGGAAGTTCTAACCAGCCAATCAATAGTCACTACTTAAGTCAGAGACTCAAAGAGTAGTTTATTATTAAAAAGTGTTCCTCTGAAGATGATGTTACATGAGAATAAAGGAACCAATCTGGGCTATGATCTGTATTCAGCTTCAGGAAATAGTCTGGAGGAAAGGGTCCTGTTAACTGTATTTAGAGCTTTTCCTGTTTCTGGTTCCTGCCTGAGGAAAAGTGGGGAAAATCCAATTTCTCAAAAGCCACTTAAGTGTTATTAAGCAATTCGTGGAAACAAGCAGGGGAATTGGCAGGGCTTTCCCCCCACTATGATGTACAATTCAAACGCCGTCTGTCTCATTTGGACGTATATTTGACCACAGAATAAATACAGATCTGCATGAAATGTTCACTGCATCCACCAAGACAACCATACTCATTAATTATTGAAAATGCTATTATCTTGCCCATTCTGTAATCCTATTTCTGGAGTTAGTTATGTAATTTCACCCGACATAGAAAAGGAAACTTTGACCCTCATTACATTTAAAATGAGCTTTTCACTAAATCAGGAAGAAGGGTTTTTTTCCTTCTGAATGAATCATAATTGGAAGGCTGTTAAGAGGTATGAGTGTGAACATGGGAAAGAGGAAATAAGGATTCCGTTTGCTATTCCAAATAGTTCAAATATTTAAAGCCATACTTTGTCACTCCAAGTTGGGGTTTCAACTGGACTGTTGTTCATGTTTGTCTAATATTGTGTTCTTAAATGCAAGATGCTTTTGGTGCTGGCAGGGATTTTTAAAATCTAGTTCTCCATCTGGATGAGAATTTTAGATCCTAGCCCAAGGAGATGGGATTTGTTCGAGATCTCATAGTAGGAGGTCCATGATTTGAACCTATAACTTTGGTTCTTAGTCCAAAATTCATTTCATTCTACTCTCTCTTTTTTCTGGGAATGACTCTAAAAATGGAGAGTTGAGTTGACAATCAAGTCAATGGAAAGTCTGTTGTTCTTTCGCATCCATAAGATGTCTGTAGATAAAGAGACCAATGAGGTTGCCTGCAGTCTACAGAGTTTCTCCTCTTCCTCAGTTCAGGGAAATTTCTTTTAGATAAACAAAGAAAATGTGTTAAGTGTTTTGCCTTCTGTATTTTGTAAAAGCACGGAGAATAGGAATGCTGCTTGTATAATCAGATTGTGCAACATTTTGCAAAGTGCCATTCTGTAACGTCAAACTGAAATACTTTGACTAATATATACTTATGAATAATAGCAAGATTTATGCTTAAAATGGAGTGCTTTGCTGTTTTTACGAGAGCCTTGACATTGACAGAGAAGCATGGAAGACCATTAAGGGTGCTGCTTGGAGCAATTCTGGACCAAAAAGTCCTTCTTTGGCTGGCCACGAGGACCCGAAATCTCAAATTTAGCTTCACCTTTTTCAGAAATGTTAAAAATTCCTTATTAGTGCACAAATATCCCTGGAAGAGGTAATACCGAATGTTTTGCTGCATTTGCTATAAACACCTTAGTCAGTATGGGTCTAGATTTCCCCACTAGGGGAAATTTCTACCAAAGGGGAAGGCACCAAAGATAAGTTTTGTCTATTTAACAATTTTGCCTAGAGCTGAACCTGAGTATTACTATGAATAATAAGTGAAAATAGCTTAAATTCCATTAGTAATATGATTCTAGCCAATAGGTTCTACACTAGGAGAGGATGCTATTATTATAAATCATTATTATTTTATGTTCAGAAAATGAATACACCGATGTTTCCAGCAAGGGAAAAATGCAAGCCAGCTTTCACCTTTCCTCCTGAGGAAAGTGATGAACTAGTACGCATTTAGAAAATGCTGAATGTCTTCTGAGTCTAACCAACCCCGTCCCTCCTAAAATGTCCATATGTGAATGAGGTACTTTGCAGATTTTTTTAAACTCAGCATTTACTGATCTTAAAAAGAATTGCTAGTGTAAAAATATACCTTACCTTTGAAAGAAACCTGTTATAAGAAAAGGTGTGAACAAAATGCATTATGTTTGTCTGACATATTGGAAGTGGCTTATTTCATTCAAAGCTATTTTTTTCTCTTCCTTCTTTATTTTATTTTATTATTATTATTATTTTTGTAAAGTTCAGGGTAACAATGCAATTTAACAGGTAGGTGGTCAGTAGCCTTCCTGGCAGGGCCCATTTTCTATGACTTCTTTCTCAACATTTCCTTTCCTAAAAGGACCCAGAATTAACTAGTCAGATAATGGAAAAGAGAAGGGTTAGTCCTTAGCCATTTGTAGTATGGGAATGTTGTGGAACAAAGACCATAGTTTTTCTTCTTTTCTTCTTACTTTTTGGTGTCTAGCAGGTGGTAGGTCCTTAATATTTTCGAAACAAATAATCTGATCATCGAGTTCTCAATAATCTAATATATGATAAATTCCCAAGGTTTTTTTTTTAAGGTATATCTATTAAAACCAGGAAGGACAAAATTAGTATTATTTTGCTATTCAATACATGTTATAAAACAACACATCAATCTCCATTGGATATAGAAAACTTATGAGATATCTGTGAAATGGCATGATTAAGGTTTTTCTGTGATCCATTTGCCAAAATACACAAAACTTGAAAAACAGAAAATAATTGTCTCTAGGCTGGTGTACCATTGTTGGGGAGGAAAGCGGTGAGCTGCTTTGCCCTTTACTCAATAAATCAACTTTACCTGGTAAAATTAGGACAGAAATCATAACACAAAGCAACATTTTGTGAAGTATTTTCTATGTCCCAAATACTTAGATAGCATATCACTGTTTTTCTTCTAAGTAACACTAACCAATTTGTCTTTGTGTCATGTAGACCCTTCCCCAGTTGTGTGTAACAGATGATTAATGTATGGTTTTATGTCTCAGTGATTCACATAGAAACTCTCGTAAACATTGGATGAAAAGATTTGATTTTTTTTTTTAATTTAATAGGGTCTAAGTGGGGGGGTAGATTCTTTAGATGGCCCTTTTGGGAGACACTTTTAGCAAAGATATAAGTGCACGGATTGCCTTAGAGCAGTGAGAATTAGACTAGACCACTTGTCTCATCTTATGTGTTGAAGGCAAGATGCTAGCATGGGGATGTCAATTCTGAGAGTGTTTGTAAATCAATGGCCAAAGAGCCAAACTGGGGAGGGACGAACTGGGAGAGCTGTTGATTCTAGATGCAAGTAGCTAATAAAGTCAACTAATTTTGTATGTGCTACTTGCACCTGAGGGCCAGCTTCTGTTGTCTTTATAAATCTTCATTATAATCTATCAGCTGTCAGAACATTTCATGACCCAAAAACATGAGTGGAGAAGGATAACATACTCTTTTTTTAAATTTTTTATTTTATATTGGAGTATAGATTAACAATGTTGTGTTAGTTTCAGGTGTACAGCAAAGTGATTCAGTTATATATCTACATGTATCTATTCTTTTTCAAATTCTTTTCCCATTTAGGTTGTTATATAATATTCAGCAGAGTCCCCTGTGCTATGCAGTAGGTCCTTGTTGGTTATCCATTTTAAATGTTTATTAACATTTGTCTATTATGTCAAAATAGATGGAGCCAAGAAGAGACAATGTCCTTCTTAAAAGAGATTACATTCTAAAGGGAACACGACTCCTGGTCTAGAGAGGGAAGGCACAAGTTTCTTATCAGAGAAATAGTTATTCAGCTGACTCAGCTGAGATGGTCAGAAACCGTCTGCCACTTGAAACCAGTTTGTAGGAAATGGGCATGGCTGGTGTCCCACCAAAGCTCAGCCCAGGAGTAAGGAGAAGTAAAACCATGGTAGCCTGAGGGCGACTTTGAAAACAAAGACCAACTATTGCCCAGTTGAAATGTGGCTGCCCTTTTTCCCTAGAGAAGCTTCTCCGGGTCACAGATTAGGTGCTGTGGCTTTCCTTCCCTCTGCAGGCTCAGCTGTCCTTTGGAGGCACCGTTGGGCTGTCGCCTCCAGGGCTGGTCATCTGTCACTCTCCAGGATAACTCTATTTCAGAGGGGTTGTCGAGTGGCCAGGGAGGCAGCAGGGCTGCCTGCTGTGGCCCGATGTCTGGGCCTGACAAGACCCCTCCCTCCTGGCCAAGCATTGACCTGAAGTCCTGGGCTTACGGCCATGACCCAGAGCCAGAATGATCTGCATCTTGTTCTGTTCTATTTCATATCGAAGCTGTACTCTGCTAAGCAGGAGGAGATTGTGTGAGAAGCAGACAAAGAGCAGAACCGGGTATCACGCAGGTCGAGTGGCACTTAATGTTGAAAAAGCAAAGGACAAAAATCTGTGCACCTTTTCTAGTCCAGTAATTTCCGATTTTTTTTTGTTTCTAATATTGTTTGGCTTCACGTGGCTCTTCAAGTCCCTCTTTTCTTCTGCAGGGGCTTTTTGAGAATTATATGTGTGTGCGCACACACACACACACACACACACAAATTTAAATTAATTTTGTCCAGAGAAATTAGAGATAATTACAAAATTAGAGTAGAGCCAATGATGTTTTCATTTAGTTCATGCATCTCCAATAAGTTCCTTTGCTGTCGTTTGATTGATTGATTTAAAGGAATATTTTCTACCGCAAAGTAAATATCAGCAGATAGGTTTTTCTCCTTCAAGGGGATTTTAAGGCCAAATCCACTTTGATTGGTTTCCTTCAGTTCAAGTACTTGCATTCTATAGGGAATGGTCTCCATGAGTTTTGCTGACAATGAATGTTGTTGACAATGGGTGGGGGGCAGTGGGTAACGTGAGGAGATGCGGACAGCCATTGTCAGTGGACTGGATCCCTTGCTGGGACGCAGGACATAAAGATTTGGGTTGAGAAATACAAGTGTCGACATCAACTTTTAAATAAAAATACCATCCAGTGAAGTAAAGAAAATGGGATAGTTTTTCAGAGTGGAATCAAATTAAAAGGTTTGGGGGAAAGAGCCTCTGGCTTAAAAAGATAAAAAAGACATTTATTTTACCACAAAAACACAAATTTCATTCCATTTTTGAGCTCATGACAGGCTCTACCTGTTATCAAAATGGACTTAACGTCAACATTACAGCAAAGCAAGCTGCATTTCCATCACTGGTGTGGTAAAGATGGCCCAGATAATAAACTGCAGGCTGGAAGGGGGTTAAACACTCCCAGCACAATGTGAGATTGGTTGACTTCATTGCTCTTAATCAGATATCAGGAACCAGAAATAAACATAAAAATAAAATTTCCAGGAAAAAGTAATCTGCCAATTAAACTGCGAGAGGTGAAAAGGGTCATTATGGAAAGCCATCTTCATTCAGGCACATATCACATTTCCCAAACGGTCCGTGGATTATCACTCCAGACTACTCTGAACCGTATTTTAATCACCGGTTCTGACCCCCAGTCTTCTTCATTTGCTTAAACTGCCTTCTGGAACTGGTTAAGCTATTACACGTTTACTTGTTCTGGTCCCCACTGGATCCTAGATACCTTCTCCAAAAAGGGCTTCCCTTCTATATTTCATACATATCTTTCCCAGCTGATCTCACATGCACTCAGCTAGCCAGTGCATCTTAAGGTGTCTTTAGGACACTTCTTGTGCATTCAAGAGGTGGAATAGGACTGTGCCCTTTAGCTGTGTCTAACAACCTCTGTGGTTGGTGAGGGGGGATGCATTGCTGAAGGGTAGAGGGGTGGGGAGAAAGTTCTAGAACCATCAACAACAGCACTGGGATTCCAGGATGTGAGGGGAGGGGAGAAGGAAGTAGAGTGTGGAGAGAAAATGGATGGGTTAGTACATATTTAATTAGGCATTTTCTATTTTAAGCAACAGTCACTCCAGAGAGATGTTGGCTAGTATGGAAGCCATGAAAATAGAGATAGGTCAGGTGCTCTCTTAAGATTTGTACAATCTTCTATCATGATGTGTCTCTTTCCCTTTGTTCCATTCTACTGTGATACCTACTGACCATTCCCTGCACGTTCAGCCCGAACCCCCAAAACCAGTCTGGTTAACTCTTTACCACTGACACTGCTGGCTAGAGCTATTTATGACACAAAGCTGGGCGCGGGTGCTTGTGGGATGTCTCTGCCTGTCCTGTCACTGGCCACCTCCAAAGAGCAGCCTGAGGGCCGTGCTGCTACGCAGTCCTGGAGGGCAGGGCAGTTAGCTGCAGATGGAGAGTAGCTGTGACTTGCTCCATTGACACCTGAACACTGTCCAATTCGGCGTGGATATGCAACGTTTTACACCAAACAGAGAATGGAGAGGACACAGGTGTTATGCTGCTTTTGTCAAAGGAGCAAGTGAAAATCTTGGAATGAAAGAAGTGAGGGATTCTCTTGAGGCATATTCTGGAAGAAGTAAAGATGGAGGGATGGAATGGTTGAATCACTTTCTAGATTACGCTGAGGAAGGTATTTGAGGTGTGTCTTAGAGGTCAAGAAAAGAGAGGCACTTAGAGCAAGAAAGACTTGGAAATGAGGAGAAAAGAAGGATGAACAATTTTTCCGCATCCTCTTTGGAGAATCCGATCTGCATTGAATTCTCTGCCATGAGTTCCTATAAGGGCAGGTGATTTCTTATAACAATCTTCCACAGAAATACTGGGGAGAGAATAGTTTCCCTTCTAAGTATTTTGAGGGAGTGGGCTGCATTCTATAAAGGAGATTGGGAAAGGGTAAGGAGAAATATTCCTGGGTGGACCATTTTGACCATTTTCCTTTGTATGGCAGACTGCGTCATTCCCACGACCTTTCCCCTGTGAGGCCCTTGTCTGGGTTGGGGCCTGACTCACAGCAACTGCCCTGACTTGCTCTCAGACGATGAAAAAAAAAATCTTTGACGAGGAAGAAGCGCGAGAGCTTTAAGCAACACATCATAGGTAACTAGAGGCATTACTGCACTCAGAGTCATTTTATTAATATAAAGCCTTAACGATCTTCATATAAAAATGTAAGTTGAACTGGAAAAAAATGAATGAGTCTGAATAACTATATGCCTTTTTTGCCTCTTAAGAATTTTCTGGGAATGATATTTTGGTAGATAAAAGTAAAATATTTCATTAAAAATTTAGTCTGCACATGAAAACTGAATGTTGAGGACAAAATAGGATCTTTCATGGTATGTGATTTGCAGGAACACATTTAAGCTTCCTCAGACACAGGTGAGCTCCGCTGAGTACTCAACAGAGCCGTACCTGCAGGTGGATTCTTAATAGATGTTCCCTGGTGAGGAACTCTTGCTAAATGTACAACTGCATGGTTTGGTTTTCCTTATATTAAAGGGGGGGAGGGAGATAAATTAGGAGTTAAGGATAAGCATATAGATAACTAACAAGGACCATCTGTATAGTACAGGGAACTATACTCAATATCTTGTAATACCTATAATGGAAGAGAATGTAAAAAAAGAATATATATATTTATATATATGTATGTATAACCGAATTACTTTGCTGTACACCTGAGATTAACACAACATTGTAAATCAACTATATTTCAATAAAAATAAACAAAAATAAAATGCAGAACTGTAATGCTGGTAAAATTTCTGCCTCCAAGCCAAATGATAAGTTGCTTAATACGGTCACATGTATTATCATTTTCTGGGCACCTTAAAATGAAAGATGTATAGCCTGGGTTGAACCACACACGTGTGGGATGGAATGTGGGATGGGATGTGGGCTGGAACTGGCACACTTGAGTCAATGTGCTTGCATCATTTTATTTTTCTATTTTGCATTTTAAAAATTCAGTACAACTGTTGTGAGACCTATTTTTATCTTCTCTGAAGCCAATTACAACTTAAGCGGGACCAATTCAATAAAAATGAATTTGAAAAATATAATCAACACAGAAAGAGGAAGCTAAATGTGCATCCAGTTCCCAAAATTGCACATTTCCTTGCTCTGCAGAGAGAGGCTATTGGGTGGGATATTCTTGGCATTTGTTCATTTAAAGATACGGATAACTCCCTTCACACCAGCCCTGCGAGCAGGATGCAATGAGACTTTCATCAGAGCCTGTGTGATTCTGCAAACACGTTCTTGGGAGTTTTAGAAATTCTCACCCTCCTCACATCCTTTTGCACGCACCCTCGATGGATGAGTTTCCTCATTTGTCTCGGACGAATGATGTCTTTTTCTAATTAGGCAGATGCTTCCGTTTTAGAGCAGGACCAGAAGACAATATCTAATTGAGCTTTTTTCTTTTTCTTGGTTTTTGTTCTGGACAGTGCTAGAATTAGCCTTGGAATTTAGTCTCCTGATTGACTCGTGTCCTAATTAAAGCCCAATTTGATTGACTCTGCTTGTGCCTTTCTGTAGGGAGCACAGAACAGCTTCCCACATTGACAGCATGTTGGATTTGGTGACGGCTCCTGTTCCCTGATACGTTCTGACGTTCACAAGCCCCCCACCGAAGCCCAGGCTGCTGTGGACTGTGTGTCTCTTCAGCTCCAGCACTAACAGAGCAGCATCTCGCCTTACTTTTCAGTACGCCTTTTGCCGTAATATATATTCAAATACAATTACAAAACAGGATCTTATGAAGTAAATATAGTGATGTCCATAGTTTCCATCATCTTAATAGTTTACATAAGAGAGAAAAATCACTTCTGGAATCCAAGCAAGTCTACGTTGGTTTCCCCCCATCTTTGCCTGTAGCTTTGAAGGCTTGAAAAGTCCTAAAAATTAAATTGGCTTCTTCTAATGCATACAGATGGCAATGCCTTGTGCTGGGTCCAGCTGTCATTTTCTTACTCAGAAGAGAGGAGGGGAAAGTACACATCATCAGAGCACCTGCAGCCCTGAACTTACAGCAGAAAGGTGAGCACTCTGCAGAGAGTAAGGAAGTCTGTCTGATGTCGTACATCTCATTAAAAGAAGATCTCCGTTTCTTTTTTGGAAAAAAAGAGTTTTCAGTGTAACTCATCACCCGGGTTCTTCCAAAGAGACTTTCAGTTTTAGTAAAACAACAACAAAAACAACAACAGATTTGTACCTCTGCTAAGCAGACCATCATTTGAAAGCTTTCATGTTTGCATAAGGAAGGCACGATGTTTATAGAATCAGCCGGGTAGATTATCTCCCCAACATTTTCTATTAAATATAGGAAGAGTCCAGCCATCGTCTGGCCCAAGATAGAATCAACTTCTCTCCGGAGGGCCCATCGATTTCTCTTAGACTGTGTCATGTCCAGCCCGCCATTCTACCTCGAGTTTATTTCTTTCTACCTTTGGTAGGGTTCTTACCTAGTCTTCTTAGTGTTTGTTAAATGTTTATTAAATAAATGCATGGACTTTTACACATAGATAAAGCGTGTCATCCACATCTTCATATAATTTGTATGCTGTCCTGTGTTACTGAACATGTGTTCAGGGAAGACATCCATACCGGGTCTGGTTCCTTACTGTCAAGGTCTAATAAATTCATAGCTTTAAATATGGTCCCAGGTTGTGCATTTTTCACGAGATAATGCAAATGAGGTGAACAGAGAAATGATCACACTTCAGCTAACGGAGGGGAGAGCTGCTCACTTAGCAAGCACCTCCGCCAGCAGATTGCCGAACATTTTCCGAGTTTATTTTGCAGTGTGCGTAGGCCCACTTTGCTGGAGCAAGGCGGCTGAGATGCGCTTTGCCAGAAATCTGGAGTAAGGCTTATGTTGGTGCCATAGAGGAAAACTTTCTTTTAGGGCATCACGTAAATCTGTTTTGGTTATTTTTCTTTTTTTTTTTTAACATCTTTATTGGAGTATAATTGCTTTACAATGGTGTGTTAGTTTCTGCTGTATAACAGAGTGAATCAGCTATACATATACATACATCCCCATAGCTCCTCCCTCTTGCGTCTCCCTCCCTCCCTCCCTGTCCCACCCCTCTAGCTGGTCACAAGGCACCGAGCTGGTCTCCCTGTGCTATGCGGCTGCTTCCCACTAGCTATTTTACATTTGGTAGTGTATATATGTCCATGCCACTCTCTCACTTCGTCCCAGCTTACCCTTCCCCCTCCCCGTGTCCTCAAGCCCATTCTTTACGTCTGCGTCTTTATTCCTGTCCTGCCCCTAGGTTCTTCAGAACCATTTTTTTTTTTTTTTAGATTCCATATATATGTGCTAGCATACGGTATTTATTTTTCTCTTTCTGACTTACTTGGCTATTTTTCAAGCCTGCATTTAAGCCTGGGTCAATAACAGGAAACAAATCTGTTATTAATTACTATAATTTGAAAGGAAGTTACAGTTGACTTCCAGCAATCTGGCTTGGCCGCGTGAAGACTGTTACCACTCAGATTTTTGGAACTTGCCTGAGCACAAACATTATCTGCTGACCACAGCAGATAATGTTTTGCGGTACGCGGGCCTCTCACTGCTGTGGCCTGTCCCGTTGCGGAGCGCAGGCTCAGCGGCCACGGCTCACGGGCCCAGCCGCTCCGCGGCACGTGGGATCTTCCCGGACCGGGGCACGAACCCGCGTCCCCCGCATCGGCAGGCGGACTCTCAACCATTGCGCCACCAGGGAAGCCCAGTGGGAAGGTTTTTGTAGAGATATACCAGCTCCATGTAGGTACTGCGTTCCAGGAAAGGGAGTGAAAAAGTATTTTTAACTTTTTGTCAATGAAGTCCTATTTTAGAGTGTTTAAGAAATGTCCCTCTATAAAGGAGTTGGTCCTAGGGTGTAGTAACAATTCACCTGAGTGTAAACTTGGATTTCCAAATATCAGTTTTACCTGAAATGACGTGCTTCTGTACATGAAGATAAATAACCGTTTGGTTACAGACACCAGAATTAAGCAGTTTCAGGAAATGAATTACCATATTGACCTTGTATAGACCTGGGAGGACAGCTTGCCAAGATGGGGTCCTTGCCAAGTTCCTGTCTCGTGTATGTGATTTGGACTGCACCTATTCTTCTGTTTATGATCGATCTGCTTTGATAAAGCAGATTGTTTAAGTTATATATTTTTTGAATGTTCATTTCTTCAACTTTTCCTTTAAATGTAGGTAACTTTAAAAATCCAAGGGTCTCCTGGAAGGTGGAGTCAAAAGACACTCACCCTTGAGTGTGGACATAGACTCAGAGATAGAAAAAACAAACAAATAATGAGGCATCAAGTGGGAGGTTGGACTAGATGGTCCCCAGCTTCCCTTCCTGCCCTGTGGTGCTTATCTCCCATATTCCAGAAGAAATGGAAAACCCACCACACTCAGGCCCTGTCCTGCACATTCACGGGAGCCCAGCATTCGGTGATGACTCCTGGGGCCGCCATCTGTCCATCATTGTGGGCGGGGAGGTTATCCCACAGATGCTCCAATCTCTTTGTAAAGCTGTCCCAGTCTAAGTTGCCCAACAGGCAGGCATGAGCAGAAACCTCCCTAAGATAACATGATGTTCTCTTTGTAATCCTGCCCTACCCTGAACTATCTCGGCATTTTGGTCAAGCCTCTCTTCTGGCATTCCTCACACCTGCCTTGGGCTAGAGTCATCTGTGTCTGTGTCTGCCTTCCTCTCTCTCCACTAGCCTTTGCACTTTCCTAGGGCAGGAGGCAGGTCTCAGACATCCGTTTATTCCTCGCAGATTCTAGGGCAATTCACCTAGAGTAGGTACTCTATAAATACCTAAGAGGTTTTGGGTTTGCTAATACTTCCTTAGTTTTTCTTCACCTTTCTTAAAAATTGTTTGAAATATATTACATGGTCATCATAATTGAATTTTTGGAAAGACAGCATGTCAAGAACCCCAGCAGATTTAATTTTGTTCAATATAAAACTATTCTCTGTTTCAACTGCACAGTAGGTCACGATGGCAGATGCTTGTAGTCTCTGGCATGTGGTAGCTACTCAGGACATATTAGTTGAATACGCAAAAGAATTTGGATGTGCTCTACGCCAGGCATGGTGTGAGGTGCTGGAGATACACATGAAATGGTCCCTCCCTAAAGGAATTCAGAGTTTACCAGATGATGACAAGGACATCAACATCTGAGTTTTGTTTAGAGCTTTATCTTGTGTTTGTAAAGTGCTTTGAATAAAACTTACTTTTAATTACATGGTTTCATTTGATCTCACAAGCTAATGAGGTTATCAGGGCAGTAACTTATTTTTGTTTGTCAAAATGATAGCTCTTTTCCCTCTTCCCCTTAAATACAGATGTTTTCCTATTATTTCCATGTATCTTTACTATAAAAAATGTAAGAAAAAAAGGCAAGATCTATATCTATATATCCGTGTGTATGCACACACATATGTAAACACACACACATACACATAAACACACACACATACACATATTCTATATTTTACTTTCAGGCCTTTTTCCTGATGCCATCTTTGTTTTTTACATAAACATGGATTAATACCCACAGAGTTCCAGGCTTTGTCAGAGGTTTCGGTGAAATAAAGTCAAATATGAAGTTTCTGCTCTCAAACATAGAGTCAAGTAAGGCAGTCAAAACTGAATCAATAATGACAATGGAGACCTGCAGAAAACAACACATTTTATAGAAACAAAATGAACGTGATGTGAGATTGGGTGAAAACTGGAGGGAAGCCAGCATTGAAGGCCAAGAAGAGAGAGAATTTAAGCATTGAGAGTATCAAGATCGACCCCTATCTCACACCATATAAAAAAAATTAACTCAAAATGGACCAAAGCCCTGAACGTAAGGATGGAGGATCATTGGAATTCCAGAAAGGGAAGAACTGTAGACCAGGTTAGTGGATGTATGTTATACCAGGACAATCATGCCATCAGGAAGGTTGAGTAGAACTAGGCTGGAGGGAAATGTTGTAAAACAGGTGCCAGAATGCTCTTTGAACGTGTGGGAGTATTTGAAAAATCAGCAGATAACAGTGACTAGGATGGACAGAATGGCCTTGTTGTTTACCCCATCTGTGTATTTCATTTTCCTAATACTACAAAAGTTTCCCTTGTTATTATCTACTTTATATACAGTTATACTTTTATAACTAATGGTTATGTCTATGGTTATAACATAATTTATGAATCTCTTGCTACATTCAAGTTGTTTCCATTTTTCAATATTAAAACTAATGCTATGGTAAACATAATTTAGCCCCTTTTAAATTTCCTATAGATTTGCAAGCAAAATCAAAGGCATTTTTGGATTCAAACAATGGTTTTGCTTTTTAATTTAACAGCTGTTCAAATTTGGTCAAATCACTTTGTTGACTGTTTAAATTAATTTCTTTCCCACCATTCAAGAAGCTGACCCTGCCCTGGTTATTGTTTCAGATTCCCAGCCCACTGAGAGAACATAGTAGATAGACAGGTAGAGCATCTTCAGTACTTCAGATGGGGCAGTTCGGTATTCTTCTGGTTTCCAAATTGAGAATAAAGTTTTCTGACTTTCTTCTGACCAGGGAATTTTCCAGATCTGATCTGTAAGGTAATTTAAGCTGTAAATTAGAACTTCAGGCACAAATATGTCTGAGTGTGTGATAGCTGTTTGGAGCTATTTGGAGTGATTAATGATTATGTCTTGATGAGAAATATAAAATAAATTTCTGTGTTAATTGTTGGAAAATCAGAAATGGTTCTGAATCCCTAAGAGAGGAATATGAGTCCAGAAATCCCAGTTAATTAGGAGAAACTTAGGCTTCAAGGGGGGAAGCAGAAAATGGTGAAAGAAAGAGAAATTTGTATCAGCAGATAGACTGCTAAGATTACCAGGAAGAAATGTTCCACTGGAAGCTGGGGGAGAAGGTCCTTTTGTGGTTTCATATTGGGAGGCAAAAGGGGAAAAGGGGAGAGTGTCAGCAGAACGTTAGCATGTTCTGGGAATAAAAACTGGATACAATTAGAACAGCAAAGGACTGAACCTTTACTGAGAGCCTGCTATAAGCCAGGAATGTTAATAAATTACTCTATTTTATCCTTACAATGATTACATAATAGAGGTAATTAGAATTAGGTTTGGCTGCTGATAAGAGAAAATTCAAAACAAGGCTGGCTTAACCAAACAGTGTTTCTTCTCTCAGTTAGAAGAATGTGAATGAGTCAGTCTAGGGCAGATGTGGCAGCTCCATGGTATCACAAGGGACTTGGGCACCAGCTTTTCTTTTCCAACATTCTTAGAGAGTGGCTTCATTAAGATCCCAAGATGGCTGCTGGAGCTCCAGCCATCACATCTGAGTTCCAAGCATCAGGAAGGAGGGAATGTGAAAGGGTTTTTCCTCAACTGTTCCTGCTTTTAAGCAGTCTTCCCAGAATGTAAATTGGTCCAGCCACTATGGAAGACAGTATGGAGGTTCCTTAAAAAAATTAAAAGTAGAACTACCATATGATCCAACAATCTCACTTCTGGATATATATCTGAAGGAAATAAAATCCTCTTCTCAAAGAGATATCTGGTGGTGGGGAGTGGGCAAAATGGGTGAAGGAAGTAAAAATGTGCAAAGTTCCAGTTATGAAATAAACCGATCTTGGGAATCTAATTTTCATCATGGCAACTATAGTTAATGATCCTATATTGCATATTTTCAAGTTGCTAAGAAAGTAAGTCTTGTAAGTTCTCACCACAAGAAAAACATGCTATAACTATAAATGGTGACAGATGTTAACTAGACTTACTGTGATGATCATTTCACAGTGTATATGAATATTGAATCATTATGTTGTATACCTGAAGCTAATACAATATGTCAATTATACCTTAATAAAAAAAGAAAGAAACAAAAAAGTGATCTCAGTACTCCCATGTTCGTTGCAGCAGTATTCATAACATCCAAGACATGGAAACAGCTTGTGTACATCCATGGATGAATGGATAAAGAAAATGACATTTATATTTTTATATTGCACATTATACAAATGCTATACACACACATGCAGAAATATTATTTAGCCATTAATAAAAAGGAAATCCTGCTATTTGCAACAATATGGATGGACCTTGAGGGCATTATGCTAAGTGAAATAAGGCAGGCAGAGGGTGACAAATACTGCATGATATCACTTATATGTGGAATCTAAACAAGGAAAATTCATAGAAACAGAGAACAGACTGGTGGTTTCCAGGGGTGGGGGGTAGAGGTTGGGGGGGAAATGGATGTTGGTCGAAAGTACTAACTTGAGTTAGAAGATGAATTTGTCCTGGAAAAACGGATACAGCATGTTGACTATAGTTAATAATATTGAATCTTATACTTGAAAATTTCTAAGAGGGTAGATCTTAAATGTTCTCACCACACATACAAATAAAGGTAAGTACATGAGGTGATGGGTGTGTTAACTAATCTTACTGAGGTGACCTTTTTGCAGTATATATGTGTTTCACAACAACACGTTGTACACCTTTAACTTACATAATGTTGTATGACAATTATATCTCAATAAAGCTAGGAAATAAAGAAGTTTTCCCAGGAGTCCCACAATTTTCCCCTACATCTTACGATTAAGTTCTAATACCTAAGACCGCCTCTAGCCACATCTAGCTGCCAAGGGAGACTGAATTTGTCATAAGTTCACTCGGTACAGTATTTCCCCAAATGAAAAACAAGGTTCCAACAGTAAGGAGGAGGGGAGAACAAATATTGGGTGGTTAACTAGCATTTTTGGATGCTTCCTTCTTTTATCTTCACTATGTCTTTGGAGAAAGCAGGGGTCAGGGCATTAGCCAGGGTCACGTGGCTGACAAGTGAAGGTGTCAGGATTAGAACACAGGCCTGTCTGGCTTCAAAGCCTCTTTTCATTATGTGGCACCAACTCTCAACAGAAGAGTCTTCTCATAGAGTGGAAGGTATCAGAGCCATGAACCAAAAAAGTCAGGGCTGTGCTTTGAGGCTGAGAGATGGTCACCTGGTCTCCATCTCCCTAAATGAATGAAGTTAGACTCTGGTCTGTGTATCATTTTTCATCTTCACAATACTCTTGCTTTTTAGTCTTTGAGCCATTTCACTTCTAGGAATTTCACACATGGAAATAATTACAATGGGTGCAAAGATTTATGTGCTAGGATGTTCACTGAAGCTTTATTTATAACAGTGGAAAATTAAAATCAACCAAAATACCCAACAAAGGAAATTGGTTAAATTACAGAATGCTGGGACAACCGTATGGTAGAACACATTGCAACCATTAGAAATCATGTTCTTCAAGAATACTTAAGGACATGCATGATAGAGCCCATAAGTTATGTTAAAAAGATTAAAAATAGTAATCACTATGATCCCAGTTTTGTAATATATGTGAATAGAGGCATAGGAAGAAACCTCGACTAATAAGCATGTTCACAGTGGTTCTTTTGTACATGATGGAAGTATTAATTATTTTACTTTTTATTTATGCTTTTCTGAATTTTCCAAATTTCTACCATGAATATGTGTTACTTCTGTGATCAGAAAAAGCTCACACGTGTCCTTTGGAGATATGCTTCCTCCTAACAAAACAGTTATAACAAATACAGTTTGTTATTACAATACAGTTATAACAAATAACAAAAACAGCTTTGTTATTCTCAAGTTGACTGGCTTAGATGTTTAGCACCGTCAAGGTGCTAGCATGAAGAAGGTTCCAGCAGATTGACCCCAATAAATATTTACCGAGCGCCGGTGGTGTGGGAACTGCTGTTCTGGGAACCGTGAGAGAGGCAGGGTACAGGGTACAAGCTACAGAGATGCACAAGCCAGGCTCCCTGCCCCGAGACGGGTCTCTCTCGGAGGACTCTGCGTGGGAGGTGACGGTCATAGAGAAGGGCCTTAGGTCATTGTGAGGTGACAGCCGAGGCAGAAAGGCATGATCTGAGACTGTGTTTTAAGAATGCAGTAAACATGTCATCTCGTTATTAAATGCACAGTTCCCCTTTCTCCACGTCAGGCGTGGCACATACGGACTGAAGTCAGCTTGGGCCGCTCGTCAGCAGAGCTACCCACATGGTCTCCCCACAGGGGCCCAGGACCCCTGATGGAGAGAATCAACCAGTCAACCGTCCTAAGGAAGACGCCATCTTGCTCAAAAACAACAGCAATACGACAAGAACAACAATCATCAACGAGCGAGTGAACCCACGGATGGGATGAGCATCCTGTGTGGTTTCTATGTAGTTAATAAGGCATCTTTATGCAACAAATGAGCTGGTCTGTGTTCCAGTCCTGGTCCCACTATTTATCAGGATTTTGGCAAAAAAAAAAAAAAAAAAAAAAAAAAATCCAATCTCTTCTTAGTTTGAATTGATGAGAATGCTGAGCCTCGTTTGGCTATGAGAAGCCTCTGTTAGAATCCGGGCAGTATTTCTCCTGCTCTGTTTCTCACCGGATTTGCTCCTCCATGGGCCTCTCTCAATTTTGCCTTTGGCCCTGGAATGCGCGCTTCAAGTGGCAGGGTCCCCAAAACCAGCTGCAGGAGAAACTCATCCTCTGTCCGTGCCCCAGGTTCACCATAACGACCAAATCTCAACAAACACACTCTACTCTCCAAGGGCTTTACCTCTCCCACGCTCTCATCCATCCCATGCCACCAGTGATGGCCGGGGAACGACCTCTTCTCTACCTGTGTGGTTCTGTAGCTTTCTCGTTCTGAGTATTTTCCAGGTTTTTGCCCACAACTGTGGTGTTTTTATGTTGTGCTTTGGTAATGGGAGGGGTTGGAAAGCTCATTCCTCTGGGCGGATGATTAAATTCCCAGCTAGGTCAGAGTGGAAAGGGTTCTTTCTACCCATGGGGAGAGGTGTTAGTCATCTTGTAGACCTCCGGCCTCCATCCTGCCTGGCTGTGCCGCTGGGTACCAAGGCCGCTGGTGACAAGGAGGTGGTGGGGCGAACGGATAACCTTATCACTTCCAATGTCAAAGGAATGACACACTGACCCGCATTTCCTTTTTAAGGTTTTTTTAAAAAAATGTGATCTGGTTTCAGGAAACATCAAACCTGGTCCGCACACCTGTCTTAAAATTATTCTTGAAAACAATTTAGCCAACTCACTACTCTGTTCAATACCTTTTTCCTCTAAACACAGAGCTCTTTTAGAACCCTTTCCTTCCATTCTTTCTTTCAGGAAGTTAGACTGTATGTTTTCTTGGCTCGGAGTAGCTCTCCCTGAGTTCTCTTTCACAGCAGACGAGCAGCTTCTAACTTGCCTTGAAGAGCAGGAGAGATTCAGGCACTCACAGGAGGCCAAGGGGCAGCGGGGAAATACGGTGACCGTGTAGGTGCAAATGCCGAGCGTGCTCCTGTGAGGGCGCTCTGCAGATGGGCCTGGCCTCGTATATCTGTGCATCTGCGATGCTTTGGAATCTGCCCTCCCGAGCTGCAGGGGAGGGCACCATCTTTACAGGATGCCCATTTGCAGCAAATATTGGCAAGCCACAGGGCATTCGAATGGGTGTTGTTGTTATCCCGAGATAGTTCTTCCGTCTATTACATGGGAAAATACCCTACAGGGCCGCCGTGATGGTCCACGTAGTGACACTTAGGAGACGCTGCTGTAATGAAACAGACACGGATTCTTTGCTCAAGTCAAGGAAAAAGCAAAGTTTTTTTTGTTTTTTCTCAGCAAAACTCTGCTTTTAAACAGTACTAAATATTGCAAAGTGAACATTCAACGAAATAAATGTCTGACTGTTTCGTGATTGAAATATGCTATTTTCCTAGGCTAAAGGGAAGCCTTGCTGTAGGTGGCCTTAGGAGTCCAAACAGCGGGGCAGACACGGTTTGGGCTTTGGCATCTGTTACCCTCCATCTCTGTCTTTCTTCCATCTCTTAGGAGTTTGGGGATCTTGGATAAGCGAAAGAAGCCTCACATCTCCTTTTCTTCCTCGGTAAAGTGTGTTTTCCTCATCTCATCTTTTTTTGTTCCCCAGGGGCCAGGGCCGTGCTGTAACCAGACAGTGTCTCTACTGAGCATGCAGCCCCGAGCGTTCACACCACGGGCTACACTTCAGCTGGGCAGACAATCCTCCTGAAAATGAACTGTATCCTGATTATGGCCGGTAGTTGAGTTGGTCTTTTTGGAACAGGTAAAAGGTAGTCTTGGTAGCTCAGGGATTAAAAATAAACAGCTCTCTCTATTTGATCATAATCAATTCGTGTTGTCCACCCTCCCTGGGTAAAGGATAAAGAGCATTCATGTTTCGTGTAATGTGTTCTAAATTGGTAGGGGGGGAAGTGGGAGAGGGGGTCCTCAGGAGGGAACGTTCCCAGTGAATTCGGGGGGAAAAAGCAGCGCATGGCAGCCCAGAGTCCCATGCGGCTCCAGTCACAGCATGGTGGCTGTTAGCACTTTGTTTTTTTTAAGCTGAGTTGCCTTTCTGTTTGTGTGGGGAGTTGGCACAATGCTGTTCCAAAGCATTTGTCTGAGACACTTCAAACATAGCAATTTAATGAGTGGCAATAAAAATATCTTTATTCAAGCGATGCCTTTGGTTGTGCGTATAGTATGTCTATACATTCATATTTTGGGGCTTTGTGGGCGTGAAACTATCTGAGTTCTGAGTGCAACTGCAGGAACGTGCACCGTAGGGGAATCGCTAGGCAAAGAGGACGGCCGCTGCTGTAACATTGCTGCAGATGGTTAAGGTGTTTGTGCAGAAAGGTTGCCTCTCTGAGGCACCGCGGTGCCAGTCCAGACAACCCACCTCATCAGGTTTCCTCATCAGGCAGCAGCAGAGGTGTATTTTTCCTCTAACACATCCATTCAATTTGTGTTATAGTTTGTACTGTGAATGGAATGCTTTGATAGGAGATTTAAAAAAAAAAACAACAACTCAATGTTAAGTGAAGGGCGATAGAGTGTGTTTGTTTAATTCTAAAAGAGTAGGTTGAATTTTGGGAAACTCTCATGTGTGGACAAGGACCACACTGGAATTGTGCCATCACTAAAAAGACTAATATTTATTATTCCCACTTATGCAATCTTCACGCAGCCCTAGACGTGTATCAAGTAGTTAGATGATGCCAGTGCCATAGATCACTGGATAAAATGGAGGGTAAATTACTTACTCCTTAGTTTTTGAGTGAGTCTAATGGTTTGGCACCAACCTGGGATGCATCAGGAAATCCACAGGGCATTTTTCTTGAGTAACCCTCCCACGATGGGAGGACACAGATGATTGGCCGGGTGGCCTGACTTCACAGAATGTGGAGAATTGAGAATTGTCTCTTATCTTGGAGTGGCCCCAGGGGACATGGGTGTAGGACTTGTCCCAGGCCTGGAGGCGAAGTGAATCCCTGGCCTTAGCTGGGGGTCAATAGAGTCCCCATCTCAGGAATTTGGGACTGATACTGGGAAAACTAGTTATTTCGAGTAATCCTTGCCTACAGCCAAGGTGATCTAGAGAAAAACAATGGTGAAATAGTTGGGCAGCATTTTCCAAGTTTGTGTCCCATGAAGCCTAAAAGAAGCCAAAGAGAAGAGAAAAGGAAAGGGGTATATATGTTCATGTAAATATGGGAAATGCTCTATACCAGGTTCTTTTTTTGATATTCAAAATGAACGTTAACATATAAAAACTTCTGAGAATCAAATGTAATCAAGAAATCAGTTTTACTTTTCTCAGGATGGTGTTTCCAAGCTTATTTGACCCTGAAATCCCTATTTGTGTAACCACGTATCAGAATCCTAAGGAATGTTCTTTAAAATGTACTGTACTTTGTATTTCCCTTAAAGCCAGGAGTAATAAGAATATTTGCTATCATCTCTAGAACTTTTTGGCTATGCAGTAAGTTGGAGAAAGAGTTTGGCAGAGAGAGGTATAGCCATTGGAAAGGAGAAATTAAGTAATCATTATCTACAGAAACCCCAAGATAATCAGTTGAAAAATAATTAGATGTAATGGTGAATACTATTATAAAGTAATGAGTCACAAAATCATTACCAAAGCCAGAAGCTTTCTTGTGTACCACAGTGGCAATCAGATAAAAAATACACTTAGAAAAAAGATTCTAATTCATAACAGCAACAAGAAAACACAACTCCTAAAAGCTGGCCTCGCAAGAAGTATATGTGATTTACACGAAGGAGACAAGCAAATATTGCCGAGGGGGGTAAAAGAGCGTGCGAATAAACGGAAGAGCAAACCATGTTCCTGGTTAGAGGATAAATATGGTACAAAACATCAACTGTCCACAAATCCACTCACAGACTGAACTCCATTTTAATCAAATCACAATGGGTTTTGGATTCCGAACTTATCTAGGCATATCCCATAAATTATGAGATCCAATTGATTTCCCCCCTAAATATTTTCCCTGTTTCTCCACATCACATCATCTCTCCTACTACCCGGGCAACTATCATTTTTTGGATTGTCTCCTAAGTAGCCTCCCTTTTCAACCATTGCCCATGGCAGCCTCCATTCTTTATTTTTTCTTAAAGAATAGTAAGAAGGGGGATGTCTGATCTTGTAACTCCACTGCTTCCAATCCTTCCAGAGCTTCTTATTATTGTACGAATACAAGCTCCGTCCTCCTGTGGTCCATAGGGTCCTGTATCACACAGCTTCCACTGACCTTGCCTGCTGCATCTTGGCTCCCTTGCCCGACACATGCCATGCTCCAGGCACGGTAACTTTAGTCTACAAATTGCTAGTATGTTTGCACTCCAAGGTCTTTACTATTCCTTCTGTTCGACTCTTTCTCTTCCTCTTCCCCTGGTTATGTCTTCCTTGTCCTCTAAGAACCAGTTCAACATCATGTATTTCAAGGCAGACTTCAGTACATCCCCCCTTGTTGCACTATGAAGTATGGCCCCATACTTCATAGCACGCATGAACATTCTAATGAATAGTTTGTGTAATTAACTGTTTAATGGTTGCGTATCCTGCTAGAATATAGGCCTCATGTCCGCAGACATTCTTGTATATTACTCATCTGTGTGTTCTTTTGCCTGTCACAATTCCTTGCATTAGCGGTTTTGTGGAAAACTGAACGGAAATAAGGAAGAAAAATACTGAAGAGTAGCAGAGGACCTGTAGTAACAGATAAGTGAACACAATAAAGCCATAGTGATTAAAACAAGTATTGCTTGTATCAGAACTAAAAGAAAGATCATTGAAACATAATGTAGTCATCCCTAGGTATCCATGGGAGATTGGTTCCAGGACCCCCGAGGATACCAAAGTCTGCGGGATTACTAGATAAAGTAAAATCTATTTAACATATGGTGCTAGAGCAATTCACCAACTCTTTGGATTACAGATATAGAACTCTATCTCCTGGATAACAGCATAAATCCCAAATAAGAGAGAAAATAACAATTCCTAAATGTGTTCAAAGGAACTCTTACTTGTAAGCTGTTAATGGGGTTAATATGAAAAACTAGTTCGATGGATGCATAAGTTTGGGAGGTGCCAAATTAAAATCAATTAAGCTGTTTTTTTTACTGCAAAAACTCTAAAAATGAAGTTAATGTGCATTGTGAATTCACGAGCTGCATTAGAGTGCAGCGTTTGGCATAATTATGTAGAACTATTTTTATTTTCAAAGTATAATACCAATTGGGGAAATTTGGATTTAAAAACTAGAGGACAATTCCAAGAAATATTTTTATAATTTTGGTATTTGGAAGGCCTTTCTAGACATATTGCCGGTAGATCTCCGAAAGGAAAATTGTATTTTTTATTTATTTATTTATTTTTTTTTTTT
>NC_041224.1:22759151-22777557 GCF_002837175.3 Physeter macrocephalus | reverse complement strand
GTTGCGGAGCACAGGCTCCGGACGCGCAGGCGCAGCGGCCATGGCTCACGGGCCCAGCTGCTGCGCGGACTTGTGGGATCTTCCCGGGCCGGGGAACGAACCCGGGTCTCCTGCATCGGTAGGCGGACTCTCAACCACTGCGCCACCAGGGAAGCCCGGAAAATTGTGTTATTAAAGATTCTTTGGTTCTAAGCAACAGGAAACCTCTCCAGTCAAGTGAGTAGAGTCGACGCTAATCTTGTCTCTCTTCTTGGGTAAGGTTTATACTTTTCTGCCTCTGTAACATCTGGCTTGGTCATGGGACTTGCTCCGATCAATGAAAAGTAAGCAGAAGCGATGGTATGCCACTTCCGGGCAGAAAATTTCAGAGAGGTTTCTTTTTTTTTTTTTTTTTTTTTTTTGCAGTACGCTGGCCTCTCGCTGTTGCGGCCTCTTCCGTTGCGGAGCACAGGCTCCGGACGCGCAGGCGCAGCGGCCATGGCTCACGGGCCCAGCCGCCCCGCGGCATTTGGGATCCTCCCGGACCGGGGCACGAGCCCGTGTCCCCTGCATCGGCAGGCGGACTCTCAACCACTGCGCCACCAGGGAAGCCCACAAGGTGCTTTTTAAGGTAATAAAAACTGTAGAATAAATATAAAGCACATTATTATAATGGAATCAGAAGGACTACAATATTCAAGAGCTACAAAGATGTTTTATCTTTTAAAATGGGGAAACCAAAAAGTGTATTTATAATACAAAGGGAAATGCAGATTTCCAAACATTTTATTTTGCGGTACGCGGGCCTCTCACTGCTGTGGTCTCTCCCTTTGCGGAGCACAGGCTCCAGACGCACAGGCCTCAGCGGCCTATGGCTCACGGGCCCAGCCGCTCCGCGGCATATGGGATCTTTCCGAACCGGGGCACGAACCCTTGTCCCCTGCAGTGGCAGGCGGACTCTCAACCACTGCGCCACCAGGGAAGCCGTCAGAGAGGTTTAACTTGCTATTTCCCTTGGCCCTAGAGCCACGGAAGTATGTATTAGCATGAAAATTCCGCCAGTTCGGAGAGGAGCGGAACTTTCTTGCCAGCACAGAACTTGAGTGAGAGGCGAACTTGGGCGAGGTTTGTCGGCTTCTTTGTTAAGTTGGCACAGCATTGCTTACAAGGACTGATTCATTAAGGAAAAAGATAGTCATTGGATTAATATCAGGAGCTCCCAGAGTGGATGCTTGGAAATAGGCAGGCTCTGCAAATGGTAGTGATCCTAAGAGCTTTGGAGACAAGGAAATCAAAATGATAAGAATGATTTTGTAGCAGGAAAAAGGGCCCTTCGGCTGGAGTTGGAGGAACTCAAACCTTTTTCAGTTTCTTTGTCCCCCAGCTGAAATTTTAAATTTCAAAGAGAGCATGTACTAAAGGCCTAATTTTTAGCACGTATCCACCCTCTGGCTAAGGGAGGGGAGGCTTCTAATTGCGGTCCCTCTAGAGGATGCCCATTGGAAGTGGAGGCAGGAATTGGAGTGCTGTTAAGGACAGGATAGGGATGCTGGGAAGCCAACATGCATATATTCACTACCTAAAACCCAACAGATTTCACCACTAAAAAAACTCAGTATACCAAACACACCTTTTAATACAATTAAAGAAAAAAATGAACAAAAAATATTTGTAACATGTGAGAGCAAAAGGCTGATATCCCAAATATATAAAAACACAAATGAAAAGTAAAAGAAGGTGACATCAATAGAAGAGGACCATCCCAATGCAAAAGACATAAACAGAAGTTTCCAAAATATGAACTCTAAAAAGCCAGAAAATCTGCAAAAAAGTTCATCACCAGCATTCAATGAAATGCAAATTAAAGCAGAGATATTTTTTATCTGTTGAAATTTTCAAAATGGATACTACTCTTTTTTTTTAAAGGAGGAGGAACTTTCCCTAGACTAATATCAGATTACAGAGAAAACAGTATTTTTCTCATACTCTGTGGTGAGTGTAAATTACTCAGTCTCTCTATAGAACCATTTGGCAGTATACATTCAAAGTGTTAATAATGAAATAGTCTGTAATAACCTAAAAGGGAAAAGAATCCGAAAAAGAATATCTATCTGTCTATCTATCTATCTACCTACAACTGAATCACTTTGCTGTATACCTGAAACTAACACAACATTGTAAATCAACTATACTCCAATATAAAATGATGATATGAAAAAATAAAGATAATTATAACCTTTTTAGATTAATAAAAAAATAATACTTACAACCTTTGACTAATTCCACTTTGATGAATTTAACCTAAGGAAACAGCCTCAGATTTGGGAAATTTATTCATAGGAATGTTTATTTCAGCATCATTTATGATAAAGAAAAATGAGAACATTAATGACCAATGATAGAGAATTTGCAAAATAAATTATGGTGTACCTGTATACTGTTACAGCCAACAGAAATGATGGTTTAATAAACTATTAATGACATGGAAGATCATTTATGTTATATTATTAATTATGTCAAAAAACCATGTTACAGAACAGGTACTATAAAATGCCAACTGGCTAGAAAAATATTTATTGGGAGGATATAATAAAATGTTAGCGAATTTATTTGGGACATGGTCTTGGGATTATAATATAAAATTTCTTCTTTGTGTTTTTCTTTTTCCTTGTGTTTTTCCATATTTCTTAATTGTTCTATAATGAATTGTAATGTTTGCCAACAAAGCCTAATTAATAAATGTTAACAAAATATATCACTTTTAGCACATTTTAGGAAGCTATTGATTAACATAGTAATTTGCACTTTATAGTTTATTAATACAAATAACACGTGCCAGAATTTTGCTTTAACATGCACTATCCAGTAATTAGAAACTGCAGTCTACAGAAATATTTGTCATCACTGGAAGATTTTACTGTGAAAATTAAATTTAACAAATATATGTCAAGTGCTTTTATGTGCCTGATACCATGGTATAGGATGGTATAAGATGTTCCCTTGAGAAAGCTACAGCAGGTAGATAAGACCTGCCATGCAGAAGAGGGTCAACCTCAGATAGGAAAGAAGAGGCATACAACTTTCACTTGACATGGTATACTTTTGTCCTTTAGGATGCCAACTCCCAATGTGGGACTGCATTTAAACTTTCATCGTTTGTATATATGGGTAGCCAAGTTCTCTATGTGAGGTTTATATGAAAGATCTATAGTTCTAGCAATTTTATTTTCAGGTACTCTCTTCCTTAGGGAAATTTTTTTTGCCCAATTCTCTAAAAAGAAGATACTCTTTTTAAAAATGATATGATATTTGTCTTGGGAAGTTGCCTTCTTCTTTGAAGAATGCATATAGGCTTGCCATTTATTTCTGGTAGTCCAAGAGACTTATTTCTCCATGGACTCATGTATATTTATTTTCTACCTCTGTTTTTATGGCTATATCACAATGGATATTTCTCTAGAAATTTCCTGGTTTTGCCTGTTTTTAGGTCACTGCTTTAGTCATCATCAGTAATGCAGAAATACAAGCAAATGTGGCCCATATTCTCCAATTAGTTATAATGTTATGTTTATTGACAGGTGTACACACACGTTACGTGAATTGAACAGTACAACATTCCAGTTGGTAAAATGTTAAATGAATGACATATATGATAGGGACTATTAGCATTCTGGGAAGATGGAGAGTAATCAAAAGGGGCTTTAAAGACTATTGCTTCATAATGTAGAACAATAATTCAGATATGAAATATTATTACAGATTTGCTGTTATCCTGAGATAAGAAGCTACGCAGTAAATCTAAATTTAAATATCTGTTCTGAAAAATCACTGTTCCATGGCTGGTTCCAGAAGTGAGCTATATTGTCTAGGAGTAATTTGCTTCAGGCAGTAGATGCATTCCTGAAAAGTCAGGTGAAACTGTGATTTGCTGAATTAAAATTATTTCCATAAAGTCTGCAATTTGGAATAATAACTCCAGGGCTGTTCTAGTAATCACATGTGAATTTAAGAAAGAAGCCAATCTATTTTCATCATTAGAAAAGAATGAATATAAAGAACCACATGATTAAACTTGCCCATTTCTCCTTCATCTTCATTGCTGAGGATTATGGAGGAACCATCCTTGATCTTTAGCTAAAGCCAACTGTTCCCTTTGTCCACTAGATCTTATCCTCTCTCAAACTAGGGCGTTGTTCTAACAATTTTCCTCTCTCCTATATCATCATTCTCCCTTTCTAGTCGATTATTCCCATGAGCACACAAATTTGTGATTATTTCTCTCATCTTAGAAAAAACAAAGCAGACAAAAAATCCTTCTCTAGAGGATACTTACCCTATTGCTACTGCTCTGTTTCTCTCTTTTATTTTTTTTTTATAAAAACAGAGTTTCCCATATACACTGTCTCTAATTTCTCTCCAGTCATTCTCTCTTGCATCCTCTCCATCAACTTTTGTGTCACCACTTCCCCAAACCTCTATCTTCAAGGTCATGGATGATGTCCATGTTGCTAATCCCAATGGTCAGTTCTTGGTCATCATTTTACCTGACCTACAAGCAGCATTTTATATATATATATATATATATATATATATATATATATACCACATCTTCTTTATCCATTCATCCATCGATGGACATTTAGGTTGTTTCCCTGTCTTAGCTACTAGAAACAGTGCCGCTATAAACATTGGGGTGCATGTATCTTTTTGGATTAGTTTTCATCTTTTCCAGATATATGCCCAGGAGTATGATTGTTGGTAACTCTATTTTCAGTTTTTTTAAGGAACCTCCAAACTGTTTTCCATACTGGTGGCACCAATTTATACTACCACCAACAGTGTAGGAGGGTTCCTTTTCCTCCATACCCTCTCCAGCATTTATTATTTGTAGACTTTTTGATGATGGCCATTCTGACCAGTGCGAGGTGATACCTCATTGTAGCTCTGATTTGCATTTCTCTAGTAATTAGCAATGTTGAGCACACTTTTTTTTTTTTTAACGTTGTCTCACTTGACTATATTTTCCACAAAGGCAGAGATTTTTGGCTGCGTGTTTCCATCATTAAGTCATTCATTCACCTATATATTTGTTTTAAATCACTCAGTGAGTTGAACACTGGGATTCCAAAGATAAATAAGATATAATCCCTGCCTCCAAAAATTTTACAGTCTACTGGGAAAGATAAACAGAGAAACATGATCTTAATTCCCACACACTATCCTTAGTATCACATCTTTACCTCATATAAGATTTCTATGATAGAGGTTCATATTTCTGTGAATGAATTGACCTGTTATTTTTGTCATTTGAATTTTTTTGTGAGGAATTCTTTTGTAAAGTGTAATCATCATCTAGTTCAATCATAGACTGTTATAGCTAGATGAACCCTCAGATATGGACTCACACAGTTATGTTATAGGCTGAAGAATTTGCTGGCTAGAAATAGTGTCTTAGGAGAAATAATGGTACCCATTATTTATAGGGTGTTATTATCTACTAGATGCTGTGCTAAACGCTTCCCATGCATTATTGCATGTAATATTTACAATGACCTCATGAGTTGGTTACTATTATGGTCTCACTTTTATAGATGAGGAAAACTGAGGCTCAGGGAGTAACTTGCTGAAGGTCATACAGATATATGTGGTAGAGCTTCCGTTCAAACCAGGGTCTGTCTCATTTATTAATCCCAGGCTCTTGTCCAATGAATGTGCTTAAGTAAGTGGCCGATTGGCATCTGAAACCCTATTTCTGATTTCCAGTCCAATGATTTTTCTACAAAAAATTACTACTTTTGTTTCCAAAGTGTTTTTTATGATGGTTTTATCTTTTTTTTTTTTTTTTTTTTTGTAATTGACGTGCAGATATACTAAACCTTAAGCAAACAACTAGGCTAGTACTTCAACGGCCATTGCTTCTCAATCCATTTTCCAATGATTTAGGAATAAGAGAGAAAATTGAGATGAATCACAGCTTTATAACAATGTCAATAGGCTCTTTTGTTTATGTGCCATTAGACCAACATTCTGTAGGAGAGCCAGACATCTTCAACAGTTCAATAGTACAAGGGCAATGAAGTAGCTCCATCACATCAATGTATATGGCACACGACTGTTTACACACACCCAGTTTGCTATAGTCAGAGAAAATGATCATAAAATTTTTCCTTTCCTTGCATCACTCAAAAAATCATTTACTCCTCCTAATGACAGAACAATCTGTATTTTTGCAATTGTGGTGAGTAGCTGTAAAAAGCATTATGATAACATCAATAGAAGCACGGGATGGTAATGTAAAATTTGTGAGCAAGACGGCAATCTCCTTTTTAGGCAAATCATACTTTATAACACAGCACATGCTCTCACCTAGTCTGTTCTCAGGAACCAGAGACTATGGGTATTGTGGTGAAGTAAGTATCTAAGGAAGAGGGTTGTGAGTGATGGTTACTGTATAGTGGCTGAGTACAGACATAAAGAACCATGCAGGGCTTCCCTGGTGGCGCATTGTTTGAGAGTCCACCTGCCGATGCAGGGGACACGGGTTCGTGCCCCGGTCCGGGAGGATCCCACATGCCGCAGAGCGGCTGGGCCCGTGAGCCATGGCCGCTGAGCCTGTGCTCCGCAACAGGAGAGGCCACAGCAGTGAGAGGCTCACGTACCGCCAAAAAAAAAAAAAAAGAACCATGCATACTATGTATGCATTTACTCTTTTTGAATTTATTTTTTGATTCTCTCATAATGGCCAACATCATGATGGAAACTTAACTGACTTGTATTTAGTAGAAATAAATAATGAAATAAAGTAAGTAAACAAATAGGTATGTGCCACCCCAAGTTTTTCTGCTTTCCAAAATGGTATAAGTTCAATGATTAGCAAGACTAGCAAAATGCATAGAGATCTAGTTTTGCTTACCCAGTAATTAACCAATTTCATCATTGAGGCTGAGATGCTGATTTCCCTGACTCTTGTCGAGGTCCGAATCGCTTAATAAATACTGAACTGGAGTTTGAATGAGAAGGGCTGTAGTGTGCTTTCAGACTCACTGTTCAGAGGGGTTGAATTGCAGAAAATCAAAAGAGATCAAGAGGAATGTTTAGAAAGTAAACGTTTGATAAACACTGTAAGAATTGTGTCGCCTCAAAATAATTGAGGAGGTATGATCTGACTGAGGTTTCAAACAAAGAAAACATAGCTCTGTAGGGTTTGTTTTAATTGCCACTTAATTTTCTTCTCTAAATTATGGTTTCTCTTGATATGCTTGTGGGCTGCGGAAAAGAAACATGAGAGGAACTTCTGTGTTCCTGGCAATGTTTTGTTTCTTGATCTAGATATGAAATACACTGTTCATTTTATGAATTTGCAGTGACTTGTACACCTATGCTGACTTCTCTGTTGTATATTATTTGTCATTAAAAAGCTAAAGAAATGGAAAAAGAAAAATTAAAAAATTTAAAAAAATAGAGAGAACTGTAAGCAAGGGGGAAGGAGTATGTTTCCTTTTTTTGTCTTATTAGCTAGGATTTCTAGTATAAATAAGAGTGGTGAGAGAGGACATCCTTATCTTGTTCCCAATTTTGGGGGTGTGGGGAGGAAGGGTTTAGTTTCTCACTATTAAGTATGATATTAGCTGGAAGGTTTCTTACCTGTTCATTGTGAAGTTGAGGAATTTCCATTCTATTCCTAGAAGGCTGATAGTTTTGTTTTTAAATCAGGAATGGGTGTTGGATTTTGTCACATGCTTGTTCTTCATCTATTGATATGATTCTATGACTTCTCTTTTAGCCTGTTGATGTGATGGATTACTTTAATTGTTTTTTGAATGTTGATCTACCCTTGCATACCTGGAATAAACTCCAATTGGTCATGGAAAAAAATATATATATATACTTGTGGGCTGACAGGGAAAGATGTTGAAAGCTGTGAATGTCGTCAACTAGCTTTAAAATGATTATTGTTTAAAAATTTTTTTCCTTCAATTTTTTTTATTGAAGTATAGTTGATTTATTATACAATGCTGTGCCAATCTCTGCTGTACAGCAAAGTGACTCAGTTTTACACAGATAGACATTATTTTTTTATATTTTTTTCCATTATGGTTTATCACAGGATATTGAATATAGTTCCCCGTGTTACACGTTAGGACTTTGTTATTTATCCATTCTAAATGTAAGAGTTTGCATCTACCAACCCCAAACTCCCAGTCTATCCCTCTCCCTCCCCTCCCCACCCTTGGCAACCACAAGTCTGTTCTTTATGTCTATGAGTCTGTTTCTGTTTTGTTGATAGGTTCATTTGTGCCAGATTTTAGATCCCACATGTAAGTGATATCATATGGTATTTGTCTTTTTCTTTCTGACTTATTTCACTTAGTATGATAATCTCTAGTTGCATCCATGTGGCTGCAAAAGGCATTATTTTGTTCTTTTTTATGGCTGAGTACTATTCCATTTTATAGATGTACCACATTTTCTTTATCCATTCATCTGTTGATGGACATTTAGGTTGTTTCCATGTTGTTTAAAAATTTTTTTATAGGCCACTTGTAGGAAATGGGAAAAACATATGTGCAAATACAATAGAAAATTATTTTTAATGTTACTGCCCAGAGAAAAGCAGTCTTGTTATTTTGGTATACAGTGAGCCCTCTGTATCTGCATGTTCCGCATCCATGGATTCAACCAATGATGAACTGAAAATATTCAGAAAAAAAAAATCCAAAAAGTTCCAAAAAGCAAAACTTGAATTTGCCACACACCAGCAACTATTTACATAGCATTTACATTATATTAGGTATTATAAGAATCTCTCTCTCTCGGCTTTCCTGGCAGAGTCTGGGGCTACTTCTTTGTGTCTTTCCATCACCTGGAACATGTCTCTGTTAAGCTCCCTTCTCACGCTAAATGCTAGTTTACATGTCAGTTTCTCAGCCTAGCCTGAGAGTTCCTCGAGGGCCATGTCTTGTCCATCATTTTATATCTAAAACTTAACACAGTGCCTGGCAATTGTCAACTGCTTGAACAAATAACTAGTATCATGCTGTAGACACTAGACGTGTGCAGACTTTGCTGAGCAGCTGCGGGAGTGGCATTACCCACATGGTTGTTCTAAAAACTCAGGTCATGTCATTGGTCTCCAAGTCCTTTGGGTTTTAAACGTATAGAAACATATTGGCAGTTTGAACATACCAGCTGTGATGCCAAACAGATGGTTCTTTACTCATAGAGCACAAGCAGCATCTCAAAAAATCTCCTTTCAAATGGTTGCTATCACAATGGATAAACTTCCATGCTTTTAAGACAGGAAACTAGTAATTTCTCAGCTAGTAACGACCTCCCTTTATCAGTATGCTAGAGCAAAAGGAGGAAATCTTTTAAGAGTGGTGTAAATCTTACACGAGCATTTATTAGAATTGATTGTGGAGGTCTTGTATCATTTATATTGTATGCATTTTTGTATATATTGTTTTACCTGGACTTCAGTTGGCATTTTAAACTTAGTGGTCATTTAATAATTTTGTTCCAGGGAAGTTTGCCAATTGCACCTAGCAATGATGGGATAGCAATATCCACATGTAGCTACCCTAGTGATGCTTGATAATTGTGGATTACTTTATCTGAGGAAAACCTTGCTTTCACACATACTACCTAAGTACTATACTTAAGAAAACAAAAACTTGTGCACACACCATTGATAGTAACTAATATTAATTATAGCTTGGTTCACATCTCAACTCTATTTTATTTTTGTATAGACATCTTTTGAAGCCAAGTTACTTGCCTCCCTCAAGGAATGTTGAGAGCAAAATTTATAGCTGTTTAAGAAAGAATAGTCTATTATTAGCAAGGGTGATGCTAAGGAAGATTTATTCATTCGTTCATTCATTCATTCATTCATCTAGTTAGCTGATGGAAACTTCAAATGCCTACTGCGTGGGAGACATATTTAACATGGTGATGTTTACAGAGAAGTATGTCAGAACTCCAGGGAGGGAACTAGTGGAAAAGCTGAGCTATGTGCAAAAATTACAACACAAATATGGTAATTATAATACTTTGAGTGTGAGACACCATCACCTACTTGATATATAATCTCAGAAAATACATATATAAAAAGGAAGAGACTACGTATTTCTGACTGATTGGGGGAGAAGCTTAGACAATAAAGTTACATTTGGTTGGATCTTTAAGAATGCATAGAATTTTTTTTTTTTAAATTTTTGGCTGCATTGGGTCTTTGTTGCTGTGCGCAGGCTTTCTCTAGTTGCAGCAAGCGGGGTCTACTCTTCGTTGCGGTGCACGGGCTTCTCATTGTGGTGGCTTCTCTCGTTGCAGAGCACGGGCTCTAGGCGCATGGGCTTCAGTAGTTGTGGCACGTGGCTCAGTAGTTGTGGCTCATGGGCTCTAGAGTGCAGGTGCAGTAGTTGTGGCACACGGGCTCAGCTGCTCCATGGCATGTGGGGTCTTCTTGGACCAGGGTTCAAACCCGTGTCCCCTGCATTGGCAGGCGGGTTCTTAACCACTGCGCCACCAGGGAAGCCCAAGAATGCATAGAATCTTTATAACTGGAAGTAGCAGGAGGTCTTCAACCCAGAGAGATGGATGGTGGAAAGTTAGAGTGAGTGACATATCCTGGTAGTCAGGGCCCATGAGAGAAATGTGAGTAGGTGGAAGATTTGATGGAGCAGAGCAGTTGAAGAAATTTGGGAGGGCTTTAACCATGAGGCTTAAGGTTGGACTCTATTCAATGGGAAGTCATTATGTGAGCATGTCTGAGTAGGAAATTAATACAAACAAATCAATATTCTATGCCGATTCACCTGGTACCATTGTATACAATGGATAAGGATATCAGGAGACTGGAAGGCAGTTACAGATCCTAAGAATGAGATAAACAGTCTGGTGAGATGGTGAATGAAAATGAACCTGATGGAGAATGTGAAGCTCCCGAGTACAATGGAAGATGTTCTCTTTTTTCTAATGAGAAGGGAAATTGGGTCTGGTTAAATATGCGAGAAGTTTGGGGTAGTGAGGGAAAGATGTAGATTGAGGGCTTTTGTGGGGGAGTGGGAGTGAACTTGTGAAAGTAGAGCTGGGAGGAAGATGCTATAAACCCAGAGGGAGTGGGGAGCCCAGCATCCTCTCTGAAGACAGAGCAGCTGAGTGGGGACCAGGGAGAGGCTGCAGGCCCACCTTCCCTCCTGCTTTCATTTCTCATTCTTTCTCCTCCTCCCCTTTGCTCATTTTGTCAAACTCTCTCCTCTGAGTTTTTACCGATGATGAAAAAATTGCTACAGGGATTCTGGCTCTAGAGTGATCCCAGATTCGGCTCAAAGGCATCAGCTGCAGCAGCTTAATTTTGCTGCTGTTTGGGACTGGGGGTAACGGGAATGGAGAGGAGGGGAGACCCAACAAAGCTGTGTAGAAGAATCAGTAGAACTTGGTGACCAATTAGATGTGGAAGGAAAAGGAGAACCAGGGACAATGGTGACCCCATGATTTTGAGTCTGGGAGACAAGGAAAATTTCAAAAGGAGAAACTGGTGTGGGGGAAAAGTAATAAATTATAGAATCTCATTGTTGATGGGACCTTGACTAAGTTCATTCAGTCCAACCTCACATCCAGTGTTCAGATCTTCTCTATATCAATGTGCAAAGGGAAAGTTCAACCTAGGATAGGCATCTCCAATAATAGGCAAGGTCTGTCTCCTCAAAAAGCATCTGCTAACTTTAGAGTTTCATTTTAGATGTCTTGAGTTTGTGGTCAAGAGAGGCTGTTCAGATTATTGGAAATGAAGGATTTTAAATCAGTAGAGAGACCAGAGTTGGAGATAAAGCTCTGGAGCCAAGGAGATGAGGTGATTTTGTGACTAGTAGCGAGGAGAAACAGTTGATGGTAAGAGAAGGAGATGAGGAGAGAACCATGATTGGCCTTTGGAGGACAGGGCAACAGAAAAGGAATCGTTAAGGCAGAAGGAGACCAAGGGAGGAAAAATTAATTACATATAATACAGTATCATGGAAGTTAAGGAAAGAGAGTTTCAAAAGAGGGCAAATAATGGCAAACACTGCAGAGAACAAGCAGAAAGGACAGGATCAGGAAACTCTTCCCAGATTCTTCTGGATCAGGTCTTCAGAATGTGACTGGGTTATCTTGTTAGAAGTCACTTCTTAGAATATCAGACATAATCATGTTTAAATTTCAGGAGAACATCATATTCCAAATCCAAATATAAATGGCTTATTCTTTTCAAATCGTTTGAAATTTGTGCCTGGACCAGGTTCAATCGTGTATTGTATAGCAATTGTACTGGATTGTGTATTTGTCTAGTGTATTGTATTGGAACCAATAGTATAGCTTCTTTCTTCTCAAAGATGAACATTTGAATATTGAACTCAGGGAACCCTGAGATAGTACATTGTATCCAATAAGAACAATACCAAGGGTGTGAGTATCCTGTGTTACGTTTTTATTCGGATGCTTCCCCACATTATTTTATACTATTTTAGTGGACTCCAAGGTGAAGTGGTCTGAGTGATGAATGTACTTTTGGGAGAGATGGTTCAAGTCTGTCATAGGTTGTCAGTGTGGGACCGTAAACGATTTCATTTTCATCCATACTGGACGTTTCTCCATATCATAGACTCACTGACCATGAAATTTGGCAGAAATGGCAATTTTGTTCACTGCAGGTCTAGCACTACGAGGGTACAGGATATTACAGGTCAGACGTAAAACGTTTTATTGCTGTTCCCTGGGAAAGTTCTCTGGTACCTAAAGCTATTTTCTACAACCTGTAATCTAACCTATAAACCTGATAATCGTGGCTAAATGATTTATTTTGTTTTATGTGGATAAAGATGCTGTTGAACCACAGGCCTAATCTGACTAGGAGGTATAATTGGAGGGGTTCAGAAAAGGAAAAAAGTTCACCTAAATGACCTTGCTGTAAAGCCTTGAAATTCACACATTAGTTACATTTTTGTGGGGTTGAGTTAAGGTATTGGCTCCTGAATAAGTTGATCTGATTAGTTATTTTTGGCAGGAAATGTTCCCCACCACGGTGGGATGTAGGACGGGGACATTTTGATGGAAAGAAAGTTTGCGAGAGACCTAGGGTTTGGGATGTCGTGTGGAAGGCATGCTGTGAACACCAAGGTGAGGGTGTGAGGACCAGAGGGCAGTGAGGACACGGGGCTCCTGGAGAGACGGTGAACCCTAAAGAGACGAGGGTGCAGGTGAGGTTAGGGAAGCACAAAGTGTGCTATTTCAATCAACATACTCATCCACTCTTTTTTTTTTTCTTTTAACATCTTTATTGGAATATAATTGCTTTACAATGGTGTATTAGTTTCTGCTTAACAAGGTGAATCAGCTATACCTATACATATATCCCCATATCCCCTCCCTCTTGCATCTCCCTCCCACCCTCCCTATCCCACCCCTCTAGGTGGTCACGAAGCGCAGAGCTGATCTCCCTGTGCTGTGCGGCTGCTTCCCACTAGCTATCTAATTTACATTTGGTAGTGTATATATGTCCATGTCACTCTCTCACTTTGTCCCAGCTTACCCTTCCCCCTTCCCGTGTCCTCAAATCCATTCTGTACGTCTGTGTCTTTATTCCTGTCCTGCCCCTAGGTTCGTCAGAACCGTTTTTTTTTTAGATTCCATACATATGTGTTAGCATATGGTATTTGTTTTTCTCTTTCTGACTTACTTCACTCTGTATGACAGACTCTAGGTCCATCCACCTCACTACAAATAACTCAATTTCGTTTCTTTTTATAGCTGAGTAATATTCCATTGTATATATGTGTCACATCTTCTTTATCCATTCATCTGTCACTGGACACTTAGGTTGCTTCCTTGTCCTGGCGATTGGAAATAGTGCTGACAAACAGTCATCCACCCTTTAATTTTCCTCTTTCACTCAACTGAATAGGTTTGTCTCTAGTGTTAAGAAAGGTTGCTAAGAATAGGCTTTTCTGAACCTACAGAACACAACGGTGAGGGCAAGCTTTGGGAGAAGCCAGGTCGGGATTCAAATCCAATCTCCATCACTTTTAAGTTGTAAAATTTGGGAACGGTGCTCTGTTTGAGTTTCTTTCATCTGTTAAATTGACGTACCTTCTTTGGAATGTCGTTACAGGAGTTCAGTGCAATAGCAGGCATTAAATACAACCATCCCGTGTCACGCGAGATGCTGATTGATGCTCTTCTCTTCCTCTGGACCAGAGGTGAGGTGGGCTTCAGGTGCACGGGACCTGAGCTGAGACAGGGCCTGGGCTTGGTTTCATGGTCCACTGTTGCCACCTGGAAATTCTTAATCATTTTTGCAATAGGGGCTGGTGTTTCATTTGGGTTCGGATCCCACACATTACGTCTTGGTGGAGGATGCTCCCTCGGTGCCTTGTCCTGTCCCCCGTGCACGCGTATGCACTATTTTCTCCACTTTCTAAGGAGGTGAACCATGACTAGACCAGCTGCCTGCTGTGGGGAAATGAAGGAGGAGGAGGATGAGAAAGACTCAGGAAATCCTTTTTCTGGCGTGAAAGAATTTTTTAAAAAAGGAGCGAACGAAGCATAATTTCTACTAAGGTTTACTTGGTCAGTGAAAGCATTGTGGTATGTCAGGATGAATATTTAAGGATATTTCTTCGCTCTCTTTTTTTTTTACATCACATATTTGGAGCCTTAAAATACACATATTCACATATCCTAAAACACAAACCAAATAATACAGCTGCCAAAGGATTTTGATATTTTAGGACACATTTGTTTCTCTTACATTTTGTTGATGTCTAAACACAGGCCTTCAGAGTGAAAATTCCCTCATCTAATTTAATTTATTCACATCTTTACATTGACTCCCTGAGCGGTTTTGAGATGGGTTGTGCTGAAGCTTTGTTTTCAACCTCTGAAAGCAAAGACCAAAACCCTGTAGAGTATTTCCACTGAAGAGACGAGACATGGGTGGTTTTCATAAACTTGGCCATTTATTGTGCTGAGCCAGGGCCCAGCCTACCAGAAAACTGTTCCCTGACTGAATGAGCAAAGACTAGGAATCACTGTGCTTTTGCAGCCTGCAGCCCCTAACACTAGCCCAGGATCTGGGAGTCAAATGGAAGGTGGTGTGGAGTGAACTGCCAAGAAGGACCCGAGTCAAAACTAAGACTCATTAACCACTGAACATAGCTGACGTGGCTCACAGTGGTGTTGACAGCAAACGTCCTGTAAGATATAAGGAGATGCTTTGTCAGAGCCTCTCTTTACTTTCTGTCTGGAGAAAATTTCAAAGGCCTTGGATAGGCAGAAAAGGGCATCAAGATAAGGGTGAGCCCGGGAGCCTCTTCAGCTCGGCCGCTGTCCTGGCAGCTCTGTCCGCTGTCCTGGGAGCTCTGTGACATTACTTCCTGTCAAAGACCCAGAGGGGCTGGAATGGAAGAAGCAAGAAAAATGGTTTTTTTCCCTGGCCCACCACCCCTGACCAAGGCTCATCACCTGTAAAATGGAGCTCTGTGTAATTTTCCGCTAGATTTCTGACCAGGCTAAGGATGGAAGTGCCAACATTCCCATGTGAAAGCCTGGTCACTGGACACTGTCTCCTAACTTAAAGCAAAATGACCAAGGACAGCACCACGAACCTCTTTCCCGTGGTTCAGATTTTTTTGAGCATGGCGTCATAAGCCAAGGAAGTTTGGAAGAGCATCCAAAAGTTGAATTAAATGAGTGAGTGGACATGAAAGGACTTTGCAAAGTATAAAGTGCCATTTAATTGCCTGGTGTTATTATGATTAATTAAAATCAATTCAATTTCTATTTGAAGCTTGTGCCCTTTTCTGAGAAATATGCAAATTTTCTCAGATGTAGTACTTAATTGGAGGATAAGAGCAGTTTTTATCAGGGAAGGAAAACAAACTGGGACCTACTGAGAAAGAGGGAACCAAGATTACTGTGAAATACAGAAAAAAGTGGTGATGGTTAAAGTCAGTTCTCTGAAACTAAAAAACCAAATGTTCATTCCTAATTTTAAAAAGGGGGGGAAAGTTTTGCATTGGAATGCTGACAAAACCAACAGGAGGCTATCAACTGGTTTGGGAAATCGAGAGAAAAGTTAGTGCCGTGTTACTAGGCAACAGATTCCCAAGCTGAGTTCTCTTCCTTTCTTGAAGGACTGGTGCAATGTTTTAGTTCTGCAAATACTAACAGTTTATTTACTTCTTGTGAATTAGAAGGGTTATTCTCAGAACAAGACCGGCAAAGCCAGAAAGAGACCAAATGCAGGCAATTAGAATATGATTAGGAGGGCAACATTGGGTAAGGAATAAGGCATTTGCTATGCGGGGTGAAATAATGGCTACTCTGACCAAAAAAAAGTTTTATATGACCAAGATGATTCCTAGTTAGAGCTTCAAGTCTAAGGGAATTATAGTTGCCCAATAAAAATTTATTGCAAAAGATAAAATGACTGACCGAAGACAAATGGCCGAGTGGCTGACAGCAAAGCAAGTGAAGAGTTGTTGTTTGGAGAAGGACCCGGATGTGTGTTCCAGGGTCAAGTCCCCCAGGGGGCTGTCCCTTGTAGGTCATCACTTCACAAACACACAAGATTGGTCGCTGCCAGTTCTCAGGTGTGGACTCTGACCCCTCAGTGAAGGGGCTCCGAGGGGACGGATAGGGCACAGCCTGATGGTTTGCTAACCTGGAGATGGAATCTGTGGTCTCAGAGATGAAAGCCCCTCCGGGTCTCCCTCACAACAGAGCCACTCCATCAACTTTCCTAATATGGACTCAGACGTCAAGCTAGAGGGAGGGAAGGAAAACACTCCTGGCGCTTGAGAAAAAGGGGAGGATTTGATTAATGTACAGATAGGGAGTGAACCCTTTCTCAGGAAAAAGAATCTTTGATCAATGGTATGAAGAAGCATCTTTCAAAGCCCCCTCCGATTCCAGCCACTTTAGAAGGAACAAAAAGAAGCTGATTCAGAGCCCAGCTGTTGTTATTAAAACCAAAACCAAAACAAGAAGAGAAAGACTGCATAATATCATCTCAAATGGATTACCTGAAACACCCACAAATGATGTTTCTCATCAGAATTCGCCTCAAAATTGGAGAGGGAATGTTTGGGCCACTGTGTTGGAATAAATACAGGTCTTCTGGGAGAGCTACGGGGGATTTTGTTATTGGTCTTTTTCCTACAGAACCGGGCCTGTGTCTGTGTAGGTGGACATCTTCTGAAAAGAGCAAGTTGACCTATCAAGTAATAGGAAGGAGTCTAACTTCGATCAGTTGCCTACTGTGTGTAGGACCCCCTCCCATGGGTTATCTGGTTTAAACAATAATTTTCTTCAGAGCATTCATACTGTATGAAATTGCTGACAGAAGATACGCATCCTCTGTGCTTACGTAAGCAACTGATAGGCAGATGCGTTAGAGAGAGTGAGTAATCATTACATCTCCAGTGCTCCATGTGTGAGTTTGTCCAAATGGATCATGTTGAACTCAAATGTTAGTTTTTGATGTCAGCTTTTTCTAGAAACCTGCTTTGCTCCTTAATTATTTTCTTTCTTTTTTTTTTAACATCTTTATTGGAGTATAATTGCTTTACGATGTTGTGTTACTTTCTGCTGTATAAAAAAGTGAATCAGCTATATGTATACATATATCCCCATATCCCCTCCCTCTTGCATCGACCTCCCCATGAGATGCAGCGCTTCCCACTAGCTATTTTACATTTGGTATTGTATATATGTCAATGCTACTCTCACTTCGTCCCAGCTTACCCTTCCCACTCCCCGTGTCTTCAAGTCCATTCTCTACGTCTGCGTCTTTATTCCTGTCCTGCCCCTAGGTTCATCAGAACCATTTTTTTTTCTTAGGTTCCATATATATGTGTTAGCATATGGTATTTGTTATTCTCTTTCTAACTTACTTCACCCTGTATGACAGACTCTAGGTCCATCCAGCTCACTACAAATAACTCAATTTCGTTTCTTTTTATGGCTGAGTAATATTCCATTGTATATATGTGCCACATCTTCTTTATCCATTCATTTGTCGATGGACACTTAGGTTTCTTCCATGTCCTGGCTATTGTAGATAGAGCTGCAGTGAGCATTGTGGTACATGACTCTTTTTGAATTATGGTATTCTCAGGGTATAGGCCCAGTAGTGGGATTGCTGGGTCATATGGTAATTCTATTTTGGTTGTACCAATTTACATTCCCACCAACAGTACAAGAAGGTTCCCTTTTTTTCAAACCCTCTCCAGCATTTATTGTTTGTAGATTTTTTTTTTTTTTTTTTTGGTGGAACGCGGCCTCCCCCTTGTTGTGGCCCCCCCCGTTGCGGACCACAGCCTCCGGACATGCAGGCTCAGCGGCCATGGCTCTTGGGCCCAGCCGCTCCGCGGCACGTGGAATCCTCCCA
>NC_041224.1:22736747-22758930 GCF_002837175.3 Physeter macrocephalus | reverse complement strand
GGTACGCGGGCCTCTCACTGTTGTGGCCTCTCCCGTTGCGGAGCACAGGCTCCGGACATGCAGGCTCAGCGGCCATGGCTCACGGGCCTATCTGCTCTGCGTCATGTGGGATATTCCCGGACCGGGGCATAACCCGTGTGCCCTGCATCGGCAGGCGGACTCTCAACCACTGCGCCACCAGGGAAGCCCCTGTAGATCTTTTGATGATGGCCATTCTGACTGGTGTGAGGTGATACCTCATTGTAGTTTTGATTTGCATTTCTCTAATGATTAGTGATGCTGAGCATCCTATCTTGTGTTTGTTGGCAATCTGTATATCTTCTTTGGAGAAATGTCTATTTAGATCTTCTGTCCATTTTTGGATTGGGTTGCTTGTTTTTCTGATGTTGAGCTTCATGAACTGCTTGTATATTTGGGAGATTAATCCTTTGTCAGTTGCTTCGTTTGTAAATATTTTCTCCCATTCTGAGGCTTGTCTTTTCGTTCTGTTTATAGTTTCCTTTGCTATGCAAAAGCTTTTAAGTTTCATTAGGTCCCATTTGTTTATTTATGTTTTTATTCCCATTTCTCTAGGAGGTGGGTGAAAAACGATCTTGCTGTGATTTATGTCATAGAGTGTTCTGCCTATGTTTTCCTCTAAGAGTTTTATAGTGTCTGGCCTTACATTTAGGCCTTTAATCCATTTTGAGTTTATTTTTGTGTATGGTGTTAGGGAGTGTTCTAATTTCATTCTTTTATATGTTGCTGTCCTGTTTTCCCAGCACCACTTATTGAAGAGGCTGTCTTTCCTTCATTGTATAGTCTTGCCTCCTTTATAAAAATAAGGTAACCTTTTATGTGTGGGTTTATCTTTGGGCTTTCTATCCTGTTCCATTGATCCATATTTCTGTTTCTGTGCCAGTACCATACTGTGTTGATTACTGTAGATTTGTAGTATAGTTTGAAGTCAGGGAGCCAGGTTCCTCCAGCTCCGTTTTTCTTTCTCAAGATTGCTTTGGATATTCAGGGCCTTTTGTGTTTCCACGTAAATTGTGAAATTTTTGGTTCTTGTTCTCTGAAAAATGCCATTGGTAGTTTGATAGGGATTTCATTGAATCTATAGATTGCTTTGTGTAGTATAGTCATTTTCACAATGTTGATTCTTCCAGTTCAAGAATATGGTATATCTTGCCATCTGTTTCTATCATCTTTATTTTTCATCAGTGTCTTATAGTTTTCTGCATACAGGTCTCTTGTCTCCTTAGGTAAGTTTATTCCTCGGTATTTTATTCTTTTTGTTGCAATGGTAAATGGGAGTGTTTCCTTAATTTCTTTTTCAGATTTTTCATCATTAATGTATAGGAATGCAAGAGATTTTTGTGCATTAATTTTGTACCCTGCTACTTTACCAAATTCATTGATTAACTCTAGTAGTTTTCTGGTAGCACCTTTAGGATTCTCTACGTATAGTGTCATGTCATCTGCAAACAGTGAAAAGTTTACTTCTTTTCCAATTTGGATTCCTTTTATTTCTTTTTCTTCTCTGGTTGCTGTGGCTAAAACTTCCAAAACTAAGTTGAATAATAGTGGTGAGAGTGGAAAACCTTGTCTTTTTCCTGATCTTAGAGGAAATATTTTCAGTTTTTCACCATTGAGGATGGTGTTGGCTGTGGGTTTGTCATATATGGCTTTTATTATGTTGAGGAAAGTTCCCCCTATTCCTGCTTTCTGGAGAGTTTTGATCATAAATCGGTGTTGAATTTTGTCGAAAGCTTTTTCTGCATCTACTGAGATGATCATATGGTTTTTATCCCTCAAGTTGTTAATATGGTGTTTCACATTGATTAATTTGCCTGTATTGAACAATCCTTGCATTCCTGGGATAAACCCCACTTGATCATGGTGTATGATCCTTTTAATGTGCTGTTAGATTCTGTTTGCTAGTATTTTGTTGAGGATTTTTGCATCTATGTTCATCAGTGATATTGGTCTGTAGTTTTCTTTTTTTGTAACATCTTTGACTGGTTTTGGTATCAGGGTGATGGTGGCCTTGTAGAATGAGTTTGGGAGTGTTCCTCCCTCTGCTATATTTTGGAAGAGTTTGAGAAGGGTAGGTGTTAGCTCTTCTCTAAATGTTTGATAGAATTCGCCTGTGAAGCCATCTGGTCCTGGGCTTTTGTTTGTTGGAAGACTCTTAATCACAGTTTCAATTTCAGTGCTTGTGATTGGTCTATTTATATTTTCTATTTCTTCCTGGTTCAGTCTCGGAAGGTTGTGCTTTTCTAAGAATTAGTCCATTTCTTCCAGGTTGTCCATTTTATTCGCATGTAGTTGCTTGTAGTAATCCCTCATGATTCTTAGCATTTCTGCAGTATCAGTTGGTACTTCTCCTTTTTCATTTCTAATTCTGTTGATTTGAGTCTCCTCCCTTTTTTTCTTGATGAGTCTGGCTAATGGTTTATCAATTTTGTTTATCTTCTCAAAGAACCAGCTTTCAGTTTTATTAATCTTTACTATTGTTTCCTTCATTTCCTTTTCATTTATTTCTGATCTGATCTTTATGATTTGTTCCCTTCTGCTAACTTTGGGGTTTTTTTGTTCTTCTTTCTCTAATTGCTTTAGGTGTGAGATTAGGTTGTTTATTTGAGATGGTCTTTGTTTCTTGAGGTAGGACTGTATTGCTATAAACTTCCTTCTTAGAACTGCTTTGTCTGCGTCCCATAGGTTTTGGGTCGTTTTGTTTTCATTGTCATTTCTATTTAGGTATTTTTTTGATTTCCTCTTTGATTTCTTCAGTGATCTCTTGGTTATTTAGTAGTGTATTGTTTAGCCTCCATGTGTTTGTATTTTTTACAGTTTTTTTTTGTGTAATTGATATCTATTCTCATAACATTGTGGTCGGAAAAGATACTTGATACATTTTCAGTTTTCTTAAATTTACCAAGGCTTGGTTTGTGACCCAAGATATGATCTATCCTGGAGAATATTCTATGAGCACTTGAAAAGAAAGTGTATTCTGTTGTTTTTGGATGCAATGTCCTATAAATATCAATTAGTCCATGTTGTTTAATGTATCATTTAAAGTTTGTGTTTCCTTATTTATTTTCATTTTGGATGATCTGTCCATTGGTGAAAGTGGGGTGTTAAAGTCCCCTACTAAGATTGTGTTACTGTTGGTTTCCCGTTTTATGGCTGTTAGCCTTTGCCTTATGTATTGAGGTGCTCCTATGTTGGGTGCATAAATATTTACAATTGTTATATCTTCTTCTTGGATTGATCCCTTGATTGTTATGTAGTGTCCTCCTTTTCTCTTGTGAAATCTGTTTTGTCTGATACGAGAATTGCTACTCCAGCTTTCTTCTGATTTCCATTTTCATGGAATATCTTTTTCCATCCCTTCACTTTCAGTCTTTATGTGTCCCTAGGTCTGAAGTGGGTCTCTAGTAGGCAGCATATATGCGGGTCTTGTTTCTGTACCCATTCAGCCAGTCTTTGTCTTTTGGTTGGAGCATTTAATCCATTTATGGTTAAAGTAATTATCAATATGTATGTTCCTGTTACTATTGTCTTAATTGTTTTGGCTTTGTTTTTGTAGGTCTTTTCCTTCTCTTGTGTTTCCTGCCTACAGATGTTCCTTTAGCGTTTGTTGGAAAGCTGGTTTGGTGGTGCTGAATTCTCTTAACTTTTGCTTGTCTGTAAATGTTTAAATTTCTCCATCAAATCTGAATGAGATCCTTTCTGGGTAGAGTAATCCTCACTGTAGGTTTTTCCCGTTCATCACTTTAAATATGTCCTGCCATTCCCTTCTGGCTTGCAGAGTTTCTGCTGAAAGATCAGCTGTTAACCTTGTAGGGATTCCCCTGTATGTTATTTGTTGCTTTTCCCTTGCTGCTTTTAATATTTTGTCTTTGAATTTAATTTTTGATAGTTTGATTAGTATGTGTCTTATCATGTTTCTCTTCGGATTTTTCCTGTATGGGACTCTCTCTTCCTGGACTTGATTGACTATTTCCTTTCCCATGTTAGGAAAGTTTTCAACTATAATCTCTTCAAATATTTTCTGAGACCCTTTCTTTTTCTCTTCTTCTTCTGGGACCCCTATAATTCGAATGTTGATATGTTTAATGTTGTCCCAGAGGTCTCTGAGACTGTCCTCAATTCTTTTCATTCTTTTTCCTTTATTCTGGTCTTTGATAGTTATTTCCACTATTTTATCTTCCAGGTCACTTATCGATTCTTCTGCCTCAGTTATTCTCCTATTGATTCCTCCTAGAGAGTTTTTAATTTCATTTATTGTGTTGTTCATCATTGTTTGTTTGCTCTTTAGTTCTTCTAGGTCCTTGTTAAACATTTCTTGTATTTTCTCCATTCTATTTCCAAGGTTTCGTATCTTTACTATCATTATTCTGAATTCTTTTTCAGGTAGATTGCCTGTTTCCTCTTCATTTGTTTTATGTGGTGGGCTTTTTCCTTGCTCCTTCATCTGCTGCATATTTCTCTGTCTTCCCATTTTGCTTAACTTACTGTGTTTGGGGTCTCCTTTTCACAGGCTGCGGGTTCTTAGTTCCCGTTGTTTTTGGTGTCTGCCCCCAGTGGGTAAGGTTGGTTCAGTGGCTTGTGTAGGCTTCCTGGTGGAGAAGACTGGTGCCTGTGTCCTGGTGGGGAGGCTGGATCTTGTCTTTCTGGTGGGCAGAGCTGTGTCCGATGGTGTGTTTTGGGGTGTCTGTGAACTTAGTATGATTTTATGCAGCCTCACTGCTAATGGGTGGGATTGTGTTCCTGTCTTGCTAGTTGTTTGGCATGGGGCGTCCAGTACTGGAGCTTGCTGGCTGTTGGGTGGAGCTGGGTCTCAGTGTTGAGACGGAGATCTCTGGGAGAGCTCTCGCCAATTGATGTTACGTGGTGCCAGGAGGTCTCTGGTGGTCCAATGTGCTGAACTCGGCTCTCCCACCTCAGAGGCTCAGGCCTGACACCAGGCCAGAGCACCAAGACCCTGTCAGCCACACGGCTCAGAAGAAATGGGAGAAAACAAGAAAGAAAAATAAATAAATAAATTAATTGATAGTAAAATAAAAATAATTATTAAATTAAAAAGTAATAAAAACAGAAGAGAGCAACCAAACCAATAAACAAATCCATCAGTGATAACAAGCCTTAAAAACTATACTAAGATAAACATAAAAATCAGAAACAGTCAGTTGCAGACAGCAAATCCCAAGTCTACAGTTGCTCCCAAAGTCTGCTGCCTCAATTTTGCATTGATTCGTTGTCTACTCAGGTATTCCACAGATGCAGGGTACATCAAGTTGCTTGTGGGGATTTATTCCTCTGCTCCTGAGGCTGCTGGGAGAGATTTCCTTTTCTCTTCTTTGTTCGCACAGCTCCCGGGGTTCAGCTTTGGATTTGGCCCCGCCTCTGCGTGTAGGTCGCCTGAGGGCATCTGTTCCCCACCCAGACAGGATGGGGTTAAAGTCGCAGCTGATTAGGGGACTCTGGCTCACTCAGAACAGGGGGAGGGAGGGGTATGGAATGCAGGGCGAGCCTGAGGTGGCAGAGGCCAGCATGACGTTGCACCAGCCTGAGGCGCTCTGTGTGTTGTCCTGGGGAAGTTGTCCCTGGATCATGGGACCCTGGCAGTGGTGGGCTCCCGGGAGGGGAGGTGTGGATAGTAGCCTGTGCTTGCACACAGGCTTCTTGGTGGCTGCAGCAGCAGCCTTAGCGTTTCATGCCTGTCTCTGGGTTCCGCGCTGATAGCCGTGGCTTGCGCCCGTCTCTGGATCTCATTTAGGCGGTGCTCTGAATCCCCTCTCCTTGTGCACCCTGAAACAATGGTCTCTTGCCTCTTAGGCAGCTCCAGACTTTTTCCCAGACTTTCCCCCAGCTAGCCGTGGCGCACTAGCCCCTTCAGGCTGTGTTCACGCCGCCAACCCCAGTCCTCTCCCTGGGATCCGACCGAAGCCCGAGCCTCAGCTCCCAGTCCCCGCCCGCCCCGGCAGGTGAGCAGACAAGCCTCTCGGGCTGGTGAGTGCCGGTTGGCGTAGATGTATTTTTGATGTATTTGTGGGGAGGAAGCTGATCTCCACATCTTCCTCCTCTGCCATCTTGAAGGTCCACATCCCTATTTTTTGCAGTTTCACAGCCAAGCATGAATTTAAAGGTTTTGGATGTTTGACTCTGTTGTTCCAATCATTTCTATGAAGTATTACACATACATGCAGATTTTTTTTTTTAAAAAGCTGTTTGTGGTTTGTCTTCAGAAGATATAAAAGCATAAATCCAGGAACGTGGATACCTTCTTTCTGTGGGCCTAGGTGGATCATCCATGCCTACCTGCTAGAATGTTCCTGATTGCTACTTTTCTCTCACTCTTTTGTCTTTATTAAAGCTGGTTGATCTATTACTGCTACTTGCAAAATGTTTAACGAGCTTCAGAGTTCTCCCGCAAAACTGCACAATATTTGCAAAGTCTGTTCTGTGTGCCATTCAGAAGAAGGAACTGTTTCTACCTTTTTACACACCTGTCCCGTGAAATAAATCTGAGTCTTAACCAGCAGAACTGTAACATTGGGGGGCTGGCTGTGATCAGGACTCTGCCATCCATAATTGTCTGTTGCCACTTGTCCTGCAAGATGTTTGATCTGCGGGGTGTCTTAGGCTGAGCCCCAATACTTGGGGGGCTGTGGCTGCAGTGATGCTTCGATCCCAACTGCCAGTCAAAGCAAGCTGTAGGGAGTGAGCACAGAAGGGCAAGGGCTGCTGTAGCTGATGAGCGTTCTGTGAGCCCACCTCAGGGGCAGGCTCCTCAGCTGGCCCAAAAGAGCCCTGTGCTTCACAGACCTGCGTTGGCCAGGTGTCAAGTCCAGGTTTTCCGCAAGGTAGGATGGGCTGCTGCTCCAGGGCTGCGTTCCGTTGGCTTTGAGGTGTGATCCTGGGTCCGTGATGGTCAGCCATTCCCCAAGGATCTCTGGTTGTCTTCATCTGGTTTTCCACTCTGGCTCCTGGGGCCTGGCCTGTCAGTGCACTGCTGAGAAGGCGTAATTCAGGGATGCTCTCTGGTCTTTATCTCCAATGAGGATCTCCACTGCAGGAAGGGCCCCTGGTTGATAACCAAATGTATCAATCGGGGCCTGCTGGAGTCTGGGCCTGATGCTTATGCTGAAATGGAGTTTGCCATTATGTGTGGAGCTAAATAGTTCATTTCCTGCTGCGGGACAGAAGGAAATCACTCAAAGAAGGCTTTGGGATTGACGATTCCAATAGCTGAGAAGCTATGAAAGAAAAAAAAAATGAAGTTTTTCAGAATTGATTGCAATATTTCGAAAGATATTCTTTATCTCTTCCCAAAAGCAAACTTTCCATTTGGACTTGTCAGAGTCAGCTTTTAGCGAGACCTATTTTTATGGTTCTTTTTGATTAATGGAAGGGAGCCGTTTTCTCTTCCTTCGCTGTAATAAAAATCAAGCCGTCGGAGGGTGCCCTTCAAAATAGAAATCAAGAGATGATTTGAACAGAATATTAATACTGCTCTTTTAAACTCCTGTTTTCGTATTCTGGTTTAATAAACTAAAGTTTCAGCCAATCTCTCCTCTAAAAGGCAATCTACATTTTGTGAAAATATGAGTGTTTCTGACAGAACTTGATCACAATCTTTCATACATTCTTTCCTATTTACAGATAGCAGCGAGAAGAAAAGCTGGGACTCATTCTTTTGTGCTTGAATAGGCCAGACAGAACATGTGATTAGATGAATTTGGGCATCTCAATCATTTTATTGTAGCTATTGTTATCGTTCAGAATTCATGGGGCATAATTTTTAATTCAAGAAGACGGAGTGGATTTCTCTCTTGGAAAAAAATGATTTCTCAGTTTCCAGCAATAAGGCTCTTTAGAATCAGGCCATGAGCTAACTGACAACATAATGGAGTGTACTTTACTATGCATTGCTTTAATTTCACCCCATCCTACAGCCCGTCTTAAAACTTTGGCCAATGATGATGTCTTCTAGAAGCTCTGAGGCCCCTTCAGAATCTTCAGGAGGGATCAGGATTATTTTAATAGATCTGCCTTAAAATCTCTTTTATCTGAGCATCCTGAGTTTTTTCTGCCACCAAATCTGCATCAGCCTAGTTCACTGAAACAGTATCTCTCAACCTTTTCTCATTAGTAGCCTCCTACACTACCCTGCCAAGTTTTTTTAGACTTTTTTTTCCCCAATCACTCCTTTTCCCCATGAAATTTTAATGCCGCAAATATGCTGTATATCTGTTTATGTGCTGTGGACCGCCATATGACCATAAACCATTGTAAAAGCTGAGATTCTTTTGCCTCCCAAGAATCAATTTCATCACCTTGGGCAATATCCCTGCCCCCCCCCATACATGTACTGAAATATACACACGATACTGCCAAGTCAATCTTACACTTTGTTTCCTTAAGGCACTATAAGTGAAGAAAACCTGTTGAAATGGTTGGCTACTGATTGAAATGTAGTGATTATACTTGATGTATATTTGCACTAAAAGATGATGGGCGTTGAGTATACCCCTCTTCCTGGTAATGTCAGCACTGCGGCTGCTGGGCCATTAGGGGCAGTGGGGACATGGCTGGACTCAAACTGGACATCTAAAACTTGGTCTTGGCCTACAGGGGTGTCATCAGAATTCAGCCCAATCCACTAAGGAAACGAAAGTGCCTTCGGCCAAGCCTAGTGAGGACACTACACATTCTTTTGTGGGGTTTTCACAGTAGCGTGGCTTCAAAGTAGCAAAGATTATCTCCCTCCCAACCTCCTCCTAATCTTTTCAACCAGGATCAGCTTCCCTTTCTCCACTTCGGTTCTACTGTGTTGAGTTTTGGTTTCAAAGAGGGTAAAACAGAAGAATAGGAATGACAGAGGAAAGGAGAGAAGAGAAATAGGAGGAGACATTGGGAAAGGCATTAGAAAGTGTCTAATAGGAGGGGGATGGATTACGGAAAAGTGTCTGGGAATTGTTCTAAAAACTTACAGACACTCACAGAATCTTCCCAGCAAGGCTTTGCTTACCAACATCCTCCTTTTACAATGGGGGATATAGATTAGGAAGAAGGTATTATACTTACAGGGACGTTAAGTGACTTGCCCAGGGTTACCCAGCTAGTTAACCTGCAGAGCCAGGATTTGAACCCAGACAAACGAGTCCTGGGGGCCATGTCATCATCATGTACACCAAGAACCTGCCCAGTTTCCCAAATGGCTCCTTTTCCCCAGCCCCATCCTCTCGGAATTCTCCAGTGGTTGGTGTTATTATCTGGAACAGTGTTTTTCTGATTGTCCTTAGCAGAGTGATGTTCAGTTTTTACTGTTTCAAAGAGTTCTCCAAGGATCTGACTTAAAATGCAGATTATCATTCTCCATGCCTGAAAGAAGAAGATCCAGAGGTTCTGAGTGGAGCCCAGAAAACTGTCATTCTAATAAGCACTCCCAGTGACTGTCCTTCAGGTGACTTCTGTACCTTCTTTCCTTGGGCCCGTGGTGCCACTTCACTCAGGTCAACTCCTTGTTGTGTCTGGTACATTCTTGGGCTTCTGCCTAAGATCTCCTTCAAGGAGAGGACTCCAGCTGTGACAAGCCAGAAAACCACTGGTCTCACTGGTTATGTACCTGGAGGTCACAGTGCTCTTTTGAGGACATTATGACAAATTATTTGTGATTAATAAATTACCAACTTTAAGTACAGAAATTCAGTATAATGTATATATTTTATTGGTATTATCCTATTTGCATCCTGCCATATTGGGCTAATTATTAAAATCCATATAATACAATAATGTGTTAAAAGTGGGGAATTCATTCTAAAGAGAAAAATTGGTTAGAAAAACAAGATAAAAATGGGATGCATTTCCATAAAATATATGCTGTGCAATCCAATATGCTTGCTAGATCTGAACAAATTGGCCAGTGAACTTTGCAGCAGCTAAAGCAAAGAAGGAAAGTTATCAGTGTTATTCTTTGTAATAAGCCACTTGCCCAGGAGAACAACCATTCCTACGATCAAGACCCCAGAGGAATCACTGCCCACTGTCAGATAGCAGCGTGTGAGGTTCTGGGTGGCACCTTCTCGGTAAACCCAGTTGTCAAGTTCGTCTCCCATTTCTACACTTCCCTTTGCGTAGTTTGATGGAACTGCAGCAAAGCCAATTCAGTAGACGTAATCTAGCCGTGGGCCAAAATGAGGGAGTCAGGCGCTCTGTTCTCCAATGATCAAGGATACATTTGAAAGCAGCTAGAACTTAGGGTAAGTTGCCAAATTATGGCCTGTGGGTCAAATGTGAATTTTTTTTCTTTTTGTATTTATAAGTAGTTGAAAAAAAAGATTTTATGACGTGAAAATTATATAAAATTCCAATTTCAGTATCAGTAATTAAAACTTTATTGGAACACATAATATTCATTTATTCATGTATTTTTTATGCCTGCTTTTGTGCGACGACAGCAGTTACACAGTTGGGGCAGAGCATGTTGCTCACAAAGTCTGAAATAGTTACTAGCTGGGCCTTCCCTGGGAAAGCTTGCTCCTGCTTTAGATTATGCAGAAGGGGTTGGACTGCCTCTCCTTCAGTCTTGTTTTTCTCGCTCAGTTTTGCTCACTGCAGAGAGGCAGGGAGTGGAAAGTTAACAGTCCCTGATGAGTAAGTAGAGGGGGTGTGTGCTCTTTTCCTCCTGTTAAGGTGAGACGGGTATTTTTAAACAGTCAGTTGAACTGGGGGGAGAGACATCCCCCCTTCTCTGAAACTTGAAAAGCTGAATGGAGGCATGTGACGTGTTCGTAAGACACAACCACAATCATGAGCACACGTGCACGTGGGAAAAGAAACAAGCTGTTGCATCAGCAGGGTCCCCTGTTACTGAGTCTCCCTGACTATTTGCTATTTGTTCATCCACGTTGTCATCGGCCAACATACTCTTAAGAGCCATGTGGGGAGCTACCGTCGAGGCTTTTCAAAAGATACATGTGAGGAGACCTACCTGACAATCATTAACTTCAACTTTTTCCTAGTAATGTTTTCTGTCTAACTTTATTAAATGCTACTTGTGGAATACTTTGGCCCAGCTTCTGGAGCGCTGTTATTTTAAGGAAACGGTTTGAGAATGACTGGTTTAAAACAGAAGTGGACTCTTAACTCCTTTATTGCAAGACTGGCGTCTTGAAATTTTCCAGACAGAGAACCTCGAAGGGATGCCATTATCAACAAATGACTATATAATTGTATCACGATAATGATTCTTACACAGTCTGGGTGCCTGGATATGTATGTACTTACAAGTTCAAAACATGAACATCACTGACAAGCCTGTTTGGGGTTCTTTAGAGTAAGCATATGCCAGTCCCCTGGGCATGAGTCAGTGTGGTAACAAAATTCTTAGGATGCATTTTTTTTTTTATATTGTAGATTAGAAAAGTTGGGTAGGGCATTTGCTCCCTAATCAGGTTCCAAGGGTGAGGAGAAGGCTGTCCTGGCTCTAGCTGTCAATCTGTGTCTAGAAATGTCACCAATAATTTGTAGCCTGGAAGTGCTTGACTTGTGGACCGCTGGTGCTAATTGGATCCACTGATTTCTATAAAATCCCCACCTGTCATCATCTCAGCAGTAGGTACGACACTGAAGCTCTGATGAACCCAGGGATAACTTTAGGGAGTCTTGTCTGATTTCTTTTGATTTAATTATTGGGCCAAAATTTTGGATTCTTAGGGAGGAAACTTCTTTGATTGTCTCTTCTAACCTTTCATTAGGATCCAAGCCGTTTAAGAAGGAGGTCAGGTTTTATCCTGGAAGACACCCCATTCTTGTGAAAGGTTCTTAGAACGTAAGGACTTGTCGATCAGGTGGAGCTTGATTAGAACCTGCAAGGAAAATGAATCCGGAATTCTTGTTAACTAGGAACCGACTTGTTTCACAACAGCAGCAGAAAACTCCATGCCAGGAAGTGGGGAGCAGGTGACCTGGGGCTCTGGGCTGCTGCTGCCTGAGTTGTTTTGCTTTGGTAGTTATTTTCTTTGGTCCTTCCATATTAGAGCAGGATTCACTTGCAAACCTATTTTATCTTGCCCTGCGAGTTCCCTGTCTCTAAAAACAGAGACTGTCTTGTCACGGGGTACCGTCCTCTGGGAGAAACACGAATACATTTGGATGGGCTCCAGCCTGCCTGGCTGTTCTTTGATACCACAAATGAGGCTACCAGTGTCCTTTTCTTAGCAGGGCACTCTCACGAGCTGTTTGTGATGAAGGGGACGTGGGCTGCTCTGACTACAGACTGTCACCACCTCCAGCTGGGCTGAAGCACTGTGGTCTTTGTCAGAATATTCTCCTTACGTTGTCTACGTCAGAAAAATATGTTTACGTTCTTACGTTTAGCTAGACGGATAGAATGTAAAATGCCTCCCTTCCCCAAACGTACCCCATCAGCCACCTGAAAACCCCACAAGGACCCAAATGTTCTTTAGAAATTTGTGTTTATGGTTGAGAAGCAGTTTGCTTTTATGGTGATGGAGAACTTGGGATGCCAGCAGGGAAAACACGCTTGTATTGTGCTATACTGTTTGCCCAAACTAGCAATTTAATATGCTGTCTCCATCAACCAAGGTCCAATCACTATCAACCAAATGATTGTTCTTGTTCGTGGAGCCCTCGCGTCCTTGCTGTGGCTCTCATCCGGCCCTTGCTGTGGCTCTCATCCGGCCCTTGCTGTGGCTCTCATCCAGGCAAGGAAAGACTTGTTAAGCCATGCAGCCCGGTCACCTGATCCCGGTGGTGTGTCTTTCTGACGCCCGGACTTGCCTGCATTTGAATAACGCCAGCAAAGGGTTGTCAGCATCTTCCCTTGGGAGTTGATAATATATTGTCCTCTTGATTTGGGCATATGTTTTCATGTCGTGATTTTTTTCAGTCATTCCTGAGAAGCTAGCTCTCTGCTTAGGGCTCCCTTTCTCTTCCTCGTCTGGTTGTTTTCTGAGATTTACCCATCTTAGGGGATGTGGGGTTTCTTAGACCTCTGCTTCGTAGTCATCTTTTTGCCAAACGCCGTCTGCTTTGGATTCCTTTGCGACGCCAGCTCTCCTCCCCTTCACTGTGAGGTTGCTGCAGGGCTGTACATTCCCTTCATTTTTTTTTCAGCCCCTTCACTCTGTGTGCTGTTGATGTGTTGGTGCGAGAGAACGGGAGCGTGGGAAGAGAGATGTGTGGGGAGCGGGGGCACCCCTCGCTAGGGATCCGTTGAGCCAGTTGCTGGCTCAGGGCTGATTTGGAATCAGAGATGCCAAAGTGGAGAAAAGACTGAAGATGCTGGTTTTCCAAGATCTGAGATGAAAACTGTGAAACTGAAAAACAGGCTCTTACAATCCCACCACCTGACATTTTTTTTGGATCAGATCGCTGGCCTGGATGTTCAGCAATTGAACTAGTTTCCTTCCAGGCCACTGTCTCTTATCTTTGTTCTCCGTTCTCCCTATGACCGTGCTTCTTTCCTGTAACCACAGATGATGACGTTAGGGGTGGAGGAGATCCTTGAGATCATCCCGTGCAGCACCCTTCAGTTAGATACGAAGACGTAAGCCTCAACAGAGGCAGTGACTTCTTCAAGGTCACACAGCAAGCTGGTGGAGGAGCCGGGACCAGCAGCCCAGATCCCGAATCCCAGGCCAAAGCTGTCTTCTCTAATGGATCACTGCTTCAACCTGTGGAATTCAGAAGAGTTGACTTCTGCTGAAGTAGCTGCCTCCGAGGGTTCTCGGAAAGTAACGGCGTGCATCCGTTTGCCAGAGAGAAATGGCAAGGAAGAGAACCCACGGCACCGAGAGAAGAAATATCAGATAAACTTTCAATTACTCTTCTGCAGGAAAACTGAAATGAACATAGCATGTGATACCAAGTTAAGTGATTTGACTTGGAAGCTACCATCTCTCACGTCTTCTGGGTTTTCTCCCCTTCAAAAAATAAGGTATTTTCTCTCTTTTTAAGCAATAAAGAGTGGTCTAGGCATTATTTAATCATCCAAACTTTCGTTACCTACAGTTCTTGAACCAGGTGGTACACAATTGGATAATTATAATTTGGAATCTGGAGTAAAGTCTTTTAAGTAGATCCTGTGCTAAGCAGCAACATGTATGACTAATAATAAGGTGACATCCCCCGGTTGTAAATTCCTTTGCCTCTGATACTGTTTATAATTCGCCCTTGAGCTGTCCTGTGGCCTGTTAGCCAGTCATCGTTTTTTTTCCGCTGGCACGGTGCATGTGAGAATGGGCTGTTGAAAATGTGCTGTTCCCTACGTGGAGACGCCTCTCAACCATAAATGAGCTTTTCTAGGGTGTTAATTATATAATGACCTGATTCTTAACCCTAAAATGTTATTCATTAATGGCAGCGTCTCAAAATAAAGGTGAGAAAAGACACTTGTCTTCTATTTTGGTTCCGAATACTTGAAACTAAGAAACCAATCTACTTCTCATGTTATAAGATGTAAAAAAGAAAGGAAAAATCAACTGAAAATTTCTCCAAAGATCTTTGTGGCTTCAGACTCTAGCTGTGTTCCCTGTCATATAAAAATAACTGTTTCTAAAGCAATTGACAGCTGGCAGTGTCTTCTGTCTAAGACATCAAAGAACTGTAAAGCAGATTGAATCAAGCATCCAGACAAGAAATGTTCTAGTTGTGAGGTGGTGGTGGTGAAGAAATGTTGGGCTAACGTGGGGATTTCACCCGAGATGAGGAAGTTCTTTCTAGAGGCTTCGCAGGATTAGATATCAGCAGCTATATGTGTCACTTTTGCCTTCCGTGTGTCTCAGTGCCTGAACAGCTATATGTGTCCTTGTGTACACTAGATATTTACACCCTTCCTTTGGAAGCCATCTTTGGTTGGACTCATATCCTTGTCACTGAGTGTAGCCTCTGTACGTACTTGTAGGTGTGTGGACAGGGCCTGTCACCCCCCTCCAGGGCACACACCTTGTACACCCTCCTCAATGTAGTGGTACAGAGTTTCATTAAACAAAGATGTATAGCATGATAAATCTGTGAACTGGGTGTAGAAACGAAGAACCTTGGCAAGTGGTCTCAGTCTTTTAAAAGTCCGTCTCACTCAGGCTGTCTGTTCTTTGGGTGTTTTCCTTCCTATTTGGGGTCTTTCTATTTTTACCAAGCATGGTGTTTCTGGTTTGTAGGTACCCGTGCTGGGAAGAGAGCAGCTCAGCCCTTGCAAGACTCCCCTTGAAAAGACACCCAGATTCCCAGGCCTCACGGAGTACATCTTACACCATCTCACTCTTGTTGTCCCCGAGAAACTCTGATAACACTCCCACTTCACCCCTCTTCACCTGAAGAACCAAGACGCTACTTTCGTGCCTTGACCAATCCCATTTACTGAGAGCTAATCTGATTCCCGGCCTAGGTGACAGTGGTTTGTGGAATGTTTCCTCCCTCACAGTGGTGGAAACACCCTCACCTGGGAACTGCCCTGATAGAAGCCCAGAGACTCAGGCAAGGCTCCACTCGTGGGGGCCTACCAGCCGTCTCATGCCGCTGGGCCAGGCACACCTCTTGGAAAGATAGACTCAGTGGAGTCCTTGAAATTAGCCTCCAGTGATTTTCTTTTTCTTTTTTTCTAATTTTGCTTATTTATCTTTTTAGGTTTTTTTTTTAATTTAATTTTTATTTTTTATTAGAGTATAGTTGATTTGCAATGTTGTGTTGGTTTCGGGTGTACAGCAAAGTGATTCAGTTATACATATACATATATCCATTCTTTTCCAGATTCTTTTCCCATATAGTTTATTACATAAATTTCCCTGTGCTATACAGTGGGTCTTTGTTTATTATCTATTTTATGTATAGTAGGGTGTATATGTTAATTCCAAACTCCTAATTTATCCCTGCCCCCACCTTTTCCCTTTGATAACCGTAAGTGTTTTTTTGAAGTCTGCGAGTCTGTTTTGTAAATAAGTTCATTTGTATCATCCTTTTTTCAGATTCCGCATGTAAGTGACATCATATGATATTTGTCGTTGTCTGTCTGACTTACTTCACTTAGTATGATAAAGCCTCCAACGATTTTCATTCTCAGACTGAGAGGACAGACCCAAAACCTCCTCTTCCCCAAGGTATTAGGATTATATCAAAAATATGTGTACTCAGTACCACCCCATATGATCTGCTCCTCATCCTTCCGAATTTCCTTCTGGAAAAGGTTCCGTCAAAGAAGGATGTGCCAGCACAGTTGTGTGTAAAGAATGCATCCAGGTGATGTCACATGAGCTCTTGGGGACTGAGGCAGGAACAGGCACTGACACGTGGCATTCAACTCTTGGGAAAGATGATGATGTCTATTTCCATGTCCGTTTCTGGAGATAATTCCTCATTGCTTCTCGTTACCTGTAGAATAAACTACAAACTCCTTTCCGAGAGTCATATACGTCTCTTTATGACTTTCCTACTCCTAAAGCCTTGTTCTTTGACATTGCCCTCCCCCCATTCTATGTTACAGATGTATAGAACAATCAACATTTATTCATTCAACGAGTATCCGCTGATGGCATACAATAAGGCAGGTCTGTGCTAGAACTGGGGCAAAGCAGTGGACAAATGGGACCCATTGGTCCATTCTCTCTAGAGCAGGCACATCCCGTCTGGATACTATGTTACCTGCTCACCCTTCTCTGACAGACTCACATACGTCCTAGTGATTTCTCTTATGACCCACCTGCTCCCAGAGATTTCTCTTACGGTGAATCTTAGGTTTCCTTCCTTTGTGCTACTCCACCATGGAAGGCATACCTCTGCCATAGCAATGGTCACTCTTATTTTAGCCAATTGTTTACCCCTGTGACCTGCTTTCTCTACCCCTTCCTTCCGTTCAACACTCCACTCATGTTCAAGTTTCTTTGCAATTTTGAAGCAGGATCTATGTCTTATTCACACTTTTTCCTTAGGGCCTTGTATAGCACCTGACATGTAAGTGATATCATATGATATATACTAAACATTCAATAGATATGTTGTAGTACCACTGAATGATTAACTTACTGAGGCTACTCTGATTTGGGGTTACCCAATGTACAGAGTCATAGATTGATATAACTGTAAGCAAGAGAGAATTTTGTAAGATCATTTCTAACCCTCCACATCACAGGTGAGGCATTTCTTAGTTGAATCACAGGAAGCAATACAAATACCAAATACCCAGTGTTTGGAGCTGCAGAAAATCTGTGAACAGAAATAATAATAACTGAAGTTGGAGGACATACTTCTGTTCAGCAGTTAGTCTAAGTGCTAGTCAGTAAACAGGTAGGAGTTTGTGTAATGATAGCTTATGTTGAAGTCTGTTCTACTTTGTTGAGCTCAAGCTTCAGAGTCAAGAACCATAAGACATTTACTCAACTGCGAGCTCAGTGATGAATCATGAGTTAACTCATCTGCCATCTTGCAGCCTTGTTCAATGAACGACTCCAAGGTGGGGGGAGAAGAATCGTTCAAGGTTAGGGTAGAATGCCTGGGATGGATTTAAGTGGAGAGGGGAAGGATGGAAATGGTTTTTATTAGGTGAGTGGAGGTGAGACTTGAGTCTGGTGTCCGGAGGAGCTGTTCTGGCCAGAGCTGTGAGGCAGTAAGGAAAGGGAGGAGTTTGCTCCTCTAGGGGAAATTAATTTTTTTTTATCCTTTGATGTATCCTCTCTTTTCATTATCTCTTGCTTTTCCTTTTCTTTTCTCCTTGTGTTTCTCCCATAGACATTGCTGTTTCTCTTTGGCCACAGTTCAGTTCTTTAAAAATGCAACGGGCTTCCCTGGTGGCGCAGTGGTTGCGCGTCCGCCTGCCGATGCAGGGGAACCGGGTCCGCGCCCCGGTCTGGGAGGATCCCACATGCCGCGGAGCGGCTGGGCCCGCGAGCCATGGCCGCTGAGCCTGCGCGTCCGGAGACTGTGCTCCGCAACGGGAGAGGCCACAACAGAGGGTGGCCCGCATACCACAAAAAAAAAAAAAAAAAAAAATGATAAAAATGCAACCACCTGTGTGTGTTGAGGAGCATATGCTTTTCATCTTCTTGTTAAGTTGCACTTAGAGTTGGTTAAGTTCTACCATAGTGGAATCTGCCCAAGAAAATGTCCAACAACTTGTGGAATGTGATTTGATAAAGGCAGTTCTTTTATTTTTTAATTGAAGTATAGTTGATGTATAATATGATATAAATTACAGGTGTACAATACAGTGATTCACAATTTTTAAAGGTTATACTCCATTTATAGTTATTATAAAATACTGGCTGTATTCCCTGTGTCGTACAATATATCCTTGTAGCTTATTTTAAACCTAACAGTTTGTACCTGTTAATCCCCTAACCCTATATTGCCCCTCCCCTCTTCCCTCGCCCCAGAGGTAACCACTAGTTTGTTCTCTGTGTCTGTGAGTCTGTTTCTTTTTTGTTATATTCACTAGTTTCTTGTATTCTTTAGATTCTACATATAAGTGATATCATACAGTGTTTGTCTTTCTTTGTCTGAATTATTTCACTTAGCATAATGCCCTCCAAGTCCATCCATGTTGCTGCAAATGGCAAAATTTTGTTCTTCTTTATGGCTGAGTAGTATTCTATTGTATATATGTACCACATTTTCTGTATCCATTCATCTGTTGATGGACACTTAGGTTGCTTCCATATCTTGGCAACTGTAAACAATGCTGCTGTGAACACTGGGGCGCATGTATCTTTTTGAATAAGTGTTTTGTTTTGTTTTGTTTTGTTTAAGATATATACCCAGGAGTGGAATTGCTGGGTCATTTGGTAGTTCTATTTTTAGTTTTTTGAGCAAGCTCCATATGGTTTTCTACAGTGGCTGCACCAATTTACATTCCCAACAGCGTATGAGGATTCCCTTTTCTCTACATCCTTGTCAGTGTTTTTTACTTGTGTTCTTTTTGATGATATCCATTCTGACAGGTGTGACGTGATAACTCATGGCTGTTTTGTTTTGCATTTCCTCGAGGATTAGCGATGTTGAGCATCTTTCATGAGTGGTGAGGGCAACTCTTAAGCTAAGAATTGAGTTTTCTCACTGACAATTCATGACCAGGCCAACTGGGTGTTTGAAGTATGTCCTCCACCTGGTGACTTGCTTCTCTAACTGGTGGCTACTGTCCTCATCAGGCCTTCTAGCCCATCAGCTTATAATTGTTAAAACTGACCAAAAAAGGAAAATGAAACACCAGGTTTTTTTATGTCTAATTAAAACAAAAAACTCCCTTAACGCATTAAGGTCTTGAACCAGGACCGTTAAAAGAAAATACCTTTCAAGATGAAAGTGAGGTGTTAGCAAAGCTTCTGATGTTTATAAATGCGAAACAGTGACTTTAAGTTTAGATTTTATATCTTCAAGCAAAATTTACGAAGAAGTACTCACCAGAGCCTAGATGTTCTTTCTCTGGGTTACAGAGCTTTGTAGGGCTGCTCAGGGGGTGACTATACCCTTAATCTATTTTATCATGTGCACTTGTTTATAGCCTATATTTTCCACAGGTAATGCAAATGAGGTCCTTGTGATAGATAGATATTTACTTTTCATTACCTAGAAATTTGACAAATAAAATATTTTTAGTCTAGTATTTTTATTCCGGTAAAGTGTTTTATCCCAGTAAACATGCTCTTTCATTCGTGTACAATTTTAAATGGTTTCTTTTCTCATTTTCCTTTCTGATTCTCCTTCCTTTATTGGTCAGACCAACCTATTTATTAATAAAAGATTAATAAATGCCAGGCAACACCTGGGTCTGAGCTTCCTAGAGGAAGAGGAGGGATGGCAAGGAACTAAGTATCTTCTGTTCAGGAAGGCTGTCATGATTTTTTTTCTGAGCACGGGAAGCTAATGTGCCCAGCAAGGAAAGCACTGTAACTCCTTTGTTTCTATATTTCCAACTTTGTGTTAATAATCATCCATTTTATCAGAAACTTCTCATTTCCTTGAAATATGCAATTTTAACAGGATTTGGTACATTCTTAAGTATCTCTACTCCATCTCCTAGCAAGTATTTTTTCCTGCAGCCATGTCAAAATTTATAATAGAGTTTGATAAAATTTTAAATATTTGATGGATTTTTAATTTTTAATATTTGAATAGCTTATATATTCCATAGTAAAATATTCAAAGCATGTAAAGGATATATATGAAAAGTAAACCTTTCCCCATTCCCTGCCTTCAGTTTCCTATTTCCAGTTCTCTTTTCCAGAAACAACCAAGATTACTCATTTCTTATGTATCCTTTCAAACATACATTTATATATGCAGAGTATTTATACTTACCCTTCCCCCTTTGGAAGAATAGGACTATATTGCACACTGTTCTGCATTTTGTGTTCCTCACATATCTGCATATCTCAGAAAATGTTCCAGATTGGTATTTACAGAAGTACCGTCTCATTATATTTACAGCTGCCCTTTATTCCAGTGTATGGAAATACCATAAGTTATCCAACAGATTTCCTATTGATGAACATCTAAGTTGTTTCCAATATTTTGCTATTACCCTCCACTCTGCGGTGACTATCCTTGTACATGTGTCTTTGTGCACACATGTGAAACTATCTGTAGGATAGACTATTAGATTCAAATTGCTTGGTCAAAGGGAATAGAAGCACATTTCAGTTTCGATAGGTGTTGCCAAATTGCCCTTCAAAGATGTTTCCCCAATTTATATTCACAATAACGTGGCTTGAGAATATGGGTTTCTCTTTAAAATGTGCACCATCTATAAAGAGAGGTAATCTGTTCAGTATTTGCCCTTCCATCTTGCAATCAGCAACTAAATGAATCTACCAGACACTACATGTAATTAAGAGCCCGTTACAGTTACTACTGAAATTAGTCAGTGTGATGCTCTGTATCACCTTCTGCAGCTCAGTAAAACGCATGGTTAACATCCATGCCTCAACTTGCAATCCTGCAAGTGTTCAGTGGCTGCACCCAGAGCATTTGACAGCAGTGCTCATTGACGGGAGAGAGAACGTTCTGTGTGTTTTAGAAAAATAAAGGTCAATGTCTTCAGCCAGATGCTCTTTTGTTAGACAAGTATTTAAACTGTGATCTTATATCTCAAAATTCAGCACAATAGTAACCATGATGGGAAGTTCAGCAGGTATTTTCTCTCCCTGCTGAAAAATGTCTGCACGTTTGACGATGGCTCGTAATAAGATCCTTTAGAGTCAACCTGAAATGATTCTGTCTGCTTTTCACGTCAATAAAAATAAAAATGGTTTCAACCTCTGATTTTAGAATTAGAAATGTTAGTTTTATTATTATTATTGGTGGAATAAATATTTTATTTTGAATTTTATTTTATTTTTTTAATTTTTTATATAACAGTTTCTTACTAGTTATCTATTTTAGACATATTAGTGTATATATGTCAATCCCAATCTCCCAATTCATCCCACCACCACCCCGCCCCCGCTTTCCCCCCTTTGTGTCCATATGTTTGCTCTCTACATCTGTGTCTCTATTTCTGCCTTGCAAACCGGTTCATCTGTACCATTTTTCTAGATTCCACATATATGCGTTAATATACAATATTTGTTTTCCTCTTTCTGACTTACTTCACTCTGTATGACAGTCTCTAGGCCCATCCATGTCTCTACAAATTACCCAATTTCATTCCTTTTTATGGCTGAGTAATATTCCTTTGTATATATGTACCACAACTTCTTTATCCGTTTGTCTGTCGATGGGCATTTAGGTTGCTTCCATGACCTGGCTATTGTAAATACTGCTGCGATAAACATTGGGGTGCATTTGTGTTTTTGAATTGTGTTTTTCTTAGGGTATATGCCCAGTAGTGGGATTGCTGGGTCATATGGTAATTCTAATTTTAGTTTTTTAAGGAACCTCCATCCTGTTCTCCATAGTGGCTGTATCAATTTACATTCCCACCAACAGCACAAGAGAGTTCTCTTTTCTCCACACCATCTCCAGCATTTGATTTTTGTAGGTTTTCTGATGATGCCCATTCTAACCAGTGTGAGGTGATACCTCATTGTAGTTTTGATTTGCATTTCTCTAATAATTAGTGATGTTGAGCAGCTTTTCATGTGCCTCTTGGCCATCTGTATGTCTTCTTTGGAGAAATGTCTGTTTAGGTCTTCTGCCCATTTTTGGATTGAGTTGTTTGTTTTTTTAATATTGAACTGCA
>NC_041224.1:22728954-22734965 GCF_002837175.3 Physeter macrocephalus | reverse complement strand
GGAGACTGTGCTCCGCAACGGGAGGGGCCACAACAGAGGGTGGCCCGCATACCACAAGAAAAAAAAAAAAAAAAAATGATAAAAATGCAACCACCTGTGTGTGTTGAGGAGCATATGCTTTTCATCTTCTTGTTAAGTTGCACTTAGAGTTGGTTAAGTTCTACCATAGTGGAATCTGCCCAAGAAAATGTCCAACAACTTGTGGAATGTGATTTGATAAAGGCAGTTCTTTTATTTTTTAATTGAAGTATAGTTGATGTATAATATGATATAAATTACAGGTGTACAATACAGTGATTCACAATTTTTAAAGGTTATACTCCATTTATAGTTATTATAAAATACTGGCTGTATTCCCTGTGTCGTACAATATATCCTTGTAGCTTATTTTAAACCTAACAGTTTGTACCTGTTAATCCCCTAACCCTATATTGCCCCTCCCCTCTTCCCTCGCCCCAGAGGTAACCACTAGTTTGTTCTCTGTGTCTGTGAGTCTGTTTCTTTTTTGTTATATTCACTAGTTTCTTGTATTCTTTAGATTCTACATATAAGTGATATCATACAGTGTTTGTCTTTCTTTGTCTGAATTATTTCACTTAGCATAATGCCCTCCAAGTCCATCCATGTTGCTGCAAATGGCAAAATTTTGTTCTTCTTTATGGCTGAGTAGTATTCTATTGTATATATGTACCACATTTTCTGTATCCATTCATCTGTTGATGGACACTTAGGTTGCTTCCATATCTTGGCAACTGTAAACAATGCTGCTGTGAACACTGGGGCGCATGTATCTTTTTGAATAAGTGTTTTGTTTTGTTTTGTTTTGTTTAAGATATATACCCAGGAGTGGAATTGCTGGGTCATTTGGTAGTTCTATTTTTAGTTTTTTGAGCAAGCTCCATATGGTTTTCTACAGTGGCTGCACCAATTTACATTCCCAACAGCGTATGAGGATTCCCTTTTCTCTACATCCTTGTCAGTGTTTTTTACTTGTGTTCTTTTTGATGATATCCATTCTGACAGGTGTGACGTGATAACTCATGGCTGTTTTGTTTTGCATTTCCTCGAGGATTAGCGATGTTGAGCATCTTTCATGAGTGGTGAGGGCAACTCTTAAGCTAAGAATTGAGTTTTCTCACTGACAATTCATGACCAGGCCAACTGGGTGTTTGAAGTATGTCCTCCACCTGGTGACTTGCTTCTCTAACTGGTGGCTACTGTCCTCATCAGGCCTTCTAGCCCATCAGCTTATAATTGTTAAAACTGACCAAAAAAGGAAAATGAAACACCAGGTTTTTTTATGTCTAATTAAAACAAAAAACTCCCTTAACGCATTAAGGTCTTGAACCAGGACCGTTAAAAGAAAATACCTTTCAAGATGAAAGTGAGGTGTTAGCAAAGCTTCTGATGTTTATAAATGCGAAACAGTGACTTTAAGTTTAGATTTTATATCTTCAAGCAAAATTTACGAAGAAGTACTCACCAGAGCCTAGATGTTCTTTCTCTGGGTTACAGAGCTTTGTAGGGCTGCTCAGGGGGTGACTATACCCTTAATCTATTTTATCATGTGCACTTGTTTATAGCCTATATTTTCCACAGGTAATGCAAATGAGGTCCTTGTGATAGATAGATATTTACTTTTCATTACCTAGAAATTTGACAAATAAAATATTTTTAGTCTAGTATTTTTATTCCGGTAAAGTGTTTTATCCCAGTAAACATGCTCTTTCATTCGTGTACAATTTTAAATGGTTTCTTTTCTCATTTTCCTTTCTGATTCTCCTTCCTTTATTGGTCAGACCAACCTATTTATTAATAAAAGATTAATAAATGCCAGGCAACACCTGGGTCTGAGCTTCCTAGAGGAAGAGGAGGGATGGCAAGGAACTAAGTATCTTCTGTTCAGGAAGGCTGTCATGATTTTTTTTCTGAGCACGGGAAGCTAATGTGCCCAGCAAGGAAAGCACTGTAACTCCTTTGTTTCTATATTTCCAACTTTGTGTTAATAATCATCCATTTTATCAGAAACTTCTCATTTCCTTGAAATATGCAATTTTAACAGGATTTGGTACATTCTTAAGTATCTCTACTCCATCTCCTAGCAAGTATTTTTTCCTGCAGCCATGTCAAAATTTATAATAGAGTTTGATAAAATTTTAAATATTTGATGGATTTTTAATTTTTAATATTTGAATAGCTTATATATTCCATAGTAAAATATTCAAAGCATGTAAAGGATATATATGAAAAGTAAACCTTTCCCCATTCCCTGCCTTCAGTTTCCTATTTCCAGTTCTCTTTTCCAGAAACAACCAAGATTACTCATTTCTTATGTATCCTTTCAAACATACATTTATATATGCAGAGTATTTATACTTACCCTTCCCCCTTTGGAAGAATAGGACTATATTGCACACTGTTCTGCATTTTGTGTTCCTCACATATCTGCATATCTCAGAAAATGTTCCAGATTGGTATTTACAGAAGTACCGTCTCATTATATTTACAGCTGCCCTTTATTCCAGTGTATGGAAATACCATAAGTTATCCAACAGATTTCCTATTGATGAACATCTAAGTTGTTTCCAATATTTTGCTATTACCCTCCACTCTGCGGTGACTATCCTTGTACATGTGTCTTTGTGCACACATGTGAAACTATCTGTAGGATAGACTATTAGATTCAAATTGCTTGGTCAAAGGGAATAGAAGCACATTTCAATTTCGATAGGTGTTGCCAAATTGCCCTTCAAAGATGTTTCCCCAATTTATATTCACAATAACGTGGCTTGAGAATATGGGTTTCTCTTTAAAATGTGCACCATCTATAAAGAGAGGTAATCTGTTCAGTATTTGCCCTTCCATCTTGCAATCAGCAACTAAATGAATCTACCAGACACTACATGTAATTAAGAGCCCGTTACAGTTACTACTGAAATTAGTCAGTGTGATGCTCTGTATCACCTTCTGCAGCTCAGTAAAACGCATGGTTAACATCCATGCCTCAACTTGCAATCCTGCAAGTGTTCAGTGGCTGCACCCAGAGCATTTGACAGCAGTGCTCATTGACGGGAGAGAGAACGTTCTGTGTGTTTTAGAAAAATAAAGGTCAATGTCTTCAGCCAGATGCTCTTTTGTTAGACAAGTATTTAAACTGTGATCTTATATCTCAAAATTCAGCACAATAGTAACCATGATGGGAAGTTTAGCAGGTATTTTCTCTCCCTGCTGAAAAATGTCTGCACGTTTGACGATGGCTCGTAATAAGATCCTTTAGAGTCAACCTGAAATGATTCTGTCTGCTTTTCACGTCAATAAAAATAAAAATGGTTTCAACCTCTGATTTTAGAATTAGAAATGTTAGTTTTATTATTATTATTGGTGGAATAAATATTTTATTTTGAATTTTATTTTATTTTTTTAATTTTTTATATAACAGTTTCTTACTAGTTATCTATTTTAGACATATTAGTGTATATATGTCAATCCCAATCTCCCAATTCATCCCACCACCACCCCGCCCCCGCTTTCCCCCCTTTGTGTCCATATGTTTGCTCTCTACATCTGTGTCTCTATTTCTGCCTTGCAAACCGGTTCATCTGTACCATTTTTCTAGATTCCACATATATGCGTTAATATACAATATTTGTTTTCCTCTTTCTGACTTACTTCACTCTGTATGACAGTCTCTAGGCCCATCCATGTCTCTACAAATTACCCAATTTCATTCCTTTTTATGGCTGAGTAATATTCCTTTGTATATATGTACCACAACTTCTTTATCCGTTTGTCTGTCGATGGGCATTTAGGTTGCTTCCATGACCTGGCTATTGTAAATACTGCTGCGATAAACATTGGGGTGCATTTGTGTTTTTGAATTGTGTTTTTCTTAGGGTATATGCCCAGTAGTGGGATTGCTGGGTCATATGGTAATTCTAATTTTAGTTTTTTAAGGAACCTCCATCCTGTTCTCCATAGTGGCTGTATCAATTTACATTCCCACCAACAGCACAAGAGAGTTCTCTTTTCTCCACACCATCTCCAGCATTTGATTTTTGTAGGTTTTCTGATGATGCCCATTCTAACCAGTGTGAGGTGATACCTCATTGTAGTTTTGATTTGCATTTCTCTAATAATTAGTGATGTTGAGCAGCTTTTCATGTGCCTCTTGCATGAGCTGTTTATATATTTTGGAGATTAATCCTTTGTCTGTTGATTCATTTGCAAGTATTTTCTCCCATTCTGAGGGTTGTCTTTTCGTCTTGCTCATAGTTTCCTTTGCTTTGCAAAAGCTTTTAAGTTTCATTAAGTCCTATTTTTTAATTTTTGTTTTTATTTCCATTACTCTAGGAGGTGGGTCAAAAAAGATCCTGCTGTGATTTATGTCAAAGACTGTTCTTCCTATATTTTCCTCTAAGAGTTTTATAGTGTCTGGTCTTACATTTAGGTCTTTAATCCATTTTGAGTTTATTTTTGTGTATGGTGTTAGGGAGTGTTCTAATTTCATTCTTTTACACACAGCCATCCAGTTTCCCCAAGCAGTACCATCAGAGGCTAGTGGGACCCCTGGTGGTACCAAAGAAAACAAGCAGACAAAATAATAACACATGGCTCTGAAAAATAAGTTGTCATTGGAACCGTAACCCACAAAATTAGGCCAGGACCTGTATGCTAAACCCAAATGTGGTGACTGCCTACTATCATAAAAGATCTAAATAGAACCCAGAGTCTGATAACATAAAAGCCAAAATGTCCAGGATATAATAAAAAAAAACTACCTGTACACCAAGAACCAGAATTTTAAAGCAGTGATCATAAAAATGCTTCACCAAGGTATTACAAACTCTCTTGAAACAAGTGAAAAAAATAGAAAAATCTCAGCAAAGAAGTTAAAGTGATTTTAAAAGAACCAAATGGAAATTATAGAACTAAATAATGCAATAAGAGAAACAAAAAACTAGGTGGATGAGCTCAATAGTAGAGTGGGTATGATAGAGAAAACAATCAATGAAGTTGAGGACAGAGCAATAGAATTTATCTTCTCTGAACAACAGAGGGAAAACAGCCAGAAAAAAAGAAAAAAAAAAAGAACCACAGAGACCTGAGGGACAATAACAGGAGATCTAACATTTGTATCAGTGGAGTCCCAGAAGGAGAAGAAAAAGAGAGTGGGATTGAAAGAGTATTCAAGTAAATACTGGCAGAAACACTGGGCAAAAGACCTAGACCTACAGATTCAAGACACTGAGCAAACTCCAAGTAGGATGAACTCACAGAAGTCCACATAGAGACATATCATAACTAAACTCCTGAAAATTAAGGCAAAGAAAAAATATTGAAAACAGCCAGAGAGAAACATGTTACCTACCTACCAATTTGAATGACAGTGGGTTTCTATTCTGAAACCAGGGACCCCAGAGAGAAGTGGCACAGCATTTTTCAAGTGTTGAAAGAAGAAAACTGTCAACCACGAATACTATGTCTGGTGAAACTATCCTTCAAGAATGAATGAGAAATAAAGGCACTCAGATGAAGAAAAATGGAAAGAATTTGTCACTAGTAGACCTATCCTTAAAGAATGACTAAAGGAAATTCTTCAAACAGAAAGGAAATAACAAAAGAAGGAATTTTGGAGCATCAGGAAGTAAGAACAATGGGAGGAGCAGAAATAGATGTATATACAATAGACCACCCATCTCTTCATGACTTTTATAAATCAAATCTGATGACTAAAAAATTATAACACCATCTGATACTGAATTATATTTAAAAGTGGGGAAGTTCAAGGGACTTAAATGGAAGTGAGATTTCTAAACTTGAAGTGGTAATATGTTAACATAAATAGATGAGCATAAGATAGGTATGTCTTATATGTACAATACATATATAGTTTTTTTTTCTTTTTTTTAACATTTTCATTGGAGTATAATTGCTTTACAATGGTGTGTTAGTTTCTGCTTTATAACAAAGTGAATCAGTTATACATATACATATATCCCCATATCTCTTCC
>NC_041224.1:22690489-22728774 GCF_002837175.3 Physeter macrocephalus | reverse complement strand
CTCAATTTTGTTTCTTTTTATGGCTGAGTAATATTCCATTGTACATATATGTAGTTATTATTGTACATACGTATATATGCTCAGCATACCTAATAGGAAAACTATATATAAAGCTCTCAAAAACACTATAAACGAATCAAGATGGAATCCTAAAGTTAATTTGGGTAAGAATCCAAAAGAACCTTCCATGATATAGCTGCTGTATAAAATCATCTGCCCAATTCAGATGATCAGAGAATTTTACGGCTGGAAGATCATTTAGTTCGCTGTTTCTCAATCATTAACATGTATTTTAATCACTTGGTGATCTTATTATAGTGCAAATTCTGATTGATTAGGTTTGGGTTGGGACCAAAAACACTGCATTCCAAACAAGCTGCTGATCCAAGGACTACACTTCAATAGCAAGGATTTCTTTCAGTCCCTTTCTCTAGCAGATGAAGGATGGATAGCCCTTCTCCTGACTTTTTAGAGCATTGCAGTGACTTTGGAGGACCTAGCACAATTGGACCTGAGGTTTATTAATAGCAGTTTCTCAAAGTCTTATCATGGAGATCTCTGAGGTGGCCCTGGATGCTGCCCTTCCTGTGTCATGGTTTCCAATATTCCATCAATTCTGTGACTGTATTGACAAATTCCTTTAATTAATTTCTTCCTTATTTTATTTTATCTTATTTATTTTATTTTTGTTTTAGCTATCCAGAGTCAGTTTCTGCTGTATGTGATCGAAAGAAGAACTTTTACCAATACAGTATAGGCTGTGTGTTGGACTGGGAGTGCAAAGAAACATAGCACATATGTTTCACAAGAAAATAAGTTCTTCTTCCCCTGGGATATAGCAATTGAAATATTTTCTTAAAAGTTTACACAGCCCCCTGGTGACTCCGAAATATTCCTCTACAGCATGACTGTTCCCCTCATCTTCTAGGCTCCTATCCATCATCTTAGTTGACCTCTCCATTTGAATATCTAATAAACATTTCAAACTGAATATGCCCAAAACAAAACCCAATCTACTGCAGCAAATGGCACCAGCTTTTGTGTAGTTGCTCACATAAAAACATGGAAATCATCCCTGATTTCTTTTTTCCTTTCCCAAATCCAATCAGTTAATAGTTTCTGTCAGTTCTACCTTAAAAATATAGCCAGAATCCAACCACTTAACATCTGAACTGCTTCATTCTGCTGTACACCACCACTCTCTCTCCCATGGAAAACTGCAACAGCCTCCTAACTGCACTTTCTGCTTCTACTCTAGCTTTGCCACACGTCAACCAGAGTTATTCTTTTAAAATGTAAACCAGATCATGTTTCTTTCATGCTCAGAACTTGTCAGTAGCTTCTCATCACACTGAGAATAAAATCCTAATGCCTTACCATGATCTACAAGGCCTTATGTGATCTGACCCTTGACTGAACCTCTTACTTCAGTTTCCTCCCATCTTCTCCTTGTATACCCTGCTCCAGTCATCCTGGCCCCTTGTTATCTCTCCAACTAGAGGTTATGTCTCAGAGGGCAAGGATTTTTTTCTGTTTTACTCACGGTTGTATTTCCAGTGCCTAGAATAATGCCTGCCATAGAGTAGATGTCAATGAATAGCTCTTAAATAAATAAGCAAATTTAAAAAATACTGAATCCAAAAGAAAGCAGAGAAAAAGAAAAAAGAGAGAAATACGACAAATACAAGTAAATAGTGAAAATATAGATATAATTCAACCACTTAACAAGAAATAGATGGGACAAATAAAAATAAACAGGGAGATGTTGGATATAACCCAATCATTTCTATAATTACATTAAATCACAAGGGCGTAACTCTCCAATTAAAAGGCAGAAATTATCAGATGGGAAAAAAAAAAGCAAGAATCACTATATGCTGCCTGCAAGAAATGCAGTTTAACTATAAAGGCATAATTAGGTTACAAGTTAAAGTATGGGAAAAGATATATCATGTTAATACTGATCATAAGAAAACTTCAGTGGCTATATTAATATCAGGCAAGACAGTTTTCTGAATAAAGGATACTAACAGTGATAAAGAAGGTCATTTCATAATGATAACCAGGTCAATTCATTCTAGAACACAACCATTGTAAGTGTTAATGCATTATCTAATAACAGAACTTCAAAATATAGGAAGCAAAACGAATAGATGGGCAAGGATAAGTAGACAAATCTTGAAGAATGTCCATAAACAAACCCGCACATACATGGTCAGTGAAGTTTCATTGCAAAGGCAATTCGGTGGGAAAAAAAAGATAACGTTTCCAACTAATTTTACTAGAACAATTGGATAACCATACTTACAAAACAACATCAGTTCATACCTTGCACCATATACAAAAATTCACTCTAATTGGATCATAGATCTAAATATAAAACATAAAACTTTATTATAAAACTTTAGAAGAATGCTTCTGTCCTCATAGGAGAATATTTTTATGATGTTTGATTAGGCAAAGACTTCTTACATATAAAGTCAGAAGCACAATCCCTAGAAGAAAGAAGTTTTGTAAATTAGATTTCATCAATTTAAGGACTGTTTTAAGGACTGTTTTCTCTGAAAACACTAAGGAAAATGAAAAGACAGCCACTGACGGTGAGAAAATATGTGCAAATCACATATCAGCTAAGGAACTTGAATTCAGAATATGTTAAGAAGTTTCAGGACTCAGTAATAAGAAGATGAACAGCCAAAACCAAAATGAGTAAAGTATTTGAGTAGACATTTCATCAAAGAAGATATATGGATGGCAGATAAACTCATGGAAGTATACTGAACATAGGAAAATGCAAATGAAAACCACAGTTACATGTCGATACACACCGATTAGAATGTGTAAAATTAGAAAGACTGATGATACCAGTGTTGGCAGGGATGTGGAGCAACTGGAACTCTCATATTCTGCTGATGGGAATATACATGCACACAACCCCTGTGGAAACAATGTGTCAGTTTCTTAAGAAGTGAAAGATACACTTACTGTATGATCCAGCCACTCTGTTCCTAGAAATGAAAATATATGTCCAAAGATTTATACACAAATGTTCCTAGCAGCTTTATTTGTAATAATCCCAAACTAAACAACTGCGATGTCCATCAACAGGTTAATGGATAAACAAACTCATATTTCCATACAATCGAATACTGCTCAACAATAAAAAAGGATAGCTTATCAATATTTGCAAGAATATGGATGAATCTCAGAATAATTATACTGAGTGAAAGAAGTCAGACCAAAAATCAATTCATACTATATATTTTTATATATAAAATTTTTGTATAAAATTCTAAAAAATACACACTAATCTGTAATGAATAAAGCAGATCAGTGGTACCCTGTGGATTGGAATGGGGTTTGAGGAGAGGAGTGACAGGAAGAAGGGATTACAGAGGAGCATGAGGAGTGTGGGTGATGGATATGGTCATTATCCCGATTGTGGTGATCATGGGTATATACATCAATCAAAACTTATGTTTAATTATGTGCAGTTTATTATTTGTTATTTATAGCTCAATATATGTTTTTCCAAAAAGGAAATAGAAGCTGACCTATTTGAATGTCTCATATGCTGCCATTTGACCTATGAAATACTAACATTTTTTAAAGGCTGTGTCTCTTTGACTACAATACAATTATACCTTCTTGAAGGTATCAGTGGATCAAATTGATAATCTTATAAAATATACACCAAAGAGAACTTAGGATTTCAGCAGTAATATTTTTTAGGTGAAGAAACTAGCCTGGATGGGGTAAATTGATGTGCCCTGAATCATACAACAATGCAATGTGTCTAAACCAGCTGACAGAAATGAGTTTTGGTTTCCTGCCCCCCATAAAGCAAAGGCACAGTGACATTTTAACAAATGGTCAAAATGTCATGTTCATGTGATCTCAAACCTGACTTCCTGATGGTGAAATCTCCTGGTTGAAAAATTTAAGCAATCTTTTGAATTGTTGTTGAGTGTGGCACAAAATAAGCAAAAGTTTCATCTGACCATAAATCTCAAAATATTTTGGTATATTCTGTAGACCAAATCGATGGCTTTAAATGGAATGCATTTAATATATTTAGTATTTGCTCCTGTGCAAATTAGAAAAAGCCATACTTTCCTTGGGGTAACTTTGTTTTCTACTCGCAGAAAATTGCCACGCTATGCTGTTTTTGGTTTGTTTAAGATCAAAAGAGTTTAATTCCATTTGCTGGAGAATGGTCATAATAAATACACAAATCTATGGTTTTTTTCAACGTGAGTGGCACCCTGTAGAGTTTGGCAACAATGGAGGTCCTAGATGTACATTTATCAGGAAAGGGAATGTACCATTAGGTTATTAGAAGTCTAACTGCTATAATTTCAACCAAAGCATTTAAATATTATTAACTCTGAAATTTTAATCTTCCTCAACTGGTAAGCGGAAGTGTATTCTCTTACCTGTGTATATAAGTAATTTTAAAATTAATTTTATTCACATTGAAGTCTTGGGGGCTTTCGGGAATTAGAGACAAGAATTTTCTCCCTCTTTAGAAAGAAGTGCTTTATACCCTGTCATTTATGAGTTGAATATATGTAAATAAACAAGATCAAGTATATTTTAGAAAATACTTTTTTGCAGTAATAGTCTTTCTAGTTTAAGATGACTAAGGATGATGTCACCATGGCTCAGCACCATGTTTTAGTTAAGACTGCACTCAAGAGAATTTGATTTGCTTCCCAGCTCCACAGTTGGGCCAAGAAAAGTAATTACAGTGATTAATAATAATATTTGATTTTCTAGGCCCCAAGCCCACCCCTCAGAGCTGGTATTATCTGGAGGCAGAGAAACAAATTGCAGGAGGGAAACGGGAAGAGTGTCTTACCATTTGAATTTGTAAGCATTACATGGTCCCAAAGCTGCCATTGCAAACCCTGCCTGTGTCACCCATGAATTTTTACATGAGATTTTCAGCACCTTGTTTTCCTGGTCACCTCAGAACTCAGGGCAGAACAGAGGTGGCGTTTTTACTCTTTAGGGACAAATTTTAATGAATACCCTTTAAGGAGCACCTCCTCGTGTTGGTTAAGTGCTGTTAAGGAATTTGTAAGTGGTCATGGAGAGTACAGATTTAAGTGAGTCAGGGCCTCTGCTTGGAAACCCCCAAATGAAACAAAACAAAAATAACGCATCTTTTGTCCTCAAAAGGATCTCACGTTCTCATGTTCTCATCTCTGGCAGGATTTTGATGGCCAATGCAAGGAGAGTTCTAAAATACCCAAGATTTAATACAAACAAGTAAGTGAAGAGAGAGAGAGAGAGAGAGAGAGAGAGAAGGCTGCCCAGGGCAGGGCTGAGTTTTAAGACTCCAGTAGCCTTCAGGAGGCTGCCAGGAGGAGTTGCTATGGGAACCATTGCAAAAGATTAAATATATCAAGATACATGATTGTGAGAAATGGGTGGGGAAGGGAATTATATTAATGTTGAAACAACGGTTCTTCTGTTTGTGGGGTTTTCACATTATTTTTTCTAAATCATACAAAAACTCCTTCCCAAACACAGAACTCATTAACAAATAAGTTTGCTGTATGCAAAACACAGAGAAAATAAAATGTTCATATTTCACAGTAAAAATTAAAGGGTTATGATTTTTTTGTAGTGCTTGCTTGTTTTCTGACCCCAGTATCACTTTTGGAGTAGACTCTGCCATCTCCCCTTAACTGGTAAAATAACCTCATAGCATTGTTGGCAGAGGGTTCTGGAGCAGGTCAGCTAGAGGTTCCTCACTTTTCCTCTCATCCTTGCATGTAGCACACACACCATATTTATTTTGTCTCTAATTGTAGAAAAAAAATTTTAACCTCTGTTGCTCCTTGCAATGCTCCTTAGAAAAAAATTTCCAGGAAAGTCAAAGCTAGAAGGATAAGTCTCTTAAGAAAGTTTTTTGAAATAGTGTAAATACTGTGATTTAAATTAGGATTCACCAAGTTCAGAATTTTTCAGAAGAAGCCTTCTCCTCCTCCTCTTCCTTCTCCTCCTCCATTTTATTGTGATTATTATTACTATGACTTTTTCTCAATCTATGAGAAGTCAGTTGTTGAATCTCACCTTGCAAGTAGGGAAGCTGGATCAGACAGTTTCACTAATTGACTCCTGGGGTCCTTGTCACCCAGAGGCAGAACTGAAACTCTGCATTGCCAGGCCATTGTTTTGTCTGTCACCATGTTGCCCCTTTGCCCTCTTGGAAGAATTTATTTATTTTAGGAAGTAAGATTTAAATTAGGAAAGTCCTTTGTTCCTTCATTTTCAATCAACTTGTTCAGATGAGGTAGGTTTCTAAAAAATTACAGGACAACATTTCCCTCTTTTGCAATTATTATGGGTCACGGTTCCAAGTAAATCCCTGTAAGGCACATATTGCACTTTTTTGGTTTACTTTGCCTTTTCCCACCCTTTATTATCACTGTCACAGTTGGCTGAGGAAGAGCCGTGTGTCTGATAAGATGACGCCCTCCGAAGATTTATTCTCTACAAACATTCTGTTCTACAGAAATAGTGTAACAACAAGATATTTATTTTGAAAAACTGTAATATCCACCACATATAGATGTATCTACGTTGAAGTGTTTAAAATTAAGAAGTAGACTAAGTCACGTGTCCATGCTTTTTACAATATGGCCTCAAGTTATTTCAAAAACGATACATTTTTCACTTGGAAAATAATGAACACCCAGAAGGAAGAAGAGGCACCTAAGCCAGGAGGCAGCAGTAGAATCCGTCCCTTCCTTGAGCGGCCCCTCAAGGTTGGGTCCCAGAATACATTTGACCGCTCCTTCTTTTGCCCGGTGCAGCTCTTTGGCTGTTTTAGAAATATGCTCAGGGTGGCGAGGGACATCGAAGGCTGGGGATAAAAGGTTGCAGATGGTCCCCTGGTGGGATCAAGGGGTAGTAGTATCGTGGGAGAATTTGCGTGGGAATCATGCACAAACATATTTTTGTTGGAATAAAAATGGATCACCAAGTTTTCTTTTATTAATCAGTAAATAACACTAAACAACAGCAATACCAACAAGCCTGGCACGGAGGTTGCTACTAGTTGCCATTTGCTTCTCAGACAGAAGCGTGATGACCACCTTCCACTCATGTGTATAAAGGCCATTCATACACACAGACTGCATGGCTCATGAGCTAAAGGCGCTGTAAACAAACGCCTCCATCCCACCTACAAATTTTGGGAGGTGGCTGAAAGCAAGGTTGGATAACTGACATTACCTTTATCTAATAGTGAAGGGTCCTTGAGGGCGGTGGCCAGTGACATGGTCCTCTCCGAATCAAGCATCACCAGCTCTTCTCCGCCACCCTGTCCTGAGCGCTTTTGGTGTTTTCAGCACTACAAACAAACCCACACTTTTTTCAGGATGATGAGAGTTGGGTAATTAATCTTCCCACCACCGTTTGCCGGAGGGCTTTGACGAGAGCACATTAAGTGTACACTCCTTGTTCCTTTCATAGATTTGCTCCAAGTGATCTCACTGTGAAAGGAAATCAAATGCAAAGTCATATTTTAATGCATTTAAGACTCAAGGTTTACATTCAACACGCTTCTGTTTCATTTGTGGGTATTTTCCTCCTCAAGTGCTGTCAGTTGCCACTTGGTTTGATTCTTTTCAAATGCAGCTTGGCAGTAATGCTGACCACATCAATTTCTTATTCTCTTTTATCTAACTCGAGGATATCATAGCCTGTTTCATCTTAATGAGGTCTAGTTCTAGTCCTATTACCAGGCGATTTTCCTCTGATAAATCACAGTGTCCCGTGGTATCACTGCACCCGTAATAGCAGGCAGGTGAAGAGCGAACCTCCATGCTTCTTGCCTGACTGAGCTATTGCTCTTTGGCAGAGCTGCCTGGTTTCAAGATCTTGAGCAAATTCCTGTCCTGTGGATTTCCCTGTGTCATGCCTCAGCTCGCCCCTCACAGATGCTCTGATTCGTGGTGGGAAACAATGTCTCCTTCAGAGGCTATGACATGTGGCTTGCTTGAAAGGTTTCTGCTCCCTGGGAAGGGCCACATATGAAAGCTCTTCTCTTTGGTCTTCAAGAAGTACCAAAGCAGGCCCAAATGACTATTTTCCCCCTGAAGGATTGTGTTAAATTAATTAAAAATAATGAAAAAGTTCTGACTTTTCTGCCTAATGCAGCCAAGAGAAAATTCTGAGATGAACATTCATGCATTCATTTATTCACTCAATATTAATTGAACTCCAACCTTGGGCAAGACATTGCTCTAATTGATCTGTGGGATACATAGCTGACAGGCCTTGAACGCTGGGTGGGATTAGGGTTTCATTTCGGTTGGGATCAGAGAGGTATTTCCACTGGAGGAAACAGTGTGAGCATTGGCAAAGAGATGGAAAGGGCAGAATTTGTATGGGATAAGGATGGTTGGAAAGGCAGGTTGAGATCCAAACATCATACAGCTTATTCTGGTAAGTAAAAGAAGACCATACTTCTAAAGTCAGAGGTGTGCTTTAGAAATCTGCGACTTAATTCGATCCAAACTATTCCAACTCTTCTCAAAGTGTCAAGACTGAAGGAGCTTAGAGTTCACTAATTCCAGGGGAGATGCAGTGATGAGTTGACCTAGGGCAGGAGTGGAGAGAAGACGGAGAATGTTGAGATCAGGGGTTGAGGTTTCAGGAAGACTGTGAGGACGACTGCATTTTTAAAGCTTCCCAAGTGAAATGCAGGAGGAGGATTATGTGACATTGTTCAACATTTTATAAAGGCTTGTTTTCAAGATAATAATATCTAGGGATGACTGCCTTAAGTATATGCAATCCATCCATTTTTCTAAATAGACCACATTGTCTTGGATTAAACCAGATGAGGGGACAGCGGATTCTCTGGAATGCTCTGGAATTCTCTGGACCTCCTCTTGGCATTCTCTGATTGAGCTCTCTTCTGGGGTTGAGCCATTGGCATGTATTCAGGGATGTATAGAACTGAAGTCTTTTATAAGCCATGATTATGTCATGTAGGACAGCTGTTGAGAATACAGAGAATTCTCTCTAAACTGACCCAGGTAAAACTTTTCATGTGGGTCTTAATGCCAGGCCCAATTATACTTCTCTTGAGCAATTGCTTTCTCTTCTAATAGTTTCAAAAAGAGTGTTTCCTTCTTTGGGTTGGCCGCTAGAAAATGAAGATCCCAATATTCAGCAGACTTCTAGTGAAGTGTACTTATAGCAATTATTGTTTCCTCTTTCCTCATTTTTTTGGCTTGCTTTTGGAAGTATTGTATGTACGTAAGTCACAGCAGATCATTTTAGGAGTAAGAAGTGACATAAATAATAACTAAAATGTGAGTTACAGAAAACACTTAATCTTTCAAATATATTCTAGGCTAAGACTTGAAATTTCTCCATTTTTTTCCCCAAGGGTTGAAGCTCTGAGTCATAGTATCATGCATTTACTGGAATCTACAGTAGAAAAACAATATTGGATGAAAATTCTAGACTTGTGGAGGGCCAGACATGTTCCCAATTCATATTGTCTTTTGGCATTGTCTTATGTGACCAGTTTCCAAATAGTTATTTAAAGAAAGTTCTCAATCATAAATATGAATTAGGAAAGAAAGGATTTGGCAACTTTGGGACTCAGGAATTCCAAGCAAAAATGAGGATAGAGCATTAAATTCTTCAATTTTCTGATGCAGAATTTCTGGTATCAAGAGCTATAAAACAAGACAAATTTGAAAAAATGCTTCTCTTTTCTCATATACACAAAGAGACATATACTATAGATAGGAGAATAGTTCCACTTTATATATATTTAAACTAATTTTCTTCTTTCAGGCCAATTTGGTCAAAATTTTGCCTACACAATTTCTCCTGGAAAATATAGGCATTAATCTCAGAGTCAGATACATCTGTAAATAGTTGAAAATCAAACAGTTCATGCCATTTACACTGCCAAAGTGACACCCCATTTAAATTTTTCAAAAATGTTTTCCAGATTTGCAAATCCTCTTTGATGTTTTAAATTTAATGAACAAGTGCTGAAATGGTTTTACAGTGGAAGTGAGGCTTTGAACCAATAGCTAAAGTGGCTGTCTCACTCAGATCACCTGGGGACACAATTTCTAGATGGCCAAACGGAACATAACTGTCTGGGAGTCACCTTTGCAGTTAAATGTAGTGTGTGTATTACCGTAATTTCCTGTGGAGAGCACCTGAGCCCGTCCCCACCAAGTCAAGTTCAACACCAAACACCCAATGTGTTGAGCAATATCAGCTCTTTCCAGAGCTCATATGATTCTGGGCAGGTGTTCAGATGTCTCCAAGGACTTTTAATAGGCCTGGATACAAACCATTGCTGGTGAAGAAGGGGAGGAAAAATATCCTCATCTAATATGTAGGGATTTCTTGAGTTGTCTTGAAACTGAGAACACGAAGAAGTAGAATCACAGAATAACGAGGCTTTCCGTTAGTTTAGAGGAGGGCTCGAAAAGCTGCGTATATATTTGAACCAAACTATCCCCTGTGGCAGAGATGACTCTGTGAGACGGAAACAACCAGTGAGCCCTCTCCTTGGTTCTTGGGAGCTTGGGTCCCACTGGACATTGTGGTGCATCTCAGTGGTGAGCAAGTTCATGTCCTCCTCTGCTAAGAGGCCTAACAGAATATGCTGTTGCGCTGCCCGTTAAGGCACGTGGACACCAGGTTTCCCATCATAGTTCTGCATAGTAACCAAGATCTCTTGCAGAACTTGTCTGTCAACAGTGCCAGGATCACTGACACCACCACCGGGGGGGCTGTTAGACATGCAGATGTACTGGCCTCATCCCAGACCTGCCAAATCAGAATCTCTGGGGCTTGAGGCCCTACTCCGCCCCCACCACGCAAGGCCTGATGACAGGTGATTCTGTGGATGTTGCGCCTTCTGTTCCCTGGGCTCTTTATGCCTTTGGTGTTGGCCTCTGCCAGTGCCTTGCTCTCAGCTGTCCTCAACATGGTACCCTCATTCACAGACTATCCCTGGAGATGCCCTTCAGCTGTTTCCTCCCAGCTGGTATACTTCCCTTGCCCCACCCAAGCCCCACCAACAATGCAATGCATCCTCCATTGTTTCTTCCTAACCCTGCGGCCACTTTATGCGTACCTTCTCCCTATTGTGGGGAGAGAAGAACCCTTGACTATTCCTGGAAGTGGAGAATAAAATCCCCCTTCAAAAAAAGGAGACTTTTTAATTTTCATTTCCTTCTCTCCATGCACTTCAATGGCTTTTTCCCACTTATCGTGTTCTTAATCATAAAGCTTGAATAACTCATCTTCGCAGAGCTGGAGGTGGGGCCTTATCCAGTTTGAAGACTGCATAAAACAATCAAATAATCTTCCACATTCAACGTGACTGTGCTAGTGACTCACTGGACAGAGGCCAGGGGCATCCTTCCCCTGGAACCCACAGCTCTCCCCAGGCCAGGGCTGATGTGTATCTGTTTATAGTGGGACTGGCCTCCTGCTCCTGGTGGCATGAGTGTATGGATATGGGTGCCTGAAAGTACACCTGTCGGGTAACAAAATGGAGGAAGAAATAGAAAAACCAGAAATATCATTGTCGGTAAGACTCCCTGAAGTTCATGGCGAGGCTAGTGGTTGAGTATTCAAAGACAGACTTTGGGGTTTGGGTAGGCCGTGGTTGGCTGCACATTGTGAAGTGAAGGCTGTTTCCTTGTCCTTTCAATAGAACCTCAAGTTCGTTGTGGTTACATAGAATGCTTCCAAACATTTTTTTTTTTTTTTTTGAGGATCTTAAAGAATTTACCTTCCCCAAAAGAAAGTTTGGACAAAGGTCAGAGGGTTAACTGCATTGCCCCTTTTGAATATACAAATTAAAGAATCCATTTCCCATGAGCTGGCTTTAATTATTCATCATACAGAAGACTTGGGATCCTAACTCGGGAATCAGGATATTATGTCATCTTTCTATCAGACTGTTTTGAGTCTTAACAGACTGATTCAGTTAATTGCTCCTTCCCACGTATTGCTGTCTTTTGGAGGCATTATTCTACCTCTTTTGAACTTCACTTCCTGCTCACCTCTCTACCTTCACAATCACACACACAGATACTCTTTTTTTTTCCCCTTCCCCTTTGTCTTGAACTCTTTTGGTTTAAATATCTTTCCAAACCCTTGAAGAAACACTTGAATCGCATAAGGATGTCACCTGTGTGCTGTGTGTCCTAGAAAAAAATGTGTTGTTCATTGCAGCCCCAGCGCTAACTTTCTCTGACCATAATTAGTTCATCCACCAAGTATAATTAAAACTGTGGTCTTGGTGGCATCACAGAGCAGCTTCGTGGCCGATCTTACTTCCCTTCCCTTGCAAGCTTTTAAACATGCTCAGCCCTATTTGTCTCTTTCAGTACAATCTTCCCATCCAGCCTGAAGACAAGAAAGTAACTAGGGTATAACTCCCAACCAATAGGCTTTGTCCTGACACCTCCCTCTGAAAGCCTGAGATCTTAAAACCGGTACCACTGATGATGTGCTACTTATATTCATGACCAGAGTATGATAAAGAGAAAGGCTTATTGTTTTAGGGTTGTTGTCTTAATCCGTTTGGGTGGTTATAACAAAATACCATAGACTGGGTAGTTTATAAACAGCAGACATTTATTTCTCACAGTTCTGGAGACTGGGAAGTCCAGGATCGAGGTGCTGGCAGATTCAGTGTCTGGTGAGAGCCCACTTCCTAGTTCATAGATGGCTGCCCTTTCCTGGTGTCCTCGTATTGTGAGAGGGGTGAAGGGGCTCACTGAGGCCACTTTTATAAGGGCACTAATCCCACTCATGAGGGCCCACCCTCATGACATCATCACCTCCCAGAGGCCCCACCTCCTAACACCATCACACTGGGGGCTAGGCTTTAACACATGCATTTTGGAGGGACACAAATATTCTGCCCATAGCAGTCATGTATTACTATGTGAATTTTAGAGAATGAGTGGGTATTCTAATTGGTACTCTCTTGGTAAAAACATGTCTAAGTATTTGGGGAAACAATGAACAAAACTAAGGAGAAGACGAAGGAAAAGATGCTTGTAACTAACTCCTGAAGCTTCTTGATGGTGAAGTGGAGGAGGCCCAAGCCGTACACTTGACCATGGTCATGCCAAGGCTGACCTTCCTGGTCCTTCTCCCTGCCCTTTTGGTGTCTCTGACACCATCCACACCCCACTCAAGCATGGCCTCCCTGTGCCCTAAGCATCCTTTTCCTGCCCTGCTGTCCGCATGCTTTAGATACTCAGTCATCAAGGGGTAGGGTCCCTGTGACTACCTGTCACTCTCCTGTCGCAAATGTTTGCATTTTATCAGGGGTGGGTACTCCCATCTGCAAGCTTCATGAAGGCACGGAGCTTGGATCTATAATGGGTGCCAGTAAGTATGTGATGACTGATGACTGAAGCTGTGAGTGGCTTATCTTCAGGCCACCAGGAGAGTTGGTGTAATGTTGGGCTGCAGATGGGCAGAACAAGGATCCTTGGGATGTATTTTAGCTCGTACTTGGAATGGAGAAGCTGATTCTGTGTGCCTATGAGTGGTAAGCTGCCCTCAGGGTGAGCCATCCTGGGGAAGGGGAGTCAGCTTTGGGAATCAGGTGAAGCTCAGAGCATGTGCAGGGATAAGAGTCAGGGGAGTGTCCTAAAATTCATGCTTGGCTTCCTGCTTTATGCCCTTCCATATTTTGTCATTCTATTAAGTGACGGGTTGGAAATAGGGATCCAGACTGGGGTGGGGGTGAGGGGGTCTCAGGGCTGGTGATATATTTCTTCGACAAAGATGAGCCGCAAACTGGGCCATTCTCAAATCTCATTGGCCCGCAATTCACAGCTCTCTTCTGCTGTGTCTCCTTCACAGCTTTACCAGCTTCAGGAAGGCCTTGGAGAGCAAGGACCAAGAGAGTCCTGGGTCTGGAAAATCCACTGCTCTGCTGTGGACAGGAAAGAGCAGCAACCAAGGCTTTAAGAAGCGAGGTAAGTTTCCCCAGCCCCTGGACCGCAGGAAGGTCTTTATCAGCAGCTGTCACATGACCTTCTTTGTATTGAATGGATGCTCCTCTCTTTGCTCCTGGCTTCTGTATCTGATTGGGTGGAGATTGGCTTGAGCTTTGTGTATGATATACTGAATTTCCACACTGCAGGCTTCCCATGTGTGTTTTTATTAGACACTAAAGGACCAATATACAGATTAAATTATTTATGGGAATTTTAGAGTACTATGAGGATTATTATAATTATAAACTACCTCTTTACACAGATCTCCAAAGACTAAACCTGTTGAAAAGATGAAGTTGGTTTTTTCTAACTCATTTCAGTTCAGTCCTTACTGTATCTGGGACATCTTGTTATGTTCTTTCTTTGGTGTGTATAATGAAAAATGTTGTCTCTGGTCCTTTTATGTGTGGACGAATAAATTGTGTTGTACAATTACAGTATAAGTTTTTTATTGTGGCCAATTTTTTTATATAGACAGTTAAATTGCTGTTGTATGAACTTCACATCTGAAAGTGACCCTCAGCCATGGTTTGAATATTGGTTCAGGTCAGAGCTGTCCAATAGAAATTTCTGTGAAAATGGAAATGTTCTTTGTTGTCCAATATGGTAGCCACTAGCCACATATGGCTACTAAGCCCTTGAAATACGGCTAAGTGATTGGAGACTCTGAATTTTTAATTTCATTTAATTTTAATTAATTTAAACATCTACTTGTGACTGCAGGTTACAATAATGGATAGTGCAGGCTCAGAGTTGAACAATGGCATGTGGCCCTCTAGATGGAGTGATTTCTGAGGTATCGGGAAGGGCTCTTTCTCCAAAATCACTGTCCCACCCATCAGCTCATAATGCTTGAAATAGCTTACACAACAACAAAGCTGCTATGGACTGAACATGTGTGTCCTCCCCAAATTCATATGGTGAAATTCTAACCCCTAAGGTGATGGTTAGGAGGTGGGGCCTTCGGAAGGTAATTAGGTCATGAGAGTGAAGCCCTCGTGAATGGGATTAGTACCCTTATAAGAAAAGACAAAAGAGATGCTTTCTCTCTCTCTCTCTCTCTCTCTCTCTCTCTCTCTCTCTCTCTCTCTGCGCCATGTGAGGACACACAAGAAGTCAGCCATCTGCAAACAGGAAGAGGGACCTCACCAGAACCCAACTATGCTGGCACCCAGATGGTGGGCTTCCCAGCCTCCAGAACTGTGAGAAATAAGTGTTTGTTGTTTAAGCAACTCAGTCTTTGGCAGTTTGTTACAACAGCCTGAGCTAAGACAAAAGTGCTAAAAGCAAGTATCAGTGGAACTTAAATTCCTGCTAAGGTTGGGGAGGTGGTGGCTATAAAGTAGGGGAGGACCTAGCTTTCCATACATCATGCAAGGAAATCAGCCTCCTGGCTTTAGAGTGACTGTCGCTTGTTAGGGATGCATCACTGTGTTCTGACCCCAAGAGAAACATGTGGCATTTCTTGTCCAACCGCTGACCTCAGACCCTTTCCTGAGAGATGGAAGGGAGGTGTGAGCCAGAGGATGGTGTTTCTGAGACAGCCAGTGAGGGAGACAGGAAGCGGCATCCGAAGGAGAGAAAAGAGTGGGGCCAAGAGAAATGAAATAATTCACACTTTTGCCCTGTCCCTTCCCTGGGCTGAGAAGAGGAGATAGTGGGAGGGTTGCAAATAGCCAAGGGGGCCCAGAGCAAAGGTCCCTTGGCCCGGCCATTTCCAACAGTGGCAACAAGTGGGGAGCTTTGTGGCTTCCCTATACAACTCCCATCTCCCAACTCTCGCCCTCCTTTCTACCTCTATCCCCCCACCATCACTCCTGTGGCAAAATTATTTTCTTTCAAAATGAAAGGCCGTGATTCTTCAAATCATTCATCTGCTTAGTCCTGCAGCCAAGGGGACTTGAGTGCAAGTCATTCCAGATGACCTCTTCACCGTGGAGGTTTAGAAAGGACTGACCATTGATGAAAAGAGGACTCAGATTTAAGAGTTGACATCTTAATAATACAGTTTATTGGTAGAGTAGAGAAAGTTTTATTGACCAAGCTCAAAAATCTCTAACATGAAGACCATCATATTTTCCATCTGCACTGGTGTTATGACATAGTTCTAAAACCATCCTCAGCTCTTTCAAGTGAGGATGCTGTAGAAATACAAATTGTTAATATTATTACAGTTCCGCATTTCTTCTCTGCTCCTGACAGTTTTTTGGACACGTACACACACTTATCTTCTGCTAACACCCAACCTCTCGAGAAATGAGAAAAAAATCAAGTGTTTGAAGAAATAACCACTGTCTACAACGTCACTGCTAGAACATCCTGCTAGTTTCAGGAGGGAAAAAAATACCCAAACAAAACTCTTTACAGCAGTTGATGACCTTTGTTCTCAATGAGAGATCCAAAAGATTGGACATCCCATGTAATGAGCCGCTTCTGGCAGCTGGGTGCCTGGATTCTCAGATTCAGAAATACCACTGTTTTTGGAAGAATGCCATAGGTCCATTTTGATTACATAATTTATTGAACAGAGCAGTACTCTTGGTACTTTAAAAAATATTCTTGGATTTTGTGAGTGTTTGGTATAGTTCATTAGTGCAAGTTATGCTCTGTTATATAATTACATCATGTTATGCCTATTTTATTAAGTAATTTCTAGATGGCAGGAATGGCTTCCGTTTAACTAAGCATTTTCAGAGCCCCTGCTTCCTCAGGTCTTTTATGCTCTCCAGCCTTTATTTGTATCTGAGTTTCATTGATTCCACCTCTGCTGTGAGTGGGGCTAATGAATACATGTTCGTATTTTTCTCCCTTTCTCCCTCTCATTCATTTAAGTAACTGACTCTTAGGAAGTGAGTGGCACCCTGCCATTGACCCTGGGGTCCAACATTATGCAGACTCTCCCCCAGCCCTCCCCCCGCATCACCATTTCTGGCTCTTGGCTATTTTCTCTCCTGCAGGCCTGTGTCTTCAAGGCTGGACTTGGATGTCTGGTTGTCCCCTCAAATGAAACATCTGGGACAGGTTCCCCAGGTCCATCCTCGGTGACATAGCCATCCTGGTCACTTGGGCTGGGAACCTCAGAGTAACTGTGCAGTTCTTTTCTCAGCCCCCAGGTTCAACTCATATCCAAGCCTTTGACACATCCTCTGTCCCCGACTTCCAGCCCCACTGTCCCCGCTGACTCAGACCTTCACTCCCCTTGAGCTTTACTGTGCCAGCCTCCAGCTGCTGCCTGCTTTGCCCTTCCTACCTCCATCCCACCTGTGTGGTCGGATTCATCTTCCGAAGGATCCTGCTCTGATTATGACAGTCTCCTGCCCAGAAACCGTCAGGGGCTCCCCTCTGTCTGCAGAATAGCCTACCCACTTCGGCATGGAAGTCGGACCAACCAACGTGAGACCCTCCAGCTGCCTTCCCAGCTTCTCCCCCCACGCCCCGCGGCCCCCTCGCCTTTGCTGCTACTGTTTTCCTCTTCTCGCACCCCTGCGTGAGACGCATCCTCATTCTGCCTCTTCTTCAAAACCTTGCTCAAGGGTTGCTTTCTTCATACAGCTCCTTCCAACTTTCCTGTAACCCATAACATGGAAAAAGTTGAATCTACTTTCATTGAAACATTATTATTTGCTAGAGACCTAACGACACCGTGTTCTTCTTGAACCAGCGTGCCGTAGCTCTGTCTAAAACACAAACTCACTTTACATTTACCTCCAACATTGCCTGGCAGGCAGATTTTGACCAGGACAGGTGTTATTCCTTGGTTTGCCCCACTGGGCCACAGAGATGCCATTCGCTTTGCTGCGATTACCCACTACATTATGGCAACGCGCGGCGCCGCCGTCATGAAGTAGCGATGAGGCCACCGTTGCCTGGCTCGCTGCCGGGAGCCTCGTGTGCAGAGCAGACCCTGGGGCTGGGCAGGATGGGGGAAGAGAGCTGGCCAGAGAGGCAGGATCAGGAGGAAGTTGTGCCTGCAAGACTTTATGCAGAAGTTAAATGGGAGAGCCAGACAAGGACCACACAAGTCAGATGCCACAGGGAGGACGTCTTCTGGGCATATGAGCTCTGTGGCTGCGTTGACCGAAACAAGTCACCCTCTTAACGGGATGACTCAGATCTTCCCTTATTCTTCCATCCAGGGGCTTAGAGACCACGTCTAGAAAAAGGAGACTCTCAGCCCTTTAACAAGGAATATAATTCAGTGCACATTTTGCCATCTATCAGTTAACGATGAGTAATGAGATAAAATACATCTTGAAGTGACTCTGACTCCGCTGCCCTGAAAGATGCCCTGGTAATCAGCACAAGTGATCATCTCCTGTAAGTGATCAGCATGAGGAACCATACAGAGTGACTTGGCCACCTAGTCATTTATAAAGATCAAGAAAAAAAACCCCTAGAATTATGGATTTAATCTTAGCAACAATAGGTAAAAATAAAATGGTTGATATCTGCTTTTGTTTGTGAATAGTAACTTGAACTAAGTAAATTGACCAAAGAAAGTCGCGGATGCGGTGCTTGTGAAAGGGTCACCAGGACTTCCTTACGGATTGTTTATTTATTTCTTTTTTTTTTTTTTTGTGGTACGCGAGCCTGTCACTGTTGTGGCCTCTCCCGTTGCGGAGCACAGGTTCCGGATGCGCAGGCTCAGCGGCCATGGCTCAGCCGCTCCACGCCATGCGATAGCCTCCCGGACCGGGACACGAACCCGTGTGCCCTGCATCGGCAGGCGGACTCTCAACCGCTGCGCCACCAGGGAAGCCCGGATTGTTTATTTCTATGAAACTATTCTTTCCATTTCTCTCAGCCCTCCTTAAATGAAATACTTTAGTAACTTCTACATATGTTACGATTGTGTTTTACAGCTGTTTGCCAAGTGCCAACATTCTCTTCCTTGTCCTTTTAGCATCCCATGAGCAATACATTTTGCTGCAGACATTTCTTGATACCTTTAGATGTTGGCTCTAAAGGAAACTTTATTAAAAATGGAAGCTTTTTGGTGAGGAAACTAAGTGGTCCACTTTTACGAGTGTAACTGGATTGAGTTCTCTTTAAAAAAAACACAAAGGACTAAGCTTTGGGGCACTTCAAACCTCATCAACTGCATTTGATCCCAGATATTATCTAGGCTTATCTTGAATAGGAAAATGCCAAAGGCTCAAGTGCTGAGACTCTGAGAGCATTTTCACTCATCAGGAGGCTGATGAAGCTTATTATTTGCTGTCCAAAAAGCTTCAGGTGCTTACTGACCTGGCCCAAACTTGAAAACATTAAAAAGAGAAAAGGAATGTTCTCCTAATTGAAAGCCCCAAGGAAACCACAAAGTAGAGATGGTCACTTCTTGGTACAGACTGGGGAGTTGAGTTTTCCTGCCAAGAGTCTGCAGCTTGGGAAGGCTCATTTCCCATCACCTACTGAGACCGGTGACATCCGACACCACGTTTACAGAAGCTCAGCCATGTTTTCACACCTGGTTAAGTGTCCATATTTCCTTGCATCCAAACAAGAAGAGTTTTATACATACCTTTTCACTCAAGTGTTTGAACTCTCAGGAGAACCATCCAACAGCCTCATTCTAGAGTTGCTCAGCCCCGAAGGTCAAGTTTATTCAATACCCACAAAGGATCACAGTGCTTGCCAAGAAAAACAGCCCAGCAGCTGCATCCTTGCATGTGTGGTGCAAGCTTTAAAATATTATCTTAAAGTCATTGCTTTGGGGAAGATAAAGAACCTTCGGCCATACTGGTATTTTTGAGGGCTAGTTAGTGAAATACCACCCCCCCCAAATTATCACTTTTTTCTTCCATTTTGTTCCATTGGCTATGGTTCTCCCAACTGATTAAACTGTCCAAACTTTCCTTTACATAAATTACTTCAATTTTCCTACAGAAATTACAAAGATCCCATATTTACCAGAAAAAAAATGTCGATGAAAGAATTATTTGAAAGTCACTTCTGGGATAAACTATGCTGTTATTTGTTTATCTATTTATTTATTTATTTATTATTTATTTATTTTTGGCCATGTTGGGTCTTCGTTGTGGCAAGCGTGGGCTTCTCTTGTTGCAGTGCATGGGCTCTAGGCACACAGGCTCAGTAGTTGTGGCTCGCAGGCTCTAGAGCACGGGCTCAGTAGTTGTGGCGCACAGGCTTAGTTGCTCCGAGGCGTGTGGGATCTTCCCGGACCAGGGCTCGAACCCTGCATTGGCAGGCGGCTTCTTAACCACTGCACCACCAGGGAAGCCCCTATGCTGTTATTTTTATTACTTTATTCACAATTGAATATTAATGGTGAAAACTCTAATTAACTCAGTGTTGTGATTGGGCAAAAGAGGCTGCTTTATTTTTACAAAGAAGGGGCCAAATCCTGAATGGTCTGAGGCTGGTATAAATTCCTCTTGTTCAGTCTTTTCGGGGAGTAAGTTTTGGGGAGGCAGCGGTGCAGGGGACACGTAAAGAGCGTGCACATCTTCCGTCTTTCTATGAAGTATCTGATGAATCAAAATGAATTTTCTTTCTTTTATTCTGAAGGGTGAGTTTTCTTATCTCTTCCGTGAATTCAGTATTTTTCAACCCAAGTAAAGGTCAGAGATGACATACGAAATTTTAGCAGCCAAGATCAACAATCTTCTATTAAACCAAAATATTTTGTGGCACTGGTGAAGCTCCTTAACTCACTGGGAGGTTTGCTGAGGGACAGGGAGCGGAGCGTTAAGTCAACCAGGGATTTCTAACTTGAGATTTTGCCAGTGTTTCTTTGTATTAAACTGTTACAATTCAGGAGTTTTCGGCCCACAGGATCTTCACTTAAATTATTCCATTATTGAACCTTACTCACATACTTGCATAATTCACCGTGTATCTTTTCCTAGGTTGGTCTTGCAGTATGGTCTCTTGGTAGAAAGAAAGTTGCCAAACAGTTACCCTTTTGCTCATGTCACCTGAAGGTGCTGTACTTTTGCTGTCCTGCCTTTGATATTTCTTCATGTTTTTTCTCTGTCCTTTCACTCCAGAGCTGAAAGCGCCTACATAAAACCAGAAGTTTCAGTGCATGACAGACTTTTTTAGGACACTGACATCTTTGCAGTATATACATAAATAAATAAGCTGAAGAATCCCAAAGGCAAGGGGAAGCCTTCAAAAGAGCAGAGATCTCATTTGCAACCAGAATTCCAATTCTCTCTGCAGGAAGATTATGCAGTACTTAGGGAGAAAGATGGAAAGACACAGGAATGGAAATCGATGCTTTCTTCAGAAATTTGAGTCCCTGTATTCAAAGGTAGATGGGGAGATTGCCAATAATTCATATTCCAGGCAAAGAAAGGATTTTGGCTTGTCCCAAGGAACAGCTCCAGGTTAAGAAGGGAAGCAGCCGTCCCGATTTTTCTCCATCTGTGTTATCCCGGACAGAGGTGAGGTCTCCGCGGCCCTCGGTGCGGCCTTGCTGCTGTGCTTCCTCTATAAGCTCAGGTCAGAGAGCACCCTGGGTTCTCACCCCTCTGATCTGGATGTGCCCAGTTTTCCTTCACTGCTTGTGTGTGGAATTGTTGGAAACGTTCTGAGAAGCCATTGTTTGATCTTATTTCCTTTATTATGTTCCGCTCCACACGGAGCCTTTTCTCTGAGGAGCTCAGGACCACGTGCCACAATTAAAGGACTTAATTTGAAGTTCAATTATGCCTTGCTGGGTCAGTGCTCTGTGAGCGGAATTATCGAGATCCCGGTGATGACCTGACAAGGAGAAAGCCGACCGGGGCAATTGGAACCAGGAAGAGGTGAAGGAAATGTGGAAACACTAAGAAGGGTTTGTGAGAGAGGGACTTGCCAGGAGCCAAAGTGTTCACAGGGAGGTCACGGTGTAGTCAGGGGTCTATTAAAAAGTGACTGGAGGAAAGGAACCCAGAAAGTTTGGGGAAAGCCGCTGAAAAGGTGCAATTTAGTTGAGAGGAAGGAGAAAGAATTTTCTACCCCTGAGCTGTTCAGAGCCAGGCTGAGATACACAAAATATTCCAGGTTCTGACTTTTCACCAATAGCCCTTCTCTTTTTTTTTTTTTTTTTTTTTTTTGCGGTACGCGGGCCTCTCACTGCTGGGGCCTCTCCCGTTGCGGAGCACAGGCTCCGGACGCGCAGGCTCAGCGGCCATGGCTCACGGGCCCAGCCGCTCCGCGGCATGTGGGATCTTCCCGGACCGGGGCACGAACCCATGTCCCCTGCATCGGCAGGTGGACTCTCAACCACTGCGCCACCAGGGAAGCCCCGCCCTTCTGTTTTTAAATTACTTTATATTCACGGTGGCCAGAGGACATGAGCAATGGTTATTATAATAGTAATATGAACTAATAACTTTATTATGTATTAATAATGATAACAATAGTAAAGTACTTACTATTATTCAACATCGAGGTGTACTGAACTCGCGTGGCTGGCTGTATTCCCTCCAAAATGCTTCAAAGCTGACAATAAATAATTTTAAGAGGTTTAGGACCAAAGGACAGGGACTTCCCTGACGGTCCAGTGGTTAAGACTTCGCCTTCCAATGTAGGGGGTGCGGGTTTGATCCCTGGTCAGGGAGCTAAGATACCGCATACCTCGCAACCAAAAAACTAAAACATAAAACAGAAGCAGTATTGTAACAAATTCAATAGACTTTAAAAATGGTCCACATCAAAAAATCTTTAAAAAAACAACTCAATTATTAAAAAAAAAAAAAAAAAAAGATCAAAGGACAAAGAGACTGAGAGATGGCACAGAGGGGCCGAGAAGTATCAGTGACATTTCAGAAGGATGGAAAGAGGGGAAAGGAAAAGAGACTTATCTGAAATCTCTGTGCCTCCTGAGAGAATTGGCAATAAGGAGTCCTTTTATTATCTCATAGGATCTGGCACTGGCTCAAGAATTGACAGAAAAGGTACTTCAGTAAGCTGGAAATTCTGTTTATGGAGTAGTTAGAACCCCATCTCCTCTCTCTCTCATTCTTCCTGACTTGAGCAGGAGGCAGACGGAGTCTGTAGAAACTGGAGCAGAGACTCTAGTTCCATGCTCACAAGGCAGCTGATGGTGGGTACGTTGCAGAAGTGAGAGCTGGGAGAGTCCATGACTATGTCTTACTGAGAGACGTACCTCCCTACCCCCAGCTCGCTCCTCTGCCGAGGTCCCCAGATCCCTCGCAGTAACTAGAGACTGGAGGATTTCTCTCTAGAGGAATGGAAGGTTCCAGGAAAAAAAGACTTGTTGATGTTGCTATTAGGGATCATCCTTCAAAATTGCTGGTCCTTGTTCTGCCCTCAAATGCAAAGCTCATAAGCCCTATGGAGGCACCCTGAGCTTAGAGTTAGCTCTCTAGTTCCTCTTTCTTAAATGAGTGATGGCTAAGAACCACCAGTTCCTTAGGAGAGACTCCCACATAAAGGGCAAAACAAACCAAAAGAAAGAAAAAAATATGAAAAAAACAGCAAAGTGAGGAAGAAAAGAAAACTAAAACAAAACAACACCCCAATAATTATTATCTTCAGCTCGAGAAGGAAGATATTGCATTTATGAAATAAGAACAGTATACAATGGGAAAACTAGAAAGAACTTTTAGAAATTAAACAATAGTAAAAATAAAATAAAATATTTAATAGAAAGGCAAAAAGTTGGAAATTGTTCAAAAAGTGGAAGAAGAATGAAGATGACTTTTATCCTTATAAAAGGAGAAAAAGATAAGAAAAGTAGAGGCTTGATCCAGTAAGTAAAATATCTAATTGATAAGAATTCCAGAAAGAGAAACAGAGAAGAAAGAAGGGAGAAAATTATCAAAGATATGATTCAAGAAAAAATTTTAAAACTGAAGGACATGAGTTTATACACTAAGATTCCAAAATAAGCTAAAACCAAAAAAACCAAAAATCAGACAAAACAAAGCACCCAAGACTCATTATGAAATTCTAGAGCAATAGGAATAAAGAGAAAACCTCAGAAGCTTCTACAGATTAAAAAAAACACAAAACCGGGCTTCCCTGGTGGCGCAGTGGTTGAGAGTCCGCCTGCCGATGCGGGGGACACAGGTTCGTGCCCCGATCCGGGAAGATCCCACATGCCGCGGAGCGGCTGGGCCCGTGAGCCATGGCCGCTGAGCCTGCGCGGCCGGAGCCTGCGCTCCGCAACGGGAGAGGCCACAACAGTGAGAGGCCCGCGTACCGCAAAAAAAACCAAAAAAAAACAAAGGAAAAAAACAAACCAAACACACACACGCACACACACACACACACACAAGATTGAATTTTAGAATTGCACCAGACTTCTTAGTAACAACAGTGGAAGCTGGACAAACAGTATTACGATGCCTTTAAAATTGTAAAGGAAATGTTTTCTAACCTGAAATTCTTGAGCAAGTCAGATTAGCAAATGAAAGTGAGGATTTTTAAAGACATATTAAAGTCTCAAATAGTGACCTTCCCTGTGTCTTTTCTATAGAAGCCACTAGAAGATTGTTCTAGGAAGACAAAAGCGTAAAGAGAAAGAAGATCGGGAAACTGTGCATCAGGTGCAAAAGAGAGAAAAAAAGAAGTTCCCAGGTCGATGATGAAGAGAAGGCACAAAAGTGCAGCCGTGCATAGTGAAACCAGAACAGATTAGAGCAGGAGAGAGAAGGCTCCAGGGACGTGAGTCAAAAAAGGGTTAGAATTTATGACGCATGTGGCCGTGTTAGGAGACCCCATCTCTATCAAAGAATGATTGAGTGATGGGGCATAGAAAATCAATCAAACAAACCAAACTGAGGCAACTATGAACTGAAAAAAAATTATACGAAAGAAGGAAATGTTGTCACAGTTCACTGTGTGATTCAGCTGGAAACAATAATTGCACAGAGTAACAGAGTTATTATATAATGTTATGGGAGGATGGTGGGGAACAGAGACTGTGTGTGTGTGTGTGTGTGTGTGTGTGTGTGTGTGTGTGTGTATTTATTGGTATAAAGAGTTAAATCCTCCCCTGTTTTAATAGGGAACTGATACATCAGGTCTGAATTTAATCATAGTATTTAGAAAAATGGAAGCAAGTATCAAAAGAATCAGCTAAAAAGCTGAAGCTCTTGCCCCTGGCCAGTAGAACTCGGTGGAAAGAGGTGTGGGGAAGGGAATAACTAGTTATTCATGATAAACTTTGTAGTAGTACATCTTTTGTTTAAATTATGCACAAATATTGATTTCATAAAAACAGGTCATCTAACACTCCGCTTGGCATTAGGCATTCTTTTTCATAACTGTACGTGAATCACTACGTTATCTCCTTCCAGGCCATATCTACGCAATGGTTAGGTAGCTTGAAATTGTATTCTTTAACATATCAATGTTTCATAAAAGCATGATCCTAGAGAGCCCAGTAAAAATGCTTAATGGCAAAAGTTGAAGAATTTCAGAAGAGAAACGACGGGGTATGGTTTTAAAGGGGATAGAAATAAAACAAGTCAAAAGTATGCCTCACTGAAAATAGGGGGTGGAGCTGGGGCCCTTAGCCAGGTCTCAAGGTCCAAAATGAAGTGCTCGTCCGTGTCACAGAGTCACCCATCTGGGTCACCCGCCAAGCAGAGCACTCGAAATAAGCAGTTCTGTGATTTTGTCATTCTTACTGTTGGGTGAATCTCAGAAAATAATGACTTCTTTGAAGTCAGGACCATGAAATTGCCATAGAAATCATTCTATGCCTCTCTGGATGATTTTGAATAACTATGAATAAAATAAGCGAAAAGCAGTGTTCATGCAGAATGTGTCTTAAGTGCAGAGTCAGAATTAATACCTTGCTTATGTATTTATATCAGCAGATACATTATTTGGGGGGGGGTGATCACCGTGCGGAGTCAGAATTAATACTTTGCTTCCTTATGTACATCAGCAGATCTTTTGGGGCGTGGTCATTAGTGAAGTTGAATTTTTTTATTTCAGTCACGTGTACTTAATCTGCTTTTTGAGCCAAAAAAGGAAGATGATTGCCTTGATGTTGCAGAATGTTTGCTGTAAGGACAGCATGAAGGGGCAGCTCACAGAAATCTGTCCTTTCTTTGATTTCATAAGAAAACTTAGCAAGATCCCACAGCACTGAAATGTTGCAGGCGAGGTAACTGCCATTCACCTGCCCCTCTGGCCTCCCTAGCGCCCTGGGTTATCTCTTTCAAACCAGCCCTGATTTTGATATTGAATTTTTTAGGCTTACTGCCTAACTAATTACCCCATATCAACTTTTTAACCCCTTGTCCCTGAGCAGGTCTAGACTTTCCCCTCACATTCAGTGTCTTCCATTCTGCATTCTCAGCAGGATGAGAATTTACACAGCAAGGATCGTGTTGTCGAAATCAGATTATAAAACTTTATGTACTGTCAGTGCCTTGGACTCTATAAAAATCAGTTTTCATGCCCTGCTTGGGTTTGACACCAGTCTAGGAGAAGCTGAACTCTGGGTCCTGAGGAATCTTCTTACCTTCTCGACCACACACTCACATCCACTGGAATCTTAGAAGTAGCCTAAGCGGTCTGGTTGTGATACCTGCCAACATTTGCCTCAAGCAAGCCCTTAACTTCTTTCATAGTTCACTTTTAAGATTATGCAGTCTCTGTATGTCGATGAGACTAAACTGTCACCTGCTGGCTTTTGAATCGTTTCTCTGATGGTGTCTTAATATTTCTGTGTTCTCACCTCCTTCCCTTGGAGGCATCATCTCGCATGACTAGAGCTATTAGTTCCACCCAAGGCTGTAGTCTAAGGCAGACCAGACAGATGATGGATGCAGAAGACAGATGTTTCTGAATCCACAGTCACAAGCTTTAGACTATGTCAAACACCCAAGGAAAGGGTTATTATTCTGTCTCACTTATACATTCAGCATTTGGATTCAGGTGGGGTGTGAGACACAGATGAGCTACCTGTCCGTGGAAAACAGAATATTCTGGCTTCCCTCTCCCCCCGGAATCTCTCTGTTTCTGTTTATTGCTCTATTTTTCTTTCCCTCTCCTGGGAAGAAGAGCTCAAAACTGGGATGCCCCTATTGTGAAAGGTTTTCTCTTTTTTTAGAAAGTTCAGTTATGAGCTCATCTTTTAGATTTGTGTTTTAAATTGCTTTCCTTTTAACCTGGATCTTGGCTTCATTCAACATATTAAACCACAGCATTAGAATGGTAACCCAATTCATTTTTAAGGATTTTATTTTTCTTTCCCAAACAAGAATCTAATGCAAAGACACCTCTACATACTCTGCAAAATCATTTGTTGTGTTAAATCTTCCTTTCACCAAAATTAATTTCTAGATCTTGATAATGACTTTTATTAGATAGTTTCAACCTCTGAATATTCTTTCCAACATACTGACAGAGCTTTAAGAGAAACAATTTCTGAGTAGGGGAGATGGAGATTTCTGGATTTTCTTTTGATTTGGGGTTCAAATCATATGTCTGGGTCAGACTCAGAGTAGAAAACAAAGTTTTGGGTCAGTCATTCTCTGGTAACTCCTCTTCATCTTTGCCCCCCAGCTTTCCCCACAGCAATGTATGGAGGCTTATTAAAGTCGAGAACGTCGAAACAGCTATGGGCAGCCGTGTGGGCAAGGCAGTGGCCTGTTGGAAAATGTCTGCAGTTACGTTTAGCTGAGATTCTCCACACTGGGTGATGCTTTCAACAACAGTGCTGTTTACAGACCCACCGGATGAAGGAGGGATGCCCTAATCCTCCCCAGTACAGTTTATTTTCTATGTGGTTACTGATAAAGATAAAAATCTCTATTGTCAAGGGGTTATTTTCCTCTCATCTCTCATTTCCTCTGCTTAGGGAAACCTCCCTTCTTATTAGCACAAGTATATTTACGTAAACAGAGGCTGGGGGAAGAATGTGTGGTTTTAAAAGATCCACCTCTTGACCTGTTACCACCGATTGTTTTCATTAAATCTTCCCACTGACGTCTGCTCCTGATTTCCAGTTTTGCCAGTTAAGCTGCATTGATGCAACTGCGGGGACAGGTAAGGCCGGCTCTCACTTGAAGACAAAGACTGGACCCGACCTCTGTGATAGATCCGTTCCTCCTTGCTGCGTCCACTCAGGTGCTTACGACAGACATCACTACTCTCTAATGAAGCCAGGGAGGAGATTTGTACCCTGAGAACCTGGTCATGTGACCAGGAGGACAGGACGTGTATCATCCTATGGCGGGTTTTAGAGCCAATCACCAGCATCAGAGGGAGAGACTCAGACCAAGCATGATATGTATTTACAAGTGAGGTCAGCTAAAAGGAGCCTCTTAAGTAGCCTTAAGTAGAGAAAGAAGTCACACCGGGCAGCCTAGAGAGGTTTGGTGGCAATGATGGAGGGCTGCATCCTTTCTCCTTGGGTGAAGCTGTGTACGTTTCTGTTTGTGCACATGAGAAAGGGGGGGTGGACCAGTCGATCCTAAACCACATGGATGTTTCCACCTCATCTCTTTTCCCCAGTGGTGAATCGTGTGGGGTGTAGACGGAAGGGAAGAGCTGGGGGATAAACAGTGCAACAAAGGCAGCGGAACTGGTTCTTGCTTGCTTAGAGCCCCTGATAGGGGCGTGGATCTGGCATGGCTACTGACACCTCTCAGCTTTATTCCCGCAGTCCCCAGACCCCCGCCCCCCTCTCCTGTGCTCCCATTCATCCAAATGTATTGTCCCGGGGTGAAGTCCACCCCCCTAGACAGTATACGCAAAACCCTTCCTGATGTGGCCGTTTCCGTTCTCCGGTTTGATCAGCCAGCCAAGCCCGAGTTGCTCCCTAAGTGCTGAGCACACCCTTCCGCTTCTCAGTTCTCCCTCCAACGTGCTCATCTCACCTCCAGCCTCCTAGATGTTCTTCATTGTTTTTCTCCTCCTGGAACCCAGGGCCAGACTACTGCTTCCATTTTTCCTGGGGAAAACTTGAGCAGACAATCCTCTCTTAAAGATGCTGATTTCAAAGATCCAGAGAGAGAGAGAGAGAGAGAGAAATCCAGGCGTGCGTAGTGTCAAAGGTTCCCCTGGAAACTCTGAGAGCTTGGGAACCATGTGTGAACATCACTTCTCTGGGAATCTTCCCTGATCTGCCCCTCCCAACTGAACTACTGTGTCTTTGATTGTACTACTGTACTACTGTACTACTGTTGTACTACTGTATCTCTCCGATGAATGTCCACTTCATGAGGGCAGGGACTCTGGCTTAGAAGTGGTTCAAAAAATAACCATTGAACTGAATTGAAATTGGAGAGTGTTTCCATTATTCCTCTTCTCCTCTTGCTAAAACAAAAGCAAACTTCTTTTTGGCTAGCTTTTGCTGGTTTTTAGAAAAACGGGACTTAAAAAAAATAAGACAGTAGGAAAATTACAAATCTGGAATAACAAAATTCTTACAAAGGCTGGCAGTATTGGTCCCTGGTTGGTGTTTAAATGTGAATGATGCCAGGATCACACTTACTTAAACGTTTTTTTTAAAGATTGAATCCAGTGAAATCCCTGCTTCTCATTTTTTCAGTCTTTCGTACCATGATGTGGAAGCTGTCGTTTTCTCGGGAAGAAGACTCACATGCTTGGTTTGCTTCCATCTCTTCCAATGTATCTCTTCTCTCTCTCACTCTCTCACTCTCTCTCTCTCTCTCTCTCTCTCTCTCACACACACACACACACACACACGTGTGCACATGCATGTGTGCAATTTTCTGATAGATCGTGCCAGGATTGAGACACCCAAGCTGAACGTTGTGGGTTCCTCAAATTTGCAAAATCCCATCATCTTCCTTTGCTTCCTCACCGATCCGTTTCCAGTACACCCTTGCTTCTAGAAGTCTCCTGAGTTCAGTGTATTTCATGGATGCTGAGAGGAGCAACGCCTGATCCTGACTCTTGATTCTCTGCAGGTCTAGAAGACCCGATTCTATGCTATTAGCTCTTACTCTTGTTGATGCACATGCTATTATCTGGTTTAAACAGCGAAGGGATGATTTTGTTTTGTTTGTGCCCCGGAGGCTTAAAAAAAAAAGGGGGGGAAGAAAGTAAGCCAGCACCATTTCGAAAAGGAAAGCATCCAGTAATTAAATATACTTTCCCAGGGAGCTGAAGAACGGATGTTCTGTCTCTTCCTGGAGTGGGAGGGTGTGGGCTCTGGGAGGGCTGTACCCGGAGCATGTTTCACAATCTTAGAAAGCCAAGGGGTTTGAGGAAAGTCCCTGAGCATGGGAGGTCTGGCTGGGGTAAATCCCCACTTGTACAGCAACACAAAAGGGAATTTACCACAGTTTCTGGCAATCACGTATTTCTTGAATTTTTTTTTTTTTTTTCACTGAACTCTCAAGGTGAGAAAGATTTTTATCACCGCAAACTAATAGAGTTTTTGAAATTGAGAGAAAAAGAGAACCTTTTAGACTTGGCTAAGACAGTTTTACTGAGTAAATTTTTACAGCGGTGTCCTTAACAGCCTACTCCGCAGAAGGAAAGTATGGCCACGCGAGAAGTGAAGCCAACTTTGGAGGAAAAATCATTAACAAAATAGATTGAAGTGAAGGAAAATCCTCTCTATTCTATTTCCTGTAAAAATGATTCTGAAACAGGTAAGACTGTTAGAGCCACCTGAGGAACCTTTTCAAACACACTCCTGCCTGATCACCCCTCTCCCACCTCAGACTCTCCCAAAGTACATGTAATTTATTTTTTACTTTTAATTTAATTCTTTTTACATGTTGCTCCATTTATTTGGCATACGGAGTATATAACTATCATCATTACAAGTAAGGATAAGATGAATAGCTAAACCAGGGTGTATATTTCAAACTATTTTGTTGGGACAGACCCCATAAAATGGAATTATTCGGTCAAAGAAAAAGAACGTTTCAAAGTTCTTGATATATTGCCAAACTGGAGTCCAAATTAGTGTGCATTGATTTATATTGCCTATATCTATGTCAATAATCCTTGAAAAATCTGAGAAGGAAGAGAATATTTCACTGCTGTCTAATTTTTTTTATTTCTTTGATTAGAGAACGGAAGAAAACATTTTTTGTCAGTTATGTGAAAGGACATGTAATTTAGAAAGACTCCCAGGTTAATTCCAAAATGCTCTCTCCACCCCACCTAGCACCCTTGTCCTCAATTTTAGAACCAGCACTACAAAATATAAATTACTGAAGAAAGTACAGCTTCTTAAGGCTCTTTTAGATGGAGGATGACTTGATTTTTCTGATAGCCCCTCCTGTGGCCACTCTCTGAAATGGCTCCATGGCCCTGGTCCTCCCTGTTCATACAGATCAGCCTCTGAAGATGAGACAACCACTCCTGATTTCCTTAGACGCTTGCTTCAAAGTGGAGTCTCAGCTGCTCATTTTGTGTGCTGTGTCCATGATTAAATTCCTTCTGTATCGTTTATAATGTTACTCTTTTCTGATCTCTCTTTCACTGAGCGTGAAATACCTGTGTATCTGAAATCTTCTGGGACTGAAATAAATCTCCAAAGTTATACAATTTTTAGATTTGGAAGGAGCACGAGAGATTGTCTCCCACAATTGTGCAGAGATTCATTTTATAGTATTCTAGTCAGTCACTGCTTGTCTATTTGCAAAAATTAGGCCCGCATTACTTCATGTGCAAGTGTGCTTTATTTGGGGAGAGTGCAGTATTGAACCAAATGAAATGCCCTTCTCTTAAGGTCTTCTCGTGCTATGAATCGCAGAGAGAGAGGGTATGTCCTCCTTCAGTAACTGCTTCTCCTGAGCCCAAATCAAGCTGTCAGTCGGCTTAGGAGTGGAATACACTCCCATTTGGTAATCACGGACTTCACGCCCTCTGCTGAATTTGATTTTTCCGCAGACTCACAGTTCTCCTGGTAATTGAGCAGTCCTCTTAGTGATGTTCACGTGACCCTCCTACAGCAGTCAGGGCAGGGAAGGGAAACAGGACTGTACTTCTGACCACGACAACCACGTGACAGTTGGACATTTGGGATTATATAGAACAAATATCTGTTCATGGAATTTGTCCACTGCCATCTGGTAGTTTGGGCATTACTGGGAAGCAGTTTTAGTTTTTTGTGTAGAGAAAAGCCATTTGAATCTGGGCTTCTGGGGTCATTTCTCACGTTTCTTCTTCAGAAATTTGTGCACTTGGTAAATGTATTTTCACTGCTAAGACTAAACTTGTTCACTTTTCTATTAAAAGTTTGGCCCTATCTCCATTCCAAAATCCTAGTCTTCTTAGAAACACTAGGATGGTTCCCCTTCCTTACTAATGTCTATCACCTAAATACTTGTTTTGTATTCTGTTTATCCTCTTCCCTGACACTTAATAAAGATTTCAGAAACTCTCTATTGCAGTTTCTTCCAAAATTCCATGTGTTTGAGATTGATGAGCTTCTTGATAAAAAGATGCCACGTGGAGACTCCTTTGTCTGTGTCCCGGGAGACACTGTGTAGCCTGAATTCAAGACCAGGATGGAAGGACTGGTTGATTCTTAAAGTAGTTCCCACGTGCACCACATGACTAATGTAATCAGTGCTTTGGGGTTTGAATTTCTTCCCCCAAAAGAGATGTTGACATTCTAACCCCAGTACCTGTGAATGGAACCTTATTTGGAACTAGATACATTTGTAGATGTAATCACATTAAGATGAGATTATCCTGGTCATATTGGATGATGGGATGGGCTCTAATCCAATGACTGGTGTCCTCATAAGAAGAAAAGAAGAGACACACAGACACACACAGGGGAGAAGGCCACGTGAAGACAGAGAAGAGATTGGAGTGATGCAGGTAGAAGCCAGGGAGCACTGAGGATGCTGGCACCGCCAGGAAGAGTCTAGGAAAGATTCTTTTCTAGGGCCTTCAGAGGGAGCACGGTCCTGTTGACAACTTGATTTCGGCCGTCTAGGCTCCAGGATGTGAGAGAATAAGTTTCTGTTGTTTTAAATCGCTGAGTTTTGGTACTTTGTTTTATGGCAGTCCTAGCAAACTAACAACAGCTCTCAAAAAGGGCTTTCGGTTTCCTTGGATCACAGAGGAAGAGACTTGGAACTCCTGTTTGCAGACCTCCTGGTGTTAGAGGCAGAGCCTGGAAGGAAGAGGCCAAACACCCAGGTCTGTGGCTCTGAGCAGTTGTGTACCTGTGACCCTCAGGCTTTTTCACTCACTCACTCCCTCGCCTAGCAGGTGTCTGTTGAGTACATCTGAGTCCTGGGATTGAGTCCTGGACCTTAATGAGCTTTCATTCTAGTAGGAAAGACAGACAATAGATGGAAAAATGGGTTCAAAAGTAAATAATGATGTCATTGCATTAGTGTTCAGGGTCAGGGAGAGAAGAGTGTCCCTCGTTCCCGTCATAATTCCTGAAATCTTTGGCATCTCCAAAGTGCTACTGAACCGAACTTGGGTCCACTTGCCCACAAAACCAATCTACTGACACGCAGTTTTGGCGAAGAGAAGTGTAGTGTTTATCGCAAGACCCAGCAAAGAGAGAACAAGCATTGTGTGCACAAGACCCGAACTGCCCCATGGCTTTCAGGGAAGGGTTTTTAAAGGCAACATTTGGAGTTGCAGTTCATGGACTTCCTTCTGATTGGTTGGTGGTGCGGTGACAGCGTGATGTTTCACGAATCTTAATCATCAACCTTCTGGTTCCAACCAGTCTGGGGTCTCCTCTGTGCTTGTGGTCAGCAGGTAGTCACCATCCTTCACCTGGGGGTGGGAGGAGATATTAGTTCTTGCAGAACAGCTCAAAGATACATGTCAGATCCTTGTGTATATCCCTTGAGGAGAAACTAAGGCTCTGTTTTATTACTGAGCTATTGTTTAAGTTATCATTACTTTTCTTGCTTGACTGCTTTTCCTCTGTTTCTGCCCCCCCCCCCCCAACTTCCCTAATTAGTAACTGCTTGAGTCTGCTCTTTGGAGCTCAGGAAAGGCCTAGGAGACTAGAGCCTTTTTCTACAAACAAGAAACAGGGGACATGGAGGGGCTTTAGTACCCGGGAGAGCCCTGCAGGGTCCTGCTCGCTTTTAAGAGGCAGAGTATATTTTGGGTGCTGTCGAGATGGCTTGTGGCTGGGACCCCTAGATGGCTTCAGGATGAAGGTTGATTGCGAGAAGGACCAAGGCGTGACTAGAGGGCTGACACCTTCAGCCCCAGCCCCCAGCTGGGGAGGGGAGAGGGCTGGTGAGGAGTTAATCACCGGTGGGCAACGATTTAATGGATTGTGGCTGCATAGTAAAGCCCCCATGCAACCCCTACAAGCTGATGAGCACATTGAGGTGGTGGGAGGGCAACGTGCCTGGAGAAGGCAGAAGGCCCCACCCTCCCCCCAATAACTTGGCCTGACGGTCGCCTAAGTAGTGAGAAGCCTGAGCCAGGAGAATTCTCCTTCTCAGGCCTGACCTGCTCCTTCCTGGGAGAAGAGCTCGTGAAGGGACCTCGGCCGTCCCCTTACTGCTGTCCTGGACCCTGGCTCTGTCCTGACTCCTATCCTGGAAGTGGAGAGGCTGGGATACTCAAAAGTGGCATCATTAAAAAGCCCTCGACGTTCAGTACTCAGCGAGTGTCTGCTCTGTGCCGGGCGTGATGCTCACTGCCAAGGATGCAGCAGTGAAATCAGACGTGGTCCCTCCCTGAAGGAATGCACCGTCAGATAAGGGTGTCAGACGGGCCCCCTGCAACGTGAACAGCACACACGAGCCGGATGCAGGGACTACTGGGGAAGCATAAAAAAGGGCCACCTAACCCAGAGAGGCCTCACTTTTTCTAAACAGAAATGTCTTCAGGACAACGGGGCATAATCGAACCCACATTACGGGTTGTCTCAGCAGAGAGGACTTCGACATGAGAAGAAGAGCTCGGTGATGGAGGTTGGAAAGAAAGCCTAGTTATCCAGTTATCCAGGGTGTAGTCAGGTGTCTCTTGCTGCCTTTGTTTTGGAAATGAGCAAAAGAGTTCCATCAATCTTTTGAACTTCTAGGTTTAATCTCGATATGATTTGCTTTTGCTGTACCAACGATTCTCCTGCTCTGTAATCATTTGCAGGTAGAATGGTGAAAAATGGAATTTATTCTCCCTTTATCATGTAAATCCCATATTTGAATATTTCAGTGTCACTGTATTTTTTTCCACTTAAGTTTCTTTCCTTTTAGGCCCGTGGGAGAGAGTAGGTTCTGATATTATCAACTGAATTTTTTTTTTTTTTTAACTTCAGGCTAGTGAATCAAAGTTTGCAGAAAGCTGCATTTGGAGATTCAGTCCTTATTATTTGTGTGCGGATGGAAGGTGAGGATCCCAGGGCGGCAGCTGAGGGGCTCATGGAAGAGACCAAGGCAGCAACACACGTGCTCAGAGACGGGCCACTTCCCCGAGTTGGTTTGTGTTTCAAATTGCCTTATTATGGGTTGAGAGATGTCTGAGCCAAGTAAGATTGGGAGCTGGAGGACGAATAACTGCTGTTCTCGACAGAAATCATTCCTGGAAGTGGGGGCAGATGAATGGTTAGGTGGAGAAATGGATGACTAAGTGTGTATTTCCCAAAATGGGTCGGCGGCCTTATGTCTTTATTCATGTCTGATGGGTTAGTTATCTTGTTTGAATTCATGAGAGAGTGAGTTCAGGTAGGAAAGGGGTAAAGACCAAGAGCTCGTTTCAAAAGCAAAAGTCTTGGACTCTTAAAGTGACCTTTTGTCTTTGTAGAAACGTGCAGCCCAGATCTGATGTCAAGAGCTTTGGGAGTTTTTGCAAAGCACTTGGCAGATATGGAAACCAGCAGGCGTCTGCGCTGGCCTTAGCAGGACGGGCTGCCCTCGGTGCTCAGGGAAAGCACACAGAGAAAGTGCTGGACTCTGCTCGAAGACAGGCCATGAAAACACAAGAGTTTATCAGAAGTCTGGGGGATTTTCAAGGTTAATATCTCAGCCATAGAGGCGAGGTTAAGCTAGGGTGAAAAAACGTCCTTTAAATCTCAGTAGTGTGAAAAAATAGGGTATATTTTCTGTCCATGCACTCGTCTGTTTCCTGCCTTGTGCCATCTCTAGGACCCAGTCTGATAGAACAATGCCAGCTAAAAGAGTAGCCAGTCAATGTGGCAACTTGAGGAAAAAGAATGCGAGTCACACACTGGCTTTTCAAGCTCCCCCTTGAAGGGAGGCGTAGCACCCCATTCCCTTTCCGCCAGAGCTGATCACAGGCCCACACCTTGCTAGGAGGGTGAGGAATTGCAGTCCTACTCTGTGCTCAGAAGAAAATCCAGGAAGATATGTTGGACAGCTCTGATGGCTGTAAACAACGCACGCAGGCCAACTCCGGACAGCCTGCAAAACTCCAGAGAACCCTTCCTAATTTCCAGTGAGTGTGTGTGCACTTGTGTGTGCATACAAAAGTGAAGAGCTGAGAGTGAATATAAACAATGCTACGGAGAGACAAACGATACCCTCCCTACCCCCAGCCCCCCTAGTAAATCTCTTATGCATCCAGGTGCTTAACTAGTAGAAGTGCTTAATTTATGTTCTAAGAACCCCTGTCTGCTGGGCTAGAAAGAAGCTGAGACAGCTTCTGGGTATGGCTGGAGAACATCTCTGCCCCAGAGAGAAGGAGAGAGGAATCGAACCGTCTCAAGGAGGAGGTGGGAAGCCAGACGTCCACTCAGGTCACTTTTCAGGTAGGGAAGCAATTCCCACCCTCTGGGTTTCTAATCTTGTGTAATGATTTTATCTGGCACAGAAGGAACTGGGGGAAATCAGCATCTTTTCTTTCCTCTTCACCCAGAGGGTAATCCTTAAGAAGAGAGTGATTGTTTTTGATACATCTTCTCAGCTCTAACCCATCTTTTGAATGATTAGTGCTTTATGGAGATTGCAAGCTGTTTTGGAATCCGGTTCGGCACATCAGCTCCTGCCTCTTGTGCAAGCGGGAAGACGCGGACAGTTTGCACAGCCTCAGGTTCATGTTAATTACAGCTTCGCACTGCCCTGTCTGCTTTCTTCTGTTACTCACATGGGTTTTTGTGAATCATGCTGTTTACAAATCAGGCTAAATCCAAATGCCACCCTTACATCTGAATGTCCAGATCCAAGTCCATTCTTAATTGCTGGGTGCAATGAGAGGGGTAATCAGTGGACAGAGATGGTAGGTCTCCTGAGATGGAAGAGCCATACAATTCAATTTCCTGTAAAATAACTTCAAGAGCTATATCCACTTTCCCTTTGCAAACTGAAGTTTCTGGAAGCCAAATGTCTGAGACATACTAACTGTAAGTTTGCCAGTGTTCATAGCCATTTCCTCAAATGTAAGATTTCACTTCCAGGATGTCAACGTAAGCAACTTATTTTGCGTAAAACCTGAGATTCATTTACGTGGGTGTATGAACATGGGGAAAAATAAAGAAACCACCTAAAACTAAAAAAGTATTTTGAAACACGAGGCTGACAGAATCTTTTTAATCTGTCAGTCAGATGGTGTTATGTCCAGAGAGCAAAGCTCGATTGTGCTTCATTTTACTCACACAATTCCTCTGTTAAAAATGGAATAGATTTGTGAAGTCTACTTATATCAAATTTTAATGATTATTCATTAAACATGTTTGAATGAGATTAATGTCAATTTCAAATATACATGAATCAACTCCACCTGATTCCCCCACTAATTAGAAAACTGTTTCAGAGTTCCTGGCACTAACCTAAGTCGTTCAGACTGATGAAAACTTCAAGACAATTTTATATGGTTACGTTCACAAATTTGTCAGCAAATTTGTAATTTTTTCCTTGGTAGTGGACATGCTGAGCTGGGTAGAAGGCACTGCTGTAAGGAGGCCTTTAGTGCTGTGATGGTGAGGTTGGGTGTGGTTGGTGAGGAATGTGCTGTGGTCCTAGGATGAGGTCTCAGTCTTGGTGAGCCTACGACTCTGGACAGTGAACTTCACACATGCTTCTTGGCTCCACCCTCTGTCCCTTAGATGGGATAGGATGGTGGGCTGGAGTTGGGTATTTCCACTCCCCCTGGTCAGTGAGGTCCGATGAAACCTCAGCAGATGAGGTTCAGGTTAACTAGTCTCCCCTGAGGGCAGCCCTGGTTAATAGAACGGAGTGTCAGGGATATTTCACAATGCTTCCTCTTCCCTCCCTGGCTGAAGCACTCAGGGACTTTTCTACGATCTTCACTATGAGAACCAGATAGAGCTCTAGGAGGCAAAACTCATCAAAGTGTGGGAGCGCCCTCCCCTCCCCCCCTCCCCTCCCCTCCCCTCCCTTCCCTCCCTTCCCCTCCCTCCCCTGCCCCTCCCCC
>NC_041224.1:22686738-22690267 GCF_002837175.3 Physeter macrocephalus | reverse complement strand
GCACAGGCTCCGGACGCGCAGGCTCAGCGGCCATGGCTCACGGGCCCAGCCGCCCCGCGGCATGTGGGATCTTCCCGGACCGACCGGGGCACGAACCCGTGTCCCCTGCATCGGCAGGCGGACTCTCAACCACTGCGCCACCAGGGAAGCCCTGGAGGTTTTTTTAAATTTTTTATTTATTTTTGGCTGCGTTGGGTCTTCATTGCTGCGTGCGGGCTTTCTCCAGTTGCGGCGAGCGGGGGCTACTCTTCGTTGCGGTGCGCTTCTCATTGCGGTGGCTTCTCTTGTGCTGAGCACGGGCTCTAGGCCTACAGGCTTCAGTAGTTGTGGCACGTGGGCTCATTAGTTGTGGTACACGGGCTTAGTTGCTCCACGGAGTGTGGGATCTTCCTGGACCAGGGCTCGAACCCGTGTCCCCTGAATTGGCAGGCGGATTCTTAACCAGTGCACCACCAGGGAAGTCCCCTCCCTGGAGTTTTTAACTCTCAGACTTGTCCACACTGAGGCTCCAGCAATTCAGTTCCAGTCCAGTCCATTACAGTTGAGGTTTTCCTGCCCGGCACTGGTTCCCAGGAGGGTTGTGGCTTGTGGGTTTCTCTCCAGTAAGTCGTGATTTTCTGTATTTGCCTCTCAGTATCTTTAGTTTGGAAGGCAGCAGTTTGTTCTGTGACCTCACTTCTCTGCTGGCTCTAAGAAGAGTTGTTGATTTTCAGTTTGTTGACCTTTTACTTGTTAGGATGGGGTGGCATCTCCCAAGCTCTTTACATGGTGGACTGGAAACCATAAGTTTGTCAGCAAATTTGAAATCACGTTTCCATGCCTGTCCTACATGGTGAACCAGTGTTAAAATCCACATCTATAAATGATCACAGCTCTTGATGTCTGCTCCTCCATGAGGCAATCTACTGACACGCAGTTTTGGCGAAGAGAAAAGTGTAGTGTTTATCGCAAGAGCCAGCAAAGAGAACAAGCAGCTTGTGTGCACAAGACCCGAACTGCCCCATGGCTTTCAGGGAAGGGTTTTTAAAGGCAACATTTGGAGTTGCAGTTCATGGACTTCCTTCTGATTGGTTGGTGGTGCGGTGACAGCGTGATGTTTCACGAATCTTAATCATCAACCTTCTGGTTCCAACCAGTCTGGGGTCTCCTCTGTGCTTGTGGTCAGCAGGTAGTCACCATCCTTCACCTGGGGGTGGGAGGAGATATTAGTTCTTGCAGAACAGCTCAAAGATACATGTCAGATCCTTGTGTATATCCCTTGAGGAGAAACTAAGGCTCTGTTTTATTACTGAGCTATTGTTTAAGTTATCATTACTTTTCTTGCTTGACTGCTTTTCCTCTGTTTCTGCCCCCCCCCCCCCAACTTCCCTAATTAGTAACTGCTTGAGTCTGCTCTTTGGAGCTCAGGAAAGGCCTAGGAGACTAGAGCCTTTTTCTACAAACAAGAAACAGGGGACATGGAGGGGCTTTAGTACCCGGGAGAGCCCTGCAGGGTCCTGCTCGCTTTTAAGAGGCAGAGTATATTTTGGGTGCTGTCGAGATGGCTTGTGGCTGGGACCCCTAGATGGCTTCAGGATGAAGGTTGATTGCGAGAAGGACCAAGGCGTGACTAGAGGGCTGACACCTTCAGCCCCAGCCCCCAGCTGGGGAGGGGAGAGGGCTGGTGAGGAGTTAATCACCGGTGGGCAACGATTTAATGGATTGTGGCTGCATAGTAAAGCCCCCATGCAACCCCTACAAGCTGATGAGCACATTGAGGTGGTGGGAGGGCAACGTGCCTGGAGAAGGCAGAAGGCCCCACCCTCCCCCCAATAACTTGGCCTGACGGTCGCCTAAGTAGTGAGAAGCCTGAGCCAGGAGAATTCTCCTTCTCAGGCCTGACCTGCTCCTTCCTGGGAGAAGAGCTCGTGAAGGGACCTCGGCCGTCCCCTTACTGCTGTCCTGGACCCTGGCTCTGTCCTGACTCCTATCCTGGAAGTGGAGAGGCTGGGATACTCAAAAGTGGCATCATTAAAAAGCCCTCGACGTTCAGTACTCAGCGAGTGTCTGCTCTGTGCCGGGCGTGATGCTCACTGCCAAGGATGCAGCAGTGAAATCAGACGTGGTCCCTCCCTGAAGGAATGCACCGTCAGATAAGGGTGTCAGACGGGCCCCCTGCAACGTGAACAGCACACACGAGCCGGATGCAGGGACTACTGGGGAAGCATAAAAAAGGGCCACCTAACCCAGAGAGGCCTCACTTTTTCTAAACAGAAATGTCTTCAGGACAACGGGGCATAATCGAACCCACATTACGGGTTGTCTCAGCAGAGAGGACTTCGACATGAGAAGAAGAGCTCGGTGATGGAGGTTGGAAAGAAAGCCTAGTTATCCAGTTATCCAGGGTGTAGTCAGGTGTCTCTTGCTGCCTTTGTTTTGGAAATGAGCAAAAGAGTTCCATCAATCTTTTGAACTTCTAGGTTTAATCTCGATATGATTTGCTTTTGCTGTACCAACGATTCTCCTGCTCTGTAATCATTTGCAGGTAGAATGGTGAAAAATGGAATTTATTCTCCCTTTATCATGTAAATCCCATATTTGAATATTTCAGTGTCACTGTATTTTTTTCCACTTAAGTTTCTTTCCTTTTAGGCCCGTGGGAGAGAGTAGGTTCTGATATTATCAACTGAATTTTTTTTTTTTTTTAACTTCAGGCTAGTGAATCAAAGTTTGCAGAAAGCTGCATTTGGAGATTCAGTCCTTATTATTTGTGTGCGGATGGAAGGTGAGGATCCCAGGGCGGCAGCTGAGGGGCTCATGGAAGAGACCAAGGCAGCAACACACGTGCTCAGAGACGGGCCACTTCCCCGAGTTGGTTTGTGTTTCAAATTGCCTTATTATGGGTTGAGAGATGTCTGAGCCAAGTAAGATTGGGAGCTGGAGGACGAATAACTGCTGTTCTCGACAGAAATCATTCCTGGAAGTGGGGGCAGATGAATGGTTAGGTGGAGAAATGGATGACTAAGTGTGTATTTCCCAAAATGGGTCGGCGGCCTTATGTCTTTATTCATGTCTGATGGGTTAGTTATCTTGTTTGAATTCATGAGAGAGTGAGTTCAGGTAGGAAAGGGGTAAAGACCAAGAGCTCGTTTCAAAAGCAAAAGTCTTGGACTCTTAAAGTGACCTTTTGTCTTTGTAGAAACGTGCAGCCCAGATCTGATGTCAAGAGCTTTGGGAGTTTTTGCAAAGCACTTGGCAGATATGGAAACCAGCAGGCGTCTGCGCTGGCCTTAGCAGGACGGGCTGCCATCGGTGCTCAGGGAAAGCACACAGAGAAAGTGCTGGACTCTGCTCGAAGACAGGCCATGAAAACACAAGAGTTTATCAGAAGTCTGGGGGATTTTCAAGGTTAATATCTCAGCCATAGAGGCGAGGTTAAGCTAGGGTGAAAAACGTCCTTTAAATCTCAGTAGTGTGAAAAAATAGGGTATATTTTCTGTCCATGCACTCGTCTGTTTCCTGCCTTGTGCCATCTCTAGGACCCAGTCTG
>NC_041224.1:22677260-22685089 GCF_002837175.3 Physeter macrocephalus | reverse complement strand
GCACAGGCTCCGGACGCGCAGGCTCAGCGGCCATGGCTCACGGGCCCAGCCGCCCCGCGGCATGTGGGATCTTCCCGGACCGACCGGGGCACGAACCCGTGTCCCCTGCATCGGCAGGCGGACTCTCAACCACTGCGCCACCAGGGAAGCCCTGGAGGTTTTTTTAAATTTTTTATTTATTTTTGGCTGCGTTGGGTCTTCATTGCTGCGTGCGGGCTTTCTCCAGTTGCGGCGAGCGGGGGCTACTCTTCGTTGCGGTGCGCTTCTCATTGCGGTGGCTTCTCTTGTGCTGAGCACGGGCTCTAGGCCTACAGGCTTCAGTAGTTGTGGCACGTGGGCTCATTAGTTGTGGTACACGGGCTTAGTTGCTCCACGGAGTGTGGGATCTTCCTGGACCAGGGCTCGAACCCGTGTCCCCTGAATTGGCAGGCGGATTCTTAACCAGTGCACCACCAGGTAAGTCCCCTCCCTGGAGTTTTTAACTCTCAGACTTGTCCACACTGAGGCTCCAGCAATTCAGTTCCAGTCCAGTCCATTACAGTTGAGGTTTTCCTGCCCGGCACTGGTTCCCAGGAGGGTTGTGGCTTGTGGGTTTCTCTCCAGTAAGTCGTGATTTTCTGTATTTGCCTCTCAGTATCTTTAGTTTGGAAGGCAGCAGTTTGTTCTGTGACCTCACTTCTCTGCTGGCTCTAAGAAGAGTTGTTGATTTTCAGTTTGTTGACCTTTTACTTGTTAGGATGGGGTGGCATCTCCCAAGCTCTTTACATGGTGGACTGGAAACCATAAGTTTGTCAGCAAATTTGAAATCACGTTTCCATGCCTGTCCTACATGGTGAACCAGTGTTAAAATCCACATCTATAAATGATCACAGCTCTTGATGTCTGCTCCTCCATGAGGCAGACCCCTAGTACTTAGCACTCTCCCCAGTGCAAAATGGTTGTCGAGTCAACATTTGTTGACAGACCAGCTGGCAGATCTGAAAGGATGACTTCCCAACAATCAGAAGAGATTCTAGGCATCAGAGCAGATGATGTCAGGAATAGCCATCCAGCAACTTGTGACTCTAGGAGGGAAGGAAAAGCAGAGAGTGGGAAAAAGAGAGAGAACAAAGGACAAAACGAAGAAATGAAGAAAAGGAGATGCAAGATTGGAAAGAACCTAATATCATGGTGCACAGCAAGGTTCCCATCTCCACTGCCCGCCCGGCCTCACCGTGGACTTAGCACCCAGGTCTCCAGGTTCTAAACCCCCAACCGGCACCTCAGCATCCTCCACATCCCACTATTCTATCTTCGTTCATTGACTTCCTGCAACTAAGATAGATTTTGAAATCGGCATTGCTAACAATGCCATGGAGTTCATCACCTAAGCGGGGTCACCTTTGAGAGTGTAAGGGGTGTTCTTAATAATTACTATGGAACATCTGGTGCCACTTCCCAAGAATCCTGGGAGGTGGGGTGACCCTGCTAACAGCCCATTCTGCGTACAGTTAATTTCCCTTTTTCAGCTTGAAATATAGGTATACCGGTTGGTATTCCAATAGGACTGATAAATGTGTGTATCACATACTATCGGAAAATTTGGATGGTTAAATCTTTAATTTTTTTACTTCCAGTACTTGAGAACTTATATACATACTACACACACATCTTTCTTAACACCCCAGAATTTGAAACACTCCCTCCCTTCTCTACTCTCTTTCTTTTTTCCTCCCACTTTGTTCTAGAGTTATATGTGTACCCATCTTTCTTCCCCACTAGATATTATACTGTTTGAGGGCAAACCCCACATTTCTTTAAAAAAATTCTTTAAATCTATTAGAAGTACTAATGAGAATGGGATTTTGATAAACATGAAAAGCAAAAAGACACATCTAAGGAAATCATGATTTGGTAATAAGAAATCTTATTTACATTGAACTTAAGGGGCGGGAGGGGGGAAGGCATTTTGCAATGCTTTCTCTTCTGACGAACCTTTGAAAGCCAATTTTTTTAAATGAGTTTACATCTGAATTTTCGTTCTGTTGACAGTTAACTCAAGGGTCTTTTATCTATGCTTAATGTCACTAGCTATATCCTGCCATCGATCTAAGGGAAAAACTCCCTATTGCAATCAATGGGCAGTTCTATGTAAAAATCAATGGCAGGATATGGCCTGTAAGAATGGTGGTTACTATAAGCTTTCGGCTGGGAGGCCTCCATCAATGGTACTGCAGGGTAACCCTTTTGATCCTGTTAAAAACAGCAATGAAAAAGCCTGCTATTCTTTAGAAGGGTGAGAAAATGGCAGGAAGGAAATGGCACATGTTTGTACTGGATGATCTGCATGTTCCCACAGTTTAACAGCAGCTTGGCATTGTCTTTTCAAGATTCTCAAAGAAAAACCCATAGAAAAAGTCAAATGCTTGAAAAAAGTCTGTATTCCTTGGATGGGAAACAAGTGCATATTTCCACGCCTAATAGCACACGTCAGCCCATGTGAGAGGAACGAAGAGCCCCTTCCTCATTCGTACAGCAGCCCCTGGCTCACATCTTACCCTCTGCTTCAAAGGCATGGCTGGCTCGTCAAAGATGAGAGAAAGAGGAGTCAAAGCTGCCAGGATGCTCACTCTCAGTATTAAAGACCTTGTGTTTTCCAGGCAGGAAAAAGTCTGAAAGCTAAATTCTAGAATCGTTTGAGAAAAACTCTGGACCACACCGAGTGAAAGATGGCAGATTTGCCATTGCCTTTCGGTTATTTTGCTAAAAGTGCATACCTGAATGCATTTGGAATCTCTCTGTACAGAGCATGGTAATCAGTCCCTGCCTACAGGTAGACTTGCTAGCTTCACCAACAGAGGAGCAGCCCACATCACGCTTTTGTAGGACTTTGGAGATAAGATGTGAGGGTGCTTGGCCACAGTTGCCCACTGTCCTGTCACTCCCCTCACGCGGGGAGTCAGCATACCCGTCATACTGTCAGCGTATCCATCATACAGTCAGCATACCCATCATACAGTCAGCATACCCGTCATACCGTCAGCATACCCGTCATACAGTCAGCGTACCCGTCATACAGTCAGCGTACCCTGGCTTTCAGGGAAGGGTTTTTAAAGGCAACATTTGGAGTTGCAGTTCATGGACTTCCTTCTGATTGGTTGGTGGTGCGGTGACAGCGTGATGTTTCACGAATCTTAATCATCAACCTTCTGGTTCCAACCAGTCTGGGGTCTCCTCTGTGCTTGTGGTCAGCAGGTAGTCACCATCCTTCACCTGGGGGTGGGAGGAGATATTAGTTCTTGCAGAACAGCTCAAAGATACATGTCAGATCCTTGTGTATATCCCTTGAGGAGAAACTAAGGCTCTGTTTTATTACTGAGCTATTGTTTAAGTTATCATTACTTTTCTTGCTTGACTGCTTTTCCTCTGTTTCTGCCCCCCCCCCCCCAACTTCCCTAATTAGTAACTGCTTGAGTCTGCTCTTTGGAGCTCAGGAAAGGCCTAGGAGACTAGAGCCTTTTTCTACAAACAAGAAACAGGGGACATGGAGGGGCTTTAGTACCCGGGAGAGCCCTGCAGGGTCCTGCTCGCTTTTAAGAGGCAGAGTATATTTTGGGTGCTGTCGAGATGGCTTGTGGCTGGGACCCCTAGATGGCTTCAGGATGAAGGTTGATTGCGAGAAGGACCAAGGCGTGACTAGAGGGCTGACACCTTCAGCCCCAGCCCCCAGCTGGGGAGGGGAGAGGGCTGGTGAGGAGTTAATCACCGGTGGGCAACGATTTAATGGATTGTGGCTGCATAGTAAAGCCCCCATGCAACCCCTACAAGCTGATGAGCACATTGAGGTGGTGGGAGGGCAACGTGCCTGGAGAAGGCAGAAGGCCCCACCCTCCCCCCAATAACTTGGCCTGACGGTCGCCTAAGTAGTGAGAAGCCTGAGCCAGGAGAATTCTCCTTCTCAGGCCTGACCTGCTCCTTCCTGGGAGAAGAGCTCGTGAAGGGACCTCGGCCGTCCCCTTACTGCTGTCCTGGACCCTGGCTCTGTCCTGACTCCTATCCTGGAAGTGGAGAGGCTGGGATACTCAAAAGTGGCATCATTAAAAAGCCCTCGACGTTCAGTACTCAGCGAGTGTCTGCTCTGTGCCGGGCGTGATGCTTACTGCCAAGGATGCAGCAGTGAAATCAGACGTGGTCCCTCCCTGAAGGAATGCACCGTCAGATAAGGGTGTCAGACGGGCCCCCTGCAACGTGAACAGCACACACGAGCCGGATGCAGGGACTACTGGGGAAGCATAAAAAAGGGCCACCTAACCCAGAGAGGCCTCACTTTTTCTAAACAGAAATGTCTTCAGGACAACGGGGCATAATCGAACCCACATTACGGGTTGTCTCAGCAGAGAGGACTTCGACATGAGAAGAAGAGCTCGGTGATGGAGGTTGGAAAGAAAGCCTAGTTATCCAGTTATCCAGGGTGTAGTCAGGTGTCTCTTGCTGCCTTTGTTTTGGAAATGAGCAAAAGAGTTCCATCAATCTTTTGAACTTCTAGGTTTAATCTCGATATGATTTGCTTTTGCTGTACCAACGATTCTCCTGCTCTGTAATCATTTGCAGGTAGAATGGTGAAAAATGGAATTTATTCTCCCTTTATCATGTAAATCCCATATTTGAATATTTCAGTGTCACTGTATTTTTTTCCACTTAAGTTTCTTTCCTTTTAGGCCCGTGGGAGAGAGTAGGTTCTGATATTATCAACTGAATTTTTTTTTTTTTTTAACTTCAGGCTAGTGAATCAAAGTTTGCAGAAAGCTGCATTTGGAGATTCAGTCCTTATTATTTGTGTGCGGATGGAAGGTGAGGATCCCAGGGCGGCAGCTGAGGGGCTCATGGAAGAGACCAAGGCAGCAACACACGTGCTCAGAGACGGGCCACTTCCCCGAGTTGGTTTGTGTTTCAAATTGCCTTATTATGGGTTGAGAGATGTCTGAGCCAAGTAAGATTGGGAGCTGGAGGACGAATAACTGCTGTTCTCGACAGAAATCATTCCTGGAAGTGGGGGCAGATGAATGGTTAGGTGGAGAAATGGATGACTAAGTGTGTATTTCCCAAAATGGGTCGGCGGCCTTATGTCTTTATTCATGTCTGATGGGTTAGTTATCTTGTTTGAATTCATGAGAGAGTGAGTTCAGGTAGGAAAGGGGTAAAGACCAAGAGCTCGTTTCAAAAGCAAAAGTCTTGGACTCTTAAAGTGACCTTTTGTCTTTGTAGAAACGTGCAGCCCAGATCTGATGTCAAGAGCTTTGGGAGTTTTTGCAAAGCACTTGGCAGATATGGAAACCAGCAGGCGTCTGCGCTGGCCTTAGCAGGACGGGCTGCCATCGGTGCTCAGGGAAAGCACACAGAGAAAGTGCTGGACTCTGCTCGAAGACAGGCCATGAAAACACAAGAGTTTATCAGAAGTCTGGGGGATTTTCAAGGTTAATATCGCAGCCATAGAGGCGAGGTTAAGCTAGGGTGAAAAACGTCCTTTAAATCTCAGTAGTGTGAAAAAATAGGGTATATTTTCTGTCCATGCACTCGTCTGTTTCCTGCCTTGTGCCATCTCTAGGACCCAGTCTGGTAGAACAGTGCCAGCTAAAAGAGTAGCCAGTCAGTGTGGCAACTTGAGGAAAAAGAATGCGAGTCACACACTGGCTTTTCAAGCTCCCCTTTGAAGGGAGGCGTATCACCCCATTCCCTTTCCGCCAGAGCTGATCACAGGCCCACACCTTGCTAGGAGGCTGAGGAATTGCAGTCCTACTCTGTGCTCAGAAGAAAATCCAGGAAGATATGTTGGACAGCTCTGGTGGCTGTAAACAATGCACGCAGGCCAACTCCGGACAGCCTGCAAAACTCCAGAGAACCCTTCCTAATTTCCAGTGAGTGTGTGTGCACTTGTGTGTGCATACAAAAGTGAAGAGCTGAGAGTGAATATAAACAATGCTACGGAGAGACAAACGATACCCTCCCTACCCCCAGCCCCCCTAGTAAATCTCTTATGCATCCAGGTGCTTAACTAGTAGAAGTGCTTAATTTATGTTCTAAGAACCCCTGTCTGCTGGGCTAGAAAGAAGCTGAGACAGCTTCTGGGTATGGCTGGAGAACATCTCTGCCCCAGAGAGAAGGAGAGAGGAATCGAACCGTCTCAAGGAGGAGGTGGGAAGCCAGACGTCCACTCAGGTCACTTTTCAGGTAGGGAAGCAATTCCCACCCTCTGGGTTTCTAATCTTGTGTAATGATTTTATCTGGCACAGAAGGAACTGGGGGAAATCAGCATCTTTTCTTTCCTCTTCACCCAGAGGGTAATCCTTAAGAAGAGAGTGATTGTTTTTGATACATCTTCTCAGCTCTAACCCATCTTTTGAATGATTAGTGCTTTATGGAGATTGCAAGCTGTTTTGGAATCCGGTTCGGCACATCAGCTCCTGCCTCTTGTGCAAGCGGGAAGACGCGGACAGTTTGCACAGCCTCAGGTTCATGTTAATTACAGCTTCGCACTGCCCTGTCTGCTTTCTTCTGTTACTCACATGGGTTTTTGTGAATCATGCTGTTTACAAATCAGGCTAAATCCAAATGCCACCCTTACATCTGAATGTCCAGATCCAAGTCCATTCTTAATTGCTGGGTGCAATGAGAGGGGTAATCAGTGGACAGAGATGGTAGGTCTCCTGAGATGGAAGAGCCATACAATTCAATTTCCTGTAAAATAACTTCAAGAGCTATATCCACTTTCCCTTTGCAAACTGAAGTTTCTGGAAGCCAAATGTCTGAGACATACTAACTGTAAGTTTGCCAGTGTTCATAGCCATTTCCTCAAATGTAAGATTTCACTTCCAGGATGTCAACGTAAGCAACTTATTTTGCGTAAAACCTGAGATTCATTTACGTGGGTGTATGAACATGGGGAAAAATAAAGAAACCACCTAAAACTAAAAAAGTATTTTGAAACATGAGGCTGACAGAATCTTTTTAATCTGTCAGTCAGATGGTGTTATGTCCAGAGAGCAAAGCTCTATTGTGCTTCATTTTACCCACACAATTCCTCTGTTAAAAATGGAATAGATTTGTGAAGTCTACTTATATCAAATTTTAATGATTATTCATTAAACATGTTTGAATGAGATTAATGTCAATTTCAAATATACATGAATCAACTCCACCTGATTCCCCCACTAATTAGAAAACTGTTTCAGAGTTCCTGGCACTAACCTAAGTCGTTCAGACTGATGAAAACTTCAAGACAATTTTATATGGTTACGTTCACAAATTTGTCAGCAAATTTGTAATTTTTTCCTTGGTAGTGGACATGCTGAGCTGGGTAGAAGGCACTGCTGTAAGGAGGCCTTTAGTGCTGTGATGGTGAGGTTGGGTGTGGTTGGTGAGGAATGTGCTGTGGTCCTAGGATGAGGTCTCAGTCTTGGTGAGCCTACGACTCTGGACAGTGAACTTCACACATGCTTCTTGGCTCCACCCTCTGTCCCTTAGATGGGATAGGATGGTGGGCTGGAGTTGGGTATTTCCACTCCCCCTGGTCAGTGAGGTCCGATGAAACCTCAGCAGATGAGGTTCAGGTTAACTAGTCTCCCCTGAGGGCAGCCCTGGTTAATAGAACGGAGTGTCAGGGATATTTCACAATGCTTCCTCTTCCCTCCCTGGCTGAAGCACTCAGGGACTTTTCTACGATCTTCACTATGAGAACCAGATAGAGCTCTAGGAGGCAAAACTCATCAAAGTGTGGGAGCGCCCTCCCCTCCCCCCCTCCCCTCCCCTCCCCTCCCTTCCCTCCCTTCCCCTCCCTCCCCTGCCCCTCCCCC
>NC_041224.1:22674031-22674503 GCF_002837175.3 Physeter macrocephalus | reverse complement strand
GTCAGCATACCCATCATACAGTCAGCGTACCCGTCACACAGTGGGCGTACCCGTCACACAGTCGGCATACCCATCATACAGTCGGCATACCCGTCATACAGTCAGCGTACCCGTCATACAGTCAGCGTACCCGTCATAACGTCAGCGTACCCGTCATACAGTCAGCATACCCATCATACAGTCAGCGTACCCATCATACAGTCAGCATACCCATCATACCGGCAGCATACCCATCATACAGTCAGCATACCCATCATACAGTCAGCATACCCATCATACCGGCAGCATACCCATCATACAGTCAGCGTACCCGTCACACAGTGGGCGTACCCGTCACACAGTCGGCATACCCATCATACAGTCGGCATACCCATCATACAGCCAGCATAGCCGTCATACAGTCAGCGTACCCGTCATACCGTCAGCATACCCATCATACCGTCAGCATACCCATCATACAGTCAGCGTACCT
>NC_041224.1:22671578-22673963 GCF_002837175.3 Physeter macrocephalus | reverse complement strand
ACCCGTCATACAGTCAGCGTACCCATCATATCGTCAGCATACCCATCATACAGTCAACATACCCATCATACAGTCAACATACCCATCATACAGACAGCATACCCATCATACAGCCAGCATAGCCGTCATACAGTCAGCGTACCCGTCGTCTGGTAGAACAGTGCCAGCTAAAAGAGTAGCCAGTCAGTGTGGCAACTTGAGGAAAAAGAATGCGAGTCACACACTGGCTTTTCAAGCTCCCCTTTGAAGGGAGGCGTATCACCCCATTCCCTTTCCGCCAGAGCTGATCACAGGCCCACACCTTGCTAGGAGGCTGAGGAATTGCAGTCCTACTCTGTGCTCAGAAGAAAATCCAGGAAGATATGTTGGACAGCTCTGGTGGCTGTAAACAATGCACGCAGGCCAACTCCGGACAGCCTGCAAAACTCCAGAGAACCCTTCCTAATTTCCAGTGAGTGTGTGTGCACTTGTGTGTGCATACAAAAGTGAAGAGCTGAGAGTGAATATAAACAATGCTACGGAGAGACAAACGATACCCTCCCTACCCCCAGCCCCCCTAGTAAATCTCTTATGCATCCAGGTGCTTAACTAGTAGAAGTGCTTAATTTATGTTCTAAGAACCCCTGTCTGCTGGGCTAGAAAGAAGCTGAGACAGCTTCTGGGTATGGCTGGAGAACATCTCTGCCCCAGAGAGAAGGAGAGAGGAATCGAACCGTCTCAAGGAGGAGGTGGGAAGCCAGACGTCCACTCAGGTCACTTTTCAGGTAGGGAAGCAATTCCCACCCTCTGGGTTTCTAATCTTGTGTAATGATTTTATCTGGCACAGAAGGAACTGGGGGAAATCAGCATCTTTTCTTTCCTCTTCACCCAGAGGGTAATCCTTAAGAAGAGAGTGATTGTTTTTGATACATCTTCTCAGCTCTAACCCATCTTTTGAATGATTAGTGCTTTATGGAGATTGCAAGCTGTTTTGGAATCCGGTTCGGCACATCAGCTCCTGCCTCTTGTGCAAGCGGGAAGACGCGGACAGTTTGCACAGCCTCAGGTTCATGTTAATTACAGCTTCGCACTGCCCTGTCTGCTTTCTTCTGTTACTCACATGGGTTTTTGTGAATCATGCTGTTTACAAATCAGGCTAAATCCAAATGCCACCCTTACATCTGAATGTCCAGATCCAAGTCCATTCTTAATTGCTGGGTGCAATGAGAGGGGTAATCGGTGGACAGAGATGGTAGGTCTCCTGAGATGGAAGAGCCATACAATTCAATTTCCTGTAAAATAACTTCAAGAGCTATATCCACTTTCCCTTTGCAAACTGAAGTTTCTGGAAGCCAAATGTCTGAGACATACTAACTGTCCGTTTGCCAGTGTTCATAGCCATTTCCTCAAATTTAAGATTTCACTTCCAGGATGTCAATGTAAGCAACTTATTTTGTGTAAAACCTGAGATTCATTACGTGGGTGTATGAACATGGGAAAAAATAAAGAAACCACCTGAAACTAAAAAAGTATTTTGAAACATGAGGCTGACAGAATCTTTTTAATCTGTCAGTCAGATGGTGTTATGTCCAGAGAGCAAAGCTCTATTGTGCTTCATTTTACCCACACAATTCCTCTGTTAAAAATGGAATAGATTTGTGAAGTCTACTTATATCAAATTTTAATGATTATTCATTAAACATGTTTGAATGAGATTAATGTCAATTTCAAATATACATGAATCAACTCCACCTGATTCCCCCACTAATTAGAAAACTGTTTCAGAGTTCCTGGCACTAACCTAAGTCGTTCAGACTGATGAAAACTTCAAGACAATTTTATATGGTTACGTTCACAAATTTGTCAGCAAATTTGTAATTTTTTCCTTGGTAGTGGACATGCTGAGCTGGGTAGAAGGCACTGCTGTAAGGAGGCCTTTAGTGCTGTGATGGTGAGGTTGGGTGTGGTTGGTGAGGAATGTGCTGTGGTCCTAGGATGAGGTCTCAGTCTTGGTGAGCCTACGACTCTGGACAGTGAACTTCACACATGCTTCTTGGCTCCACCCTCTGTCCCTTAGATGGGATAGGATGGTGGGCTGGAGTTGGGTATTTCCACTCCCCCTGGTCAGTGAGGTCCGATGAAACCTCAGCAGATGAGGTTCAGGTTAACTAGTCTCCCCTGAGGGCAGCCCTGGTTAATAGAACGGAGTGTCAGGGATATTTCACAATGCTTCCTCTTCCCTCCCTGGCTGAAGCACTCAGGGACTTTTCTACGATCTTCACTATGAGAACCAGATAGAGCTCTAGGAGGCAAAACTCATCAAAGTGTGGGAGCGCCCTCCCCTCCCCCCCTCCCCTCCCCTCCCCTCCCTTCCCTCCCTTCCCCTCCCTCCCCTGCCCCTCCCCC
>NC_041224.1:22667061-22668533 GCF_002837175.3 Physeter macrocephalus | reverse complement strand
TCTCAGCTCTGACCCATCTTTTGAATGATTAGTGCTTTATGGAGATTGCAAGCTGTTTTGGAATCGGGTTCGGCACATCAGCTGCTGCCTCTTGTGCAAGCGGGAAGACGCGGACAGTTTGCACAGCTTCAGGTTCATGTTAATTACAGCTTCGCGCTGCCCTGTCTGCTTTCTTCTGTTACTCACATGGGTTTTTGTGAATCATGCTGTTTACAAATCAGGCTAAATCCAAACGCCACCCTTACATCTGAATGTCCAGATCCAAGTCCATTCTTAATTGCTGGGTGCAATGAGAGGGGTAATCGGTGGACAGAGATGGTAGGTCTCCTGAGATGGAAGAGCCATACAATTCAATTTCCTGTAAAATAACTTCAAGAGCTATATACACTTCCCTTTGCAAACTGAAGTTTCTGGAAGCCAAATGTCTGAGACATACTAACTGTCAGTTTGCCAGTGTTCATAGCCATTTCCTCAAATGTAAGATTTCACTTCCAGGATGTCAACGTAAGCAACTTATTTTGCGTAAAACCTGAGATTCATTTACGTGGGTGTATGAACATGGGGAAAAATAAAGAAACCACCTAAAACTAAAAAAGTATTTTGAAACATGAGGCTGACAGAATCTTTTTAATCTGTCAGTCAGATGGTGTTATGTCCAGAGAGCAAAGCTCTATTGTGCTTCATTTTACCCACACAATTCCTCTGTTAAAAATGGAATAGATTTGTGAAGTCTACTTATATCAAATTTTAATGATTATTCATTAAACATGTTTGAATGAGATTAATGTCAATTTCAAATATACATGAATCAACTCCACCTGATTCCCCCACTAATTAGAAAACTGTTTCAGAGTTCCTGGCACTAACCTAAGTCGTTCAGACTGATGAAAACTTCAAGACAATTTTATATGGTTACGTTCACAAATTTGTCAGCAAATTTGTAATTTTTTCCTTGGTAGTGGACATGCTGAGCTGGGTAGAAGGCACTGCTGTAAGGAGGCCTTTAGTGCTGTGATGGTGAGGTTGGGTGTGGTTGGTGAGGAATGTGCTGTGGTCCTAGGATGAGGTCTCAGTCTTGGTGAGCCTACGACTCTGGACAGTGAACTTCACACATGCTTCTTGGCTCCACCCTCTGTCCCTTAGATGGGATAGGATGGTGGGCTGGAGTTGGGTATTTCCACTCCCCCTGGTCAGTGAGGTCCGATGAAACCTCAGCAGATGAGGTTCAGGTTAACTAGTCTCCCCTGAGGGCAGCCCTGGTTAATAGAACGGAGTGTCAGGGATATTTCACAATGCTTCCTCTTCCCTCCCTGGCTGAAGCACTCAGGGACTTTTCTACGATCTTCACTATGAGAACCAGATAGAGCTCTAGGAGGCAAAACTCATCAAAGTGTGGGAGCGCCCTCCCCTCCCCCCCTCCCCTCCCCTCCCCTCCCTTCCCTCCCTTCCCCTCCCTCCCCTGCCCCTCCCCC
>NC_041224.1:22638084-22664634 GCF_002837175.3 Physeter macrocephalus | reverse complement strand
CTACAGTCAGCGTACCCGTCATACAGTCAGCGTACCCGTCATAACATCAGCGTACCCGTCATACAGTCAGCATACCCATCATACCGTCAGCGTACCCGTCATACAGTCAGCATACCCGTCATACAGTCAGCGTACCTGTCATACAGTCAGCGTACCCATCATACAGCCAGCATACCCATCATACAGTCAGCGTACCCGTCATACAGTCAGTCAGCATACCCATCATACAGCCAGCGTACCCGTCATACAGCCAGCGTACCCGTCATACAGTCAGCGTACCCGTCATACAGCCAACGTACCCGTCATACAGCCAGCGTACCCGTCATACAGCCAGCGTACCCGTCGTACAGTCAGCGTACCCATCATATTGTCAGCCCTGCATATGCTGGGAAGAGCTGGCCCTGATGGTACCAGGCTTATGAGCTCTGGGAGATGAGTTCCTCCCGTCCTTGCGCACTTGGATGTAATTCTCCAGGCTGGAAAGGTACCCTCTGCCCCTTATGTATTATGAACAATGCTCTCAATTCCCTTTTTACACAACATGTAATTATATCCTGTTGTATATAAGGGGAAAGGGAACTTCCTCCTCTCTCTAGGTAAGATGTCCCTTCCTGCATGGAAGGCCTACAATCGAGACCAATACTGTGTGTACCCCATCAGCTGGGGAACCAGGTAATTAAGATAATTTAATTATCTTAATTAAAATGTAAACATGAACATTGCATAAGGAATAGCCAATATCACTCTGAGTTATGTTTAAAAAGGAGATATTATTTTGAGGATGTAAAAGGGCAAAGAGATGTGGTTTAGGACCTGTGAGGGAAAATGCTAGAAAGGCGTTGGGATTTAAAAACTTACAAAATGAAAGCACCGTAAGGATATGAGGTGAAAAGTTCCAATAGGAGAGCAGGATTGAAGGAGAGAATTTGGAGTAACCAGGCTCACAGGATGGGGAGGACAGGGGTTCCAGAATGCTGCCTGAAAGGAGGGATTTTTGTCAGCAGCTGGAAAGTCTCCAGGACATAGGGGAAATAAGGGCAAATGGCGTCAGGAGGCAACGATCTTAGTTATTTTAAACCTGAAGTTCTCTTACTGAACACATGAAACCGTGTCAATTTCTCTCACCCATATACAGTTTGTCTCCCTCCCTCAATTCCTATCTTTGAGTTGAGTAATATTTCAATGATCAGGGAGGGGTTGGGTGAAAGCAGGGCAAATATCGGCCATTTATACTTCTTACGTGAGAACAGACACTAAGAACCCAAAACTTAGACAGCAGTGGACAGAAAGTAAGAAGGACCAAATCTCCGCTACTTCATTTTATTTTTTCTCCTAATTCCACCTGACTCGTCCATTCTGCAACAATCTAAATACTTGCTGTGTCCCAGCCACCACAGTAGGCACTGCGATTAAAGATAAACAAGGTCACCGTTTCCCCAAGGGGCCCATCACCTGACATATAAGCAAGAAAACCAGGCTAGGTTATCTCTTGTGAAATAAGGACCAGGAGGAAGCACCTGAGGCAGGCTTTGGAAGAAAGGTTCCAGGGAAAAGTTCTCAGAGAAGCAGAATCAATTTTCCTTGAGGAAAATTTTGCCTGTAAACAAGACTTAGCCTGATATAGAAGTGCCATATTAAACAGCCATTGAAGAGAGAGAGGTAGCAGGACATAGTGACCATGGGGACAAGACAGTGAAGGAAAAGGAGGAATCTAGGATAACGCAGATGGAAAACTTTAACAAATAGCCTCAAGGATGTGAAAAAGCATGGCGTGTCTTGGGAATGGTAAGTAGTTTTGGGGTTTCTGGAACTTAACCTTTTTGTGAGAAAGAAGACTTGAGTCAAATGATGAAAAAGCCTTGAATGAAAGTAGTCAGCCCTGAAATACTTGAAGCCTTGGAAGTAGGCAGCAGTCAAATGATATAAGGCCTTGGATGGCCAGCTAAAAGCGACAGGGGGGTCACATGACCTGACTTCCATTGCTCACGTTATTACTCCTTTGGAGACGAAAGGGCGGTTTCGAGAGGTATTCAAGGGAAATCTCTTGAAAGCGTCTAATCTAGCCAAACATTGTAATCGATTCAATGGGAGGCTGGGAAAGCGAGGATCTTGAAGGACTGGTTTCTGGCTGGGGTAACTGGATGCAGTGCTGTTAAGGCGGCCAGCACCCCAAGGAGGCAAGAGAGGGTGCTAGCCCAAAGCTCGGTGCAGGGACCCAGGAGGAGAGTGTGCCCTGTGACAAATACATCTGCAGGATATAAGACGCCTAGGGATTTGTGTCTGGTGGCCTCTCTCCTCTGTCATTGACAGGGCTGAGCCAAGAGCTAAGGGTGAGAGGGCAGATGGGGTTGTAGACACTCTGAGTGTAGGGGCCCTGGTCCCCCAGGTTTTGCTAAGAGCACACAGGATGGAGAGGGGACGAGAGGGATGTTTGGACCAACTCAGCTTGACCAGGTAGGGGGCTGGGGAGGGGCCACGTTGACTTTTTCAGGAAGGCAGTCCCTCGCCGTGGCCCTAAGGCACCTGTTCATACCTCATTGGATTGCAATGGATGTTTTTCTCATCTTTTCTCAACTGGATGGTATGATGGCTGAAGGTGGGCCCAGTAATCTTTCATCTCTCTATCCTCCTGCCCAGCATTAGCAGATCCTTAAAGTTTAGCTGAATGATTGACTAGTTTGATACGGAGGAATCTAGAGAGACAACAGCAAGATTAGGAGGCGGTTTAGCACTGAAGAAGTTCTAAGTGATTATTAAAAAGGCTGGGTTTGGTTATGACTGTGAGCTTCTGAAGAGTTGTGGAGGTTAAATTCAGGTACCTGTGAGGCTTACATCTGTTGGCATCTCCTCAGCATTTCCCGAGGGCTGGATTGGCGTGGGATGGACAGGCACCGTCTTGACGCAAGCGGGTTTCATTTATCGAACACATCACATAATGTTATACACTCACCATATCAAAGCATAGGGCTATGCTGCATGTTTTAGCCTCTGTGGGGAGAATTACAGCGTAGGGTACTGTCCTTGTTCTCAATTAACTGACAATCTCTCTGGGAAACAAAATGCGGCCTGTGCTGTGAATGAAAGGGAAGTTTGCGTTCTGGTCACCGAGAGTCAGCATGGCAGATGTCAGATTCTCCTCCTGATTCTTTTGGGTGCTGACTGGATTGACCTCCTTCAAGTGTGGCCATACCCCCAGGTCTGTGTGCCAGGGAGTTGAACAGCAAGCCCATAATTTTAGTGTTTTTGTTTTATTCACAAGACGCATAAGGAAAATGATAACGTTTGACAATGAGCTTTATTTCACTAATACTCTTCGTAGTGGGGCTAAGAAGTCATGTGACATGAGAATAAGAATTAAAGATTGGATAAGAGTGTGGAGACAGGGTGGACAGTGTGCAGATTCTGGGCAGGGTGTTGGGGGCCCAGCAGACAGGACTGTGTTCTCCTACTTGTGGTCTGAGGTCTCTGGGCCCCGGTTCCTCCCACTGGAAGGCAAGCACATTAACTAACGCCTTCCTCACGGGCTTATAGTGAAGCCCAAGGAGGCCTTATGTCTTATGTCTGGCATGTAGTGAGACGTGTCCTCTGAAGGCAGCTACACATACGTGAGCCTGGACGGAGCCTAATGGACTCTTGGTGAAGCAGCCATGTGTGCAAATCCACACTCCACCCCGGGGAATGTTTCTATCTATTGGCCTGAGAAAATGCATTCTTTGCAAAGCGCTGCTTACACTATAGGCTGGAATTGAATGCTTGTGTAATTTATAAACTAACCCCCTTCCTTATTTTTAATTTATTATTAATAAAATATAATGATGACAATGAAGCTCTAATGATGGAAAGTACTGAACCCAAATTAGGGGCAGGCCCTCGTTCAGCAACATTTTCTTTTGTGTATTTAAAGTGAAACATAACTGGCAGCTAGAAACGGCACAGGGGATGGTAGCTGTCAGTCTTGTGGTTGCTATTTATTATTTGGTGATTTCCTTTCATGGCTGTATCATATGATTGGTGTGAAGAATTGAAGCCTTCATCCTGACATGGCATAAAGTATGTTCTTTCTTTGTTTTTCTTTTGGCTGTGCCGCACGGCTTGCAGGATCTTAGTTCCCCAACCAGGGACTGAACCCTGGGCCCTGGCAGTGAAAGCACTGAGTCCCAGCAACTGGACCACCAGGGAATTCCCTAGTGTGTTCTTTCTTTTCTCACTTAGGGGCCTACTGAATTTTTGTTCTCATCACATTTGATCAGAGTTGTATGGGAATAACCTTAGTTTCAGGAAGCTTGCCTTTGAAACTCTGTTGGTGTCAGACATAAAGAATAATGCAGATGGGTTTGTGGATTAATTTTAGAGTAATGAAGAGCGTTCTTATCTGGTTAAAGTGATTGTGTTCATGCTGGCATTTTAAGATACATTTGCGGATTCGATTTTATGCCTCATATGTTGTTTATTATTTTCATTTACTACCGAAATTAATGGTGTTATGCTTACATCGGCCCGGAACTCCTCTTCAGACACTGTTTTTGTCAGGCTTGTGTTGGAAGGTTTTTAGAGCAAATTATAACCTAAGGCTGTCTTTGTGATGTTGCCATCTTGAACCCTCGGGGGAGGTAGGTAGGGCATACATAAGTACATAAATACATGCTGTCAAACATCCAAATAAAAATGTGAAATATTCAATTTAAAAGAATGAGTATTTTATCTATACAGTGCCAGAACACCCAGATTTTTGGCTGTCTTTGAATCTGGGTGGGCGTGGAGAGTCAAAGAGACAGAGCCCGAGCTGACTTGGTCTCTCTCTCTTTTCTCTGGATTTGGAAAACAATCCAGAGCTGTGTTCTGCGAGCAAGCAGCAGCCCTGAGTATGGAGGTAACTGCACCCTGCTAGTTCTCCCGCTGCGTGACTTTTCCCTGCTCCAGGGCTCCCAGGAATTCCTCTCTCTGGGAGGCGTGCCTCCAAAAGTCATGAGGGCTTCCTAGAAGCACGGACATTCTTACTTGTCTCTTGTGGCTAGTTTGGTGGTAGGCTAAGCCACTGGTGACTTTTTTCTCACAGTGGATATAGGCAAATGTCACTTGCATTTCACACTAAAATATTTAAACACACACAGACAGATTCAGGATCTCTGATTTCTCTAAGAAAGGGAACAGTTTGGGTAACAGTTATGAAATCAAAAGATGTTTTAAAATGTTCAGGATGGTTATAGTAATAATAGCTACCATCTAGTGAGGGCTTTCTGGGGCTTGCTTTTTTATGTGCATTATTTTTTCATAGGGTTTTTCCTGTGAGATAATGACTGGTAAGTTGCCCCAGTTTACGATGATAAAACTGAGGCTCAGAGAGGTTAAATAATTTGTCCAAGATCACACAGCTAAAGGATGGTAGAGCCAAGGGTCTGTCAGATTGCAAGCCTGCTTTTATTATTGTGTTCTGATAGAACCTCAACATGTTTGTATATATGACCTCTAGTCAGAATAGAGGTTAACTTATATGTGGTAGTTTACGGAGTGTTCCTGTTGTAACCCATGATCCATTTTGCTTTAAAAAAAAAAGGAATGTCCCTTTCCTTCCATAAGGGATCAATATGTTCCCTGAAGGAGTACCTCCCACCTGCCTGAGAGTCACCTGCCTGTCAGCCCAAGGAAGATTTTGTCAACCTTTGTTTTCTTCAGATAATGTTACCAAAACTCATTTCTCTGTCATATAAAAAGCTATTTTATAGCTTTTCGCAATTACACATAATTCCCCATCCCACGTAGAATTCTGATAAACCTCTCCTGAACTCAGAGACCTCATCCCCTGCCTACTACTCACAGCTCATACTACTTGAGACTCGTTGGTTTAAAACTGATGTGTGAAGTATATCATTGAAACTGTGAGATAAAAGGTAATATAAAAGTCTCTTCTCCCTCCCATGAGTATTGCATAGAGAAGATGTTGATTCTGAACTCTAAAAGCCAGCCAGCTCAATTTCACAGTGACAAAGGGAGTGGAGATCAGTGAGTTGGCATCTAGCATCCCTGCTAGGAAAGCAAAACACGTATTCTTTTTATGGCGAGTCCAAGGCGACGTGGAGGCATCTATACCATGTCACTCGAGGGACAACTGAAAGGTTGCTTGGGACAGAGTCTCCACACAACTCTAGGGGGCACCACTCAATTTATGTTGTGCAGTGTGCAACATATACAACTGTACACAACAGTCCTGCTTGCACCAATATTAACTTCAGCTCAGTTCTCTGAGAGGATCTGAGCTTCTGTTCTTCATGTTGAAGATATCGTGTGAGATAATAGAAAATAAATATTTTGGTTTCTGCCCCTGATTCCTGGGACAGAGCTTTAAAAACCCTTGTAATTTCCTAAGTGATAAGAGCACCAGGAGCATCTTTTGTTCTAACATTTGGTCTTTGGCCTCAGTTCCTGACACTGAGCTCCTAAATCCCTTGGGATTTCCTGGGTGATAGGAGAGTCCTCTGTTCCAAGGAGGCGATTCTGGGTGGACTCCTGAAAGGCGGCTGGTCACCAGAAAGACCAAACCATGATTAGAGGCTTGGAATGTTCGCCCCACCCCCATTCCCCAGAGTGGAGAGAAGCTGGAGAGGGAGAGCATATTGATTTCCCATGTGATGAGGGCTCCATAAAATCCCAATGGTATGGGGGGTCCAGGAGTTTCCAGGTTGATGAACACATCCACATACCAGGAGGGTGACACACCCCAACTCTACAGGGACAGGAGTGCCTGTGCTCGGGACCCTCCCAGGCCTGCCCTGTGTATCTCCTCTTCTGGCTGTTCTTCTTCTTCTTTACTCTATCCTTTAATAAACTGTAAATGTAAGTTGTGTTCCTTGAGTTCTGTGAGCTACCCTGGCAAATTAATAGAACCTGAGGAAGGGGTTGTGGGAATCTCTGACTTGTAGCCAAGTCAGACAGAAGTTGCAGGTGACCTGGGGACCTGTTCCTTGCAACTGGCATCCCAGGTGGGACCGAGCCCTTAACCTGTGGGATTTGGTGCTACCTCCAGGTAGATAGTGTCACAATTGAGTGAAATTCCAGGACACCCAGCTAGTGTCTCAGAGTTGCCTGATGCGGGGCAAACTCCACCACACATGGTGTCGGGCGTGTTGTGAGTGTGGAGGTGTGAGAATCAAGGAAAGACACAGGGGTGAAGACGGGGGTCTCTCAGTACAGTATGAATGTGCTCTTTTGGAGGAATAACCTCGTTGTCTACTCTTAACTGTTATCCTAGAGAAAGTTCCCGAGGAACAGAAGTTGGGAACAGGTCAATTTTGCTTTTGAAGGAGGTCAACTCAAGCTAAGAAGTGCAGACCGAAATCTGGCTCTATGTTGAAAGATCTTGAGGGGACGGGGGTGGCCCAGATCAAGGAGCTGGGAGACCTTAAAGGAGGCAAAAGGGCACGTTTTCCATCGCTGGTATCTCCTTTTAGAATGTGACCTGGGTCCCTCCAATCAGCCACGTCCAGCTTGCTCCTCTGTACTCTTTCCAAAGCGTTGGACCTCATTAGGGTTCTTTTGATGGAATGTTGATATGGCTAGAAGTTTCATAAGCTGAAAACGCAAAAACTCTTGGGCTTCAGAAGTCTATGAAGTGGAAATTATTAAAATCCTTCTGGGGTAACTACCAGGTGACAGGCCTGGGAGGTACAACTAAAACTGGCAGAGACCTGATGTCAGTGGGAGGCGGCCGCACACACTAAGATGTTTATATATTTCATGTGTTGGATCTCCATAAATGTGAGAGGTAGTGCACGTGATCTGGATGTCAGAACACTTCAATATTAAAATAAAGGGACGAAAGATCAACCTTTTCAAAGTATAAATGAAATTATTATCAAAAGCAATTAAAAGTGATTGAAAGAGTCTTGCCAAAGACAGACAGATATGAAGGACACAGTAGCTGGTATGTAAGCCAAAGAAACAGCAGGAGTCCAGTGTGCTGACTGGTGAGAACAGAAAGCACCCACCCCCATGCAACCTGCGGTCCACATGAACTTGAGCTGAATGTTCCATGATATTCATTAGCATAACTTTACTATTCCAAGACACTCTTTCCCGGGAAAATAACTTAATTGTTCACTATAAGAACAATTTATGGGACCCACCAGCTCTGCTATAGAAAGCATAGTTTTCATACCAAGTTTGGATTCTTTGCCTAAAATTTCTTCCCTTGTCTTTCCCAACAATCCTAAAGTATTGTATTACAGCATGATCTTTAGTCAATCCTAATCAAGCATCCCCCTCCTCTCCCCCTCATAGAAAGACCTACCTTAAACCTGAAGTGATCTGGAATATACCACTCTTTACAAAGAGATATTTTTTTCTTGAACTCGCCTTATCTGTCCAAAAAGCAGAACCTCCCCAAATAATTCAACCATCATAAATCCCCTCCCTAGGAGTTTTGCAACCAGAGAGTCACTCCTATCACTGAACATGAGAAATCAGAAATTGGCACTGGCTAGGACTTCCCTGGTGGTCCAGTGATTAAGACGTCGCTTTCCAATACAGGGGGTGCAGGTTCAATCCCTGGTCAGGGAGCTAAGATCCCACATGGCTCGCGGCCAAAAAAACAAAACATAAAAGAGGAACAATTTTGTAACAAATTCAATAAAGACTTAAAAAAAAAAATAGTCCACATCAAAAAAATCTTAAAAAAAAAAAAAAGAAAGAAATTGGCACTGGTATAAGAAATCACCTAAACAGATAGGTACCCTTTTTCCCGCTCATCTTCCTTTATTAAGATGGTATATAAAGCCCCCAATTCTAACCATCTTTTGAGTCACAATTTTCTGTGAACTCCCACAAATTTAGGTGAATAAAAAGCTGCATTTTCTCTTGCTAATGTATCATTTGTCAGTTTAATTTGCAGAGCTTCAATACTGAAACTAAGAGTATAGAAGAAAAGTGTTTCCTCTCCAACAAACCAAATTAAAAAACGTCAACAATATTCAATCTTGTCCTTCCCATTTCAAGAAGCTATCAAAGCTCTGTGGAGCTCCCCCGCACAGCAATAAACTCAGCTTCGCCTTGTCAGCATGGAGTTGGTGATATTTGGAGACTCAGCCCTTGACTCTGCAATTCAAAAAGTGGTGAGAGGGGCTTCCCTGGTGGCGCAGTTGTTGAGAGTCCGCCTGCCGATGCAGGGGACACGGGTTCGCGCCCCGGTCCGGGAGGATCCCACATGCCGTGGAGCGGCTGGACCCGTGAGCCATGGCCGCTGAGCCTGCGCGTCCGGAGCCTCAAAAACAAAAAAAGTGGTGAGAAACTTCTTATATAACAAAGGCTTCCACCTAACCGTAATATTACAATTCCACTGGAAATCACAGAAAAAGTATTCCTTTTTGTCAGGAGGCAAGTCTTAAAAATATTTGAAACAGATTTGTCCCAGAAATGAAAATCTGTGTATGGGCAGAACGGGATAGAATTTTTCATTAGATCCCACATAGAGATGGAGTGCTGTGCTTTGATTTGCAAGACTCTAAATGTCTTATAAGATGTTAATTCTGCCATTAAACAATTAGTTTGAAGACTTAGTATAGCTCATCCCTCACAAACTTGGATCCCAACATATAGAATTCATAAAACACTCATGGCTATAGCAGAGTTCATTAAATAATTTGCCATAGCTCACCTGGTCACTTCATTGGCTCCTGAGATGCTAATACAGTGGCAGATAACAGAGCCCATGTATAGTGAGGGGGCCATGCCCCATCCTCTTCCAAGGGGCTCGGGGGTTTTTAGGAAAAGGTAAAGAGCAAGCCTTAGGAATAGATGTGCATCTTGGTTTCCTGGAAACTAGTCACAAGGCAGTATAATCTTCTTCAATTCTGTGACAATAACTGGTAGAACATTTTTCTGCTTTTTAGATTGAGTTAAAATGATAGCCCAGATTCGGTTCTTCCCTGTAATAGTAAGACTGTTATTTCAAAGTGCAGCCAAAACGGTTAGACTAGTTCCAGAGCCATTGATTGCTGTTTCCATTAAAGGAATAGTACAATTCAAATAATTATTATTTTTCCATTAAAATGAAAGTTGGTTACCCAGAAGAAAACAGAGACTGATTTTTCAACTCTGAAGCCTATTACAAGGGGTTGGTACAAATCATGTAAAGAACTTGTTTGTGGACTGTCTTAAACTGAGCAGAAACGTATAGAGTAGGGAACAAAATTGGTCAGAAGACTTTAATTAATAAGAAAAATATAAGGAATGACTATTATGCTTTGGAATGGTATGATTACAGTATCATTTGAAAGAGGCAAGCCAACTCCACTAGGTATGCTAAAATCATTTTACCAAAATGATTTTAAAATCTTCCATGTATTTTAAATGGCATAAGTTCTATTAACTTCATTCACAGATATAATAAAGGCAATACAAACAATGTTAAGAGCTGTTATGTGGCAAGAAATGACATAATACAGATAAGGAAAATGAAATTATGGTCTTGTAAGATTCTATCTCAGGTACCTCAGAGAATTGGCACTCGGACTGGTTATCAGACCTAAGAAAGGATGAAATTGCTCTTAAGGGGTTGTACTGCATGGAAACCAAAATGACATCAAGCTGCAATAATTCAATTCTAGGGAAGGCTGAGGAGGATGGGTTTGTTTCCAATAGAGCACAAGAGAGTTCTGGCTGGTGTCTTAATTGCTGTTTTAAAATAATGAAGAGAACTAAAACTTTTCTAACAGCCTCTTCCTATTTGTCCAAAAAGCAAAGTCGAGCGTGAGTATTTGACAATTGACACAAGGATGCTTTGTCTGGGAAAACATCAGAAGGTAGGCTATTAAGAGCTGGAATAATACCAAGGGGCTTCAAAGAAAGAAAGAGAAGGCATGAGAAATAAATAGGCAGAACTGAACTGAGAAGAGATAACACCAAGGTGTGCCAGACACAGTGGTCCTTTTCTTCTCCCGGGACATTTGAGATTCTAACGAGGGGAACAGATCCATCCAGCTCACAGCGCGGCTCAGTCAGCAATGTGACTTCCAGGGAGAACGTGCAATGGCATGAAATCCTTTGCAGAGAAATCTCATGGGCAGTCCTTCGGCTCCTGCTGAAATTCCCAGGATCCACAGGAAGGTCTGCTTCTGAGCAGGGAAACCCCAGCTCCTGTTGGCAAGGTTACCTTTAAGGCTCCCACACAACTCTTCCGGTAGACTGAAGGGAAGAAAGAGTCTTGACGGGTGTGTGTTTCCCAAAGCCTTAGGCGTTGTCTCCCCCATTAAAGACTTCTGAACTGATTCAATTTTAGATTGAATTTGACTAAACTGTTTAAATGTCAAGCAGATAGAGCTCCACGGTGTCCTTGGAAACACAGTATCTTCTGAGCCGAGGCTCTCCCCTCTGTCTGGGATTAAAGGGGGTGGGGCGAGGGGGCTGTGGGAAGCCCGTTCTGATCAACAGCTTTTTCTTGGGCTCAGGCTATGTATTTGGTTCTGTGGCACAGACCACGATAGAGGCATGATGCCTATTTTCAAGAAGTTTGACACCAGGTAGAATTAGCATTACTTTACTGTTCCAGGGAGTGTCTTGCGGGGCAACTGGTGGGAATGTTCATTTCAGAAACTTACCAGCAAGATCCATCACCCCTTTCCATCTGTTGATGGAAAGTATCAACAGACAGTCGGTGCCCTAAAATTCTTTGAATCCTTGGTTTGAAAACCCTCACCTCATTCTTTTCGTTAATCCTGGACTGTTGTACTGTGATCCTAACTCGATTCGAATCGTGGCTCGGCTTTGAAAAACTCACCTTTGAACCAAACTTCAAATCCTCAGTAAGATCCAACCTTGCCCTTTTCCTCCCAAGATGCTTCCAGAACTATTTGGAGGTGGTGCTCTCCTTCATGGCAGTAAGTGGTAAACTCAGCTTTGTCTCATCAAGAGGATGTGTTGGCAACAGGGATATACCCACATATAAATGGTAGGTAGGTGGTAGAACCAGAATTCCACACCAGTGTTATCTGATTCGAACACCCACTCTCTAACAGCTACATATAGTGCTTCTCCTGAGTGGGGTTGGTACTCAGATTTCTCTGGGATAGAATTTGAACAAAAAGAAAACTTTGTGACCGAAAAGCAAACACAAAACCCCTAGAGTCAAACCAACACCTGAAAGTTATTCCACCCAGGCAATTTTCTGTTGCATTAGACACAAGTCTGTGTGATTATATAACAGAAAATTGACTCTGCAAAATAACTGTAATTGTACCATCTGACAAGTAAACTACATGAGAGAATAGCAAATTCCTTTTAAATGAATACCTTGTAAAGGAATAGAGGGAAGAACTACATCCATATAGGCCCCATTTTTATTTTTTTTTTTGCTGACAAATACCCTTTGTCAATATTTTCTGACCAGCTATTCATTTTAAAAGGCGTCACTGTTCTCTTTGTTTGTATCCTGTTTGCTGTCTGGTACAATTACAGAGTAAATTAAGTTGGGTACCACAATATGCATTATGCTCTTCATTCCAGTAGAAGCTGTAGTTGTTAAGACATTTCTATTGTTACCCCAAGTTTCACTCCATTGAAACTTTCCAAAACATTATCCTTCGGGGTTAAATTTTTCCTTGCTTCTTTTGAGGCCAACTTTTTTTTTTTTTTTTCTTTTTGGAACATAGAAAAAGATTGCCTGCAGCTGCTTTTGAGTTATTGGTGAATTAAATCAAAACGGCTATTTCCACTGTAAAATACTTTGTTTTATAATCTCTGCAAAACACAACAAAGAAAGTTATCCCAACAGAAATCCTCAGAACACTTTGAGTTATGTAAAAGGCAAATTTATTACTATTTGCTGATTAGACTGATTTCCAGGTAAAAAACCAAAACAACCCTACCTTATGAAGATAAGAAAACAAATTACTAATTCAGTAACTTCAAACACTTAGCTTATGTTAAAAAGGCACCATTCTTCACTTCTTGGCAAATATTAACTAAGTGCCTACTTTGTGCTAAATGCATTTAGTCTCTCCAATAACCCCTGTGGACAAAATACTGCTTTGCAGATGAAAATACAGAAGCATAAAGTGATGCAAATTAGAAAAACAAGATAAAATGAACACTTTTAATAAATTAATGGAAACTAATTAATGTTTTTCATTCAACGAACATTTATTGAGCACCTACTCTGTGCCATTGGGACTACAAAGGTGAGGAAGACAGACATGGTTCCTGACCTCATAGACCTTGTCCTGTGTAATGTTTTTAATTCTTGGGGCTGTTAAGAGGATTCTATAAAGCAAAGGATATTAAACAAACAAAAAAAGCATTTCATCTGTAGGGGGCCAAGTATCTCTAAGCTGAAAAATGTATAATGTATCTCGAATGGGACACCTTCTAGTGTGTAGAGATAGATAATCTAGTTTTGTCATTTTCAAACTCTACTTCTAGATGTCCATACAGGCCCTTCTCAAAGTCCCACATGAATGGGAGATGTGCAGACAGATAAAAGGAAAGCAGGGACAAGATAGAAGAAGGCTCTGTACTCCATTTTAATAAGAACAATCCTATGATCTTTTTACGTATTAGTTTCTAATATTATTGGAAGAAAGGACGCTACTTCAAAAAAAGAAAAAGAAGAGGATGCCATTTCAAAATCATTTTTTCTGGTCTAAATACCTCCCAAGAAAACCCTTATATCTACTATATCATTTCCTTCTGTTTTAGGTTGAATACAAAAATGGGAATAATTAGATTAGTAAATGGTCAAGCCAAGAATTTCAGATGTGATCATAATTAATGCAAATTGTCCTCCTACAGATCTTACTCAAGCATTTATTTCAATATTGAAGAAGCCAAGAGGACCATACAGTTCAAGAGCCGAAGGTTTATTCACGTCATGCACAAAGAATTTCAAATTAGAGATGGATCTGTAAGATAAAACTTCATTTAGGGAAGGCCTGGGAAGAAAGAAACTCCCTACTACAAAGGATGGCCTCCCACACATTTGAATCATTGCACCCAGGATAATCATCTGTCTTGTTCAAAAGCATCAAAGGAAATGAACCAGATCACCTTTCTTCATTTTCCAGAGAAAATCATCCACCATGTGAATCGAAGCCATTTTGGATCAGAAGCCCCTCTGCTGTCAGATAAAGAGATGTTATCAAACCCATGTATAGAATTAGAATATCCAAGACCAAGGGGCAATTTATCAAGATTAGGAAAGTTCTTTAATCATCTAAATCCAGATGCTTAGAAGAATCCACACTGTTCAAGAGCTGCAGGCCCTTCTGGCAACAGGGAAATTAGTACTTCCTGCAGCACTTTTTGCAGCTCTGGAAATAACACTAACCCTTTATCAACTTCATCCATGCTCATTATTATCTAGTGCAAGCTCATACCTCTCGCCACACGACAGGCCAATCAACTGAGAGACGAGGCATTAGGGCAAGGAATTGCAACTTTATTCGGAAAGCTGGCAGACAGAGAAGATGGTGAGCTCGTGTCCCAAAGAACCATCTTGCCTGAGTTAGAATGCAGGCTTCTTTTAGACTGAAAGGGGAGAGGCTGTGGCTGGTTGTCGGGAACTTCGTGATGCTAGAATCCTTCATTCCTGCAGCTGTCCACATAGGTCTGGTCACAGGTTCCTGTAAATCTCTAACAAGACAAAGGATATTCTCTACTCTGCAACTTTTTAATCTCCATATGAATGGAAAAGTATTATACCTTTAAAGGTCAGAGCCTTGAGTATGGGCTCTCCTGCATATTTCAGGCTCTAGGCAACATTGTTTTACAAAAGGAGCAGAGCCAGCATGACTAAGCACAAGCAACAGAGCACAGGGTTAGAGCTAAAGGAAGAGATCCAATATGGAGTCAGGTTTGTTCTTTGTTACGTTGTGCCTAGTGGAGACCTATTGTGCTCTATGTCAGATCTGGACCAACCAAGAAGATCAGTAAGAGATAAGAACCCCTGAGAGGACTAGTTCTTCCTCATTGATTGTGTTCAAGATGCTGACTACTTAGTAGAAAATAAATATTTACTGATGAATCAATGAATGCCTAGGAATATTACAGACCCAGCAAGCACCACACACAAAATGAAAGGCTGTGGTGGGGAAGTGAGATAGGATAGACAGGGGAACAGAGGCTCATCCAGTGCACTGAAAGCAAGGAACTCGAAACTGAGACAAGACTCATCTCCCATGGGCGGTCTCTCATACACTACACTGTGTGGGGAAAAGCCTTAACAGGCTTCCCTGGTCGTAGGCAATCCAGGCCAGAGGAATCAGAGGCTGTCGTAATGCAGCAATTCCCTGCATTACCAAATGGATCCCAAACATGAAATAAATCCCCTGTTTGGGGCCACTTGAGTGACCTAAACTCTCACCCTCATCTAGTGATGGTTTATAAAGTTGTTTTTATCTTGGATGTAATCTAGGTCACGTATGGTTTAAGAGACTCTACTTGGATTTGGTAAAGCAATATAAAACAGCTTGAGCAACACGTAGGAGAATTCTGGCCTTGGAGTCAACCACGTGTGGCGGCTCTCATCTGGGTGACGGGAATAAGGGTGGGCTAGGAGAACCCCTTTATAAAACAATGTCTCCCCCATCTCCTTTCACATATTCTGAAAGTTCATCACTAAGCAGCATGATGAAGAGGCCTGAGCATTGGATTTGGCATCCGACCTATAGGTTTGCCTCTTCTGAGAGGTGTAATCTCGGACAAATTCCTTACCTCTCTAAACCTTCATTGGGAACATTTGAGAATAATTCCTATTCAGTAGGGTTATCCTGAAGTTTAAGCAAGGGAGTGTGTGAAACCCCTGACCCATGGTAGCTACTCCACACGTATTGTTATCGTTGTTATTAATTCATTGCCTTGAGCTGTGATGACAATTTTGTACACAAAGGCTACAATAAACCAGTGTAGCCACAACGGAAAAAAGCATGGAGGTTCCTCAAAAAGTTAAAAATAGAGCTACCATATGATCCAGCAATCCCACTTCTGGGTATTTATCAGAAGAAAATGAAAACACTAATTTGAAAAGATATATTCACCCTGTTTGTTGCAGCATTGTTTGTAACCACCTAGACATGGAAACAACCTAAGTGTCCATCAATGGATGAATGGATAAAGAAAATGTGGTGCATAAATACAAGAGAGATTATTCAGCCAAAAAAAAAAATGAAATCTTTGCAATGACATGGATGGACCACGAGGGCATTATGCTGAGTGAGATGAGTCAGGCCAAGAAAGACAAATACTGTGTGATCTCACTTACCTGTGGAATTTAAAACAAAAACAAAAACCAGCCTCACAGATACAGAGAGCAGACTGGTGGTTGCCAGAGGAAGTGGGGGATGAGGAGGGGGCGAAATGGTTGAAGAGGATCGAAAGGTACAAACTTCCAGTTATAAAATAAATAAGTTATGGGGATGTAACATATAGCATGGTGACCACGGTTAACAATACTGTGTTGTATATTTGAAAGTTGCTAAAAGAGTAGATCTTAAAAGTTCCCCAAAAATCGTAACTACTTATGGTGATGGATATTAACTAGACTTTTTGTGGTGATCATTTTGCAGTGTGTATAAATATCGAATCATTATGTTATACACATGAAACAAATATAATGTTATATGTCAATTACACCTCAGTTTAATAAATAAGTAAGAAACAAAGAAACAAACAAAAAAAGAAGGTTGGAGAGAGGTCAGGGCTTGGACATTTGTTAGCACCTTGGCCAGGATGAGTTGTTAGTAATCAGGAAGAGGATGCATCATGGAACCAGGAGTAGGGACAAGGAGCCAAAAAAAAGGCATTGCTGTTTGCGGTTTATGGGTTTCCTCTGTCATTTTCTTCGACTTTGCAGGAGCGAGCCCCTTCTTCTCCAGGCAAATTTGCTTCCTTCTAGGCGGCAAGAAATTGCACAGATTACATGAGAAGCAATTGCCTACGGCTCTCAAGCTGCCCTTCCTTCTGCTTGGTGTTTTCCTGTGAAAATGTGGCCACCAGGGTTCGTGCACACCTCAGGGGCTGCAGTTCTAGCTCATGGGAACCTTTTAAACATGAGTGGACCCCCAAGACCTGAGTGAACTTCCAGTTTAGTGTTTATAAAACCTAATAGAAATTCTTACTAGTCTCCTAGTTTTTCTGGGGGAATTAGAGTACACAAAAGCTTTTAAAAGTCTTTGTTAATAAAATGGAATAAATAAAAATAGAGTTGTCATATGTTTCCATTGTACTAATCACAGGAAAAGCCTGTTTAGCTCCTTATTCCTCTAATATCAATATCTTATCAAGACTTCCTCTTCTGTAAGATTGGGATGTGGACTCTGTAAACTACCTCAGGAAACATGCCAGCTCTTTAAGGCTGTAAACATGTTCCGAGAGTATGTTTCCCAACTGTGTTAGTCTGTAGAAATCCTAGCTGATAGGACTCCTGAAAATGCTGGTCAGAAAGCTTCCAGAGTTTTCATATGATGGTAGATGCCAACTCAAATGCCATCCCAGATGCCAACTCAGGACTCTTCCATGAATAATTAAATACAGAGTGAGTCAAGTGCTACAAAGAGTGATTTTGCTTACATGTTCTACATCAGAAAAAAATTTTGTGATGAAATAAATATTAATTTTCATGCATGGACTCTGTCCAAAGAATTTTGATTCTGTTTGGAGAAATGTTTGAAGTATGATCTGATCATTATAATTAAGGAGTCGCTGAAATCTTATCTCAGTGTCCTAAATGTAATTTATAGCCTTATCTTATGTAAATATAATGTAAAATAGGGTAATTTTTTTTAGCATCTTTATTGGAGTATGATTGCTTTACAATAGTGTGTTAGTTTCTGCTTTATAATGAAGTGAATCAGCTAGAACACAGGGGCTTTGGTGAATAAAGACTTTTCTTTTTTTAACATCTTTATTGGAGTATAATTGCTTTACACTGGTGTGTTAATTTCTTCTTTACAACAAAGTGACGCAGCTCTCCATATACATATATCCCCGTATCCCCTCCCTCTTGCGTCTCCCTCCCACCCTCCCTATCCCACCCCTCTAGGTGGTCACAAAGCACCGGGCTGATCTCCCTGTGCTATGTGGCTGCTTCCCACTAGCTATCTATTTTACATTTGGTAGTATATATATGTCCACGCCATTCTCTCACTTCGTCCAAGCTTACCCTTCCCCCACCCTGTGTCCTCAAGTCCATTCTCTATGTCTGTATCTTTATTCCCGTCCTGCCCCTAGGTTCTTCAAAACCATTTTTTTTTTTTTAGATTCCATATGTATGTGTTAGCATACGGTATTTGTTTTTCTCTTTCTGAATTACTTCACTCTGTATGACAGACTCTAGGTCCATCCACCTCACTACAAATAACTCAATTTTGTTTCCTTTTATGGCTGAGTAATATTCCACTGTATATATGTGCCACACCTTCTTTATCCATTCATCTGTCAATGGACACTTAGGTTGCTTCCATGTCCTGGCTATTGTAAATAGAGCTGCAATGAACATTGTGGTACATGACTCTTTGAATTATGGTTTTCTCAGGGTATATGCCCAGTAGTGGGATTGCTGGATCAGATGGTAATTCTATCTTTAGTTTTTTAAGGAACCTCCATACTGTTCTCCATAGTGGCTGTATCAATTTACATTCCCACCAACAGTGCAAGAGGGTTCCCTTTTCTCCATGCCCTCTCCAGCATTTATTTAAAGTAGGATAATCTTAAAGTGAAAATGTTTTGAATAGCTATTAGAGAATGGAAGTGGAGGGACTGTAGCTAAGTAATATCCAGAAAAGCCTTATCTTTTCTGAGTTTTTGAATTTATAAAAGTAAATGACACTTACAAAATTCCATAAGAATGATATACAAAAAAAATAGACAGCTTACCCTTTAATTGAACTTTGGAAATGTTGGAAATGAAGATTATTTTAATAAGGCAAATCTCTGAAATATTTTCAGTTGCTAGTTTGATATTTGCATGTGCACTTTTATTATGCATTGTGTGCCATGCAAGAATATGAATAAATTTATGAATATCTTCATTTTAATGGCTTTTATATCTGTTTATATTTTCATCTGAAAATTACTAAGAATGATTGTGATTAATTGAGACTGGAAGTAAAAATGACCACGTGGTTATCTATATTCTCTTTCATCATTGTATTGTATAAATATTCATTATTTCATTATAGGCATACCAAGAGTAATGATGTATCATTTCATCATGTGGCTTTTTAAAATTTATATTTGTTTAATTTCAGATATGATCTTTTCTACAAGGCTATTCTTTGAGCAGGTGTTCATTTAAGTGGGCTTTATTGTTTTTTGGGAGGTTTTTTTTGCATAAAATTAAACTGCCAAAGCAATAGACTCTAAAAACGTTTGGCCTCAACATCCTATTTTAATTACACCTTTTAAATAGGTTTAAATGCAGTTAACCAAAACAAATGTTTCAAGAATAAACATTAAGCCAAACTCCAAGTCCCCACACCAATTGCTACTGGAAATTAAAATCCTCCCAAAGCACAAAGAAGATATACGTATGTGAACAAAGAAACAACATTTCCCACTATTTATGGAGGGAAAAGTGATTTCTCTTAAAAGCAATGCTTATTGTCTCCTTATCTGGAGAGCTTACTGATTTGATATTTTCCTAAACTTATTTTAAAAGGACTTTGAAAAGAATTCTTTGTTTTAGTCTTTGAATGAAAATTACATATCCACAGAGTGTAACTACAGTGTATCTTGAGCCATGATACAATGATGTCTTTATGACATTTACAATAAAATAAGAAGTTCAGAATGTTTGATTAATCCTTGTGGGCTTTCATAATCCATTTTCTCGCCTGTATGTGCTCCCAGAGTCTGCAAATCCTTTAATCCATTCATCAGACTTGCCTATAAATGTGAAAGTTGGGTCTCAGTGAGGTCTGACTATTCTAGAAGGTAACTGAGTATTTGCCTCTTGGCCTGAAAAACAAACTTGCTTTTTGCAGTGGGTGACCTGTAGCTTCTTCATCTCAGGCTAGAGTGCCTGCTAGGAATTTGCTTGATCTGTTTTTGAGAAATGATCCGACTTAAGAGTTGATCTCTATCTCAAACTGGTAAGAGAACCAAAGGGTTTATCAGTTGTGAAAACTGATAAAAAGTGATTTCACATTATGAAAATTCTCCTGAATCTTTATGATGAGCATGAAGAGCAAGCAGGCAGCTGGTAGTCATTTGGAACCTGATGCCAGGCCCTGCCAGGATACTCTGAAGGAGTGATCTACAATCAGTCGGTAGAGAAATGAAGGAATTAGAACCAGGCTCCTGATAAAGCACAATGTCACCGAAGTTGCAAAACTAAGTACATCTCATCTGTGCTGAGAAATTACCAGGATACACTGGATATGTATTTAGTCTAGGAATCTGTAGTTCACATGAAAAAGAATATGGAAGGGGCTATTATTGGCCTTTAGGAAGGAAGTTTCAGGACTGTCTCGGTGGTTGCCGCTTATTTTGATTCTCATTGTTTTTAGGCAGGTGCCTGGCCCCTTCTTGCCAGGCAGCCTGGCATTTTGTCTTATTCTTTTTGATTGGGAAACACATTTTAACATCTGCAAAGTCATTTTAGCCAAGCGATCAGCATCAGGTTTCCATGTATCTTCTGCCATTCTTTAACCCACGACAAATACATTGATCTACCGTGACAAACTTCCAGAAAGTTTCTCCCTTTGGCAGTGATTTACAATAAGTTCTACTAACAAAATGCATTCTTGCTGCTCTCAGCTTGAGAAGGGGGAGAAAAAGTTCTTCTCCATTTTGCTGTCCCACAGAGTATGGCTCAAGTAGGGACCCAAAGAGTTATTTTAACAGGAATAAGCAGTAACGATTTGCCTAATAAGAGAAATCACTTTTCAATGGTCTTCAGTTTATGGTTTATTATGTTGTTACTTATATTTTTCACTACTTTGTAAGAAAACACAAAACTTTGGTTTTTTTCATTCTAATAACTTATACAATTTCTCTTTAGTGTGTGTCTAACCAACTTTGTGGTTTTGGACCGAAAACAAACACATCAAGTCAGGTAAAATGGTAGAAACAAGATGCCTCTTTCAAAACAGCCCATTGGGAAGAGCAAACATGGAGGCTGAAGCTCTCACCACGCAGGGCAATTTTCTTTGAAGCATCTCTCTTCACACAACCTGTATCCAAGTGTGTCATGCTTTTCAATGTAGTTCTAGAGTTAAAGGTCACAGCAGACGAGAAAAAAAAGTAAATGGAAAGTACACACTACTATATATAAAATAGATAACTAATAAGGGCCTACTGTATAGCACAGGGAACCCTACTCAATACTCTGTAGTGACCTATACAGGAAAAGAATATAAAAAAGAGTGGATACATGTATATGTATAACTGCTTCAGTTTGCTGTACATCTGAAACAACACAATATTGTAAATCAACTATACTCAAAAAATATTTTTTTAATAAATTTAAAAAAATAAGGTAACAGAGAAGGAAAACACTGACAAGTAAATAATTATAGCTGAAGCCGAGCCAAAAAGACAGGAACTGTGAAGTTCTTTGCAAAGGAGTGAACCAAGAAGGTTCAAGTATTGGAGGTGATATGTCTTTTTATACAGGGTCTTGAAAAGGTCAAGCATTAAGCCATGAGAAAAACAAAAAGGGGGATGAAGAAAACACTTAAATCCAAGATGAAGTTTGGGCAAAGTAAATCAATGGCTAATGTCCGGAATAATGAGAAGGACTCATTAAACTCTGAATGCGAGGAGGGAGGGGACCCGGTGCTGGGGTGGGATGGCAAGGCATCCAAGCTGAGACACGGGAACCAGGTGGTCCAAGCCTAGAGGCAACAGGAAGCTGGGGATCTACATCTGGGTTTAGATGGGAATGTAAACCCAGAGGCCCAAGTTCTTAGTCGTATTAGCACCTCTGATACGCCCCCAAAGACTTTATTTTTTGCTAAATGATTTCATCCATTGCTTGCAGGGCCTCTAAAGTGGATTAATGTTCTTACCTTCCTCCATCTTCCTTTCCCATTTGGCTTTAAGTAAAGAGAAAGGCAGGACAGTAAAAAGGGGGTCCCAAGTCCAGATCATGAATATCCTTTGAAGCCTCCCATGAAAAGGAACATATTTAGGACAACTAGCCTGCTTAATCTCTCGAATGTTTGACTACACTATAACTGAATTTGCCATGTGTTGAAAGGATGTGATTAATATCTCACCTCAATTTCCTGGTTATCCTAACTACAAATAAACAGTCACACTGCTGATATTAACTTTAGAGATCTTTCTTGGAGGACGGTAAGTATACGATTTTCAAGTGCCCTGAACTAAACTGGAGCTTTGCAAAATACTTATGATGAGACATTGTCATTTTTAATTGCTCCAAGCATATGATGGCAAAAAACAAATCATGTGCATGTAAAGCCCAAAATTCATGAGTTAAATTATAAAAATATTTTCTCCCTCTCTGTCTCACTATATCAATATCTTTATCTACATATATATAATAAACCAAACTTTATTTTTCCAGTTGATTGGACCACACCAATAGTATTATAAAAAATTCCAGCCAAGAAATAATCAGTCACAGCATTTTTGTTAATAATTCCAAATGTTCTTGCTCAAGGGAGGGAAGAATGCTTTCCAGCCATAAATCTTTCTACTGTACAGTGAAGCTGAAATTGTTCCTTTTGTCATGATAGTACCAAATGCAAGGAGGAGTCTGATTTCATCCATCTTGACAAAATTAAGATGCTATTTCTACTTCTTTTCTATTTTTTTTCAGTTGGTCAGAGCTATCTAGAGGGGTGTGAAAAAATCATATAGAGGCGCCATGATTTCTAATGGTCTCACCTACTGTTGAAAAATGTGTGGACCACCCCCAAGCTCTTAGAACCGAATGAACAAGGGCTCTTTGGATATGTCACTGACATTTATTGCTTGTCTGTGGTTTCTAAAAGAGAGGAAATGTGAGGATTAGAGAAGATTTGTAAACTATATATTACAGGAATCCATTTGGAGTCTCCTATCTAAATGATAGAACTAATGCAACGTTTTTCTATGGGTCAGATTTTTACAGCATTAAACATTATACATCAAGAATTATTCTGACCATCTCTGATTTCTCAGTTCATTTCCAGTTTCTCTGTTTAGGTACAAGGAAAGATAGCAGATGGTGTTCACGTGTAGTGTGTGAAAATTTCTGCAACCAAACCAGTCAAGAATCACCTTCTGTCAATTCCATCAAAAGGTCATTAACCAAATTTCATTCTAACCTGAGCCAGGATTTGCTCATCTTTGCTTACGATTCTGGCCAAACCGAAACCTGGATTGCGCTACCCAGGCTCATCAGAGGTCAAAGCCAAATTCCAATTCTTGCCCACTGGTTGTTGATTGAATAATTAGGCACGAATTCACCCCTGCCAAGATGCCGGAGACGAAGAGAGCATAGGAGGAAAAGTAGAAGAGGAAATGATTATGAAACTTCCTTTCAACTTTAAGTCATTGACACCTGGTTCTGGAAGAAATATTGAGGAAACGATGTGAACGTTCCTTTGTAGTAAGGGGTAGTGACAGGTTTCATCAGGGCTGCCCAGGGGTGGGGAGACCAGATGCCTGGGGATGGCTTTCCACCTTCTCCTCCCCTGACCAATTCCTCTCATCTCAAAACTCAGCAGGACCTCAGACTTGTGTGCTCTTATAGCACTTTGTATCACTTTCAGGTTTCAATTCTTATCACATGTAAACAGTTGAGTATAGAAGGCCTGTCTGCCCTATAAAACTGTAAGCTCACTGCATAGGGAGCATGCTTTGTTCAAAGCTGGGTTTCCTGCAGCAAAAAGCACAGAACTCTGCACGTGCTAAATGCAAAAAAAAAAAAAAAAAAGGAAAAAAATTCCCCTTCAGTAAGAATGGGGAAAACATAGATTTAAGTTGAAAAAATGTTTTCAAATAATCTTAAGAATAATAATAATCAATGAGAACATCTTTTTACCAAGATCTCCAAATTTAGTACAAGAGGCAGACGCCAAAATCACAGCACCTGTGTCCGTGTTTCTTTAAAGCCAGTTAGTTATGAGTATTTTCTTTGCAACATTACACATTTCCTCCCTCTTCACACATGGATTCTTTAAAAAAGCTTTTTATTTTGATATAATTTATAACTTAATGAAAAATTGCAAATATGGTCCAAAGACCTTTTATACACCCTTTACCAAGAATATCACTTATTGCTCACATTTTACCCCATTTGCTTTATCATTTATGACCCCCGCCCCGTTCCATCTCTCAGGAAGGATCTTCTGATAGTGAAGGACAGACGCGTCACGGCGAGTCCTAAATATGTCAGTGTATGTTTTCTAAGAACAAGTAAAGTCTCTTACATGTGCCCCTCCTTGTACACAACACAGTTATCAAAACTAGGAAATATAACATTGGTGTAATCATACTATTGGATCCACCATCCACATACAAATTATATCAATTGACCTGATAATGTCTACCTTTTTCTCTGTCCTGGATCCAACTCAGAGTAGTGAATTCCACTTAGCTGTCATGTCTCTTTAGTCTCCTTTTTCTGGAACCATCCCTCACTCTGTCTTTGTTTTCATGACCTTGCCATTTTCGAAGAGTACAGGCCAGTTATTTTTGTAAACCACCTCTCAGTGTATGTTTATGTAATGTTTCCTTATGAATAGGTTCAAGTTATGAATTTTTGGTGGTAATACTACAAAAGTGAAGTTGTCTCCTTCTTAGTGCATCATATGAAGAGACACGTGATGTCCATGGGCCCATGCTTGGTGATGTTAACTTGGGTTACTTGGTCATGGTGATGGCTGCCAGGTTTCTCCTGTAGCTTCTTAGAGGTCTTAATCACATAATGTAAAATTTAAAGTTGTAGCCAAGGGAATCAACAATTATGAAGGATAGCTGGAAAGATAAGTGAGTCACTTCATCCTTGTAGATGCTCTAAAGTTGACACTCTAAGACATCCCTAAGAAAGCCACGTACCTGGGCCAAAATAGTCTGGAATAGGCTGGGTGTGTATAGAATTGCTTCACCTGATCCCATTTGGTTTTGTGTCCCTGGGTTCTATACTATAATAAAGAATTTGTCTGGTCTTTATCCTGGGTTCCTGACACCCTTGGAATTTCTCAAGGGATAGGAGTGTCTTTGTTATTCATGACTCCCTTGGTTCCCTGAGTTCATGCTAATGGGATGTTTCAGGGTGAGGACTGGTCACAAAAAGACCAACCATGTGATAGCCTGACCTCCAGGGAGGGAAGTGGGGATAGAGATTGAGTTACATGCCTATGTAATGAAACCTTAATAAAAACTCTGGACCCTACTGAGCTTCCTAGTTGGTGATACATCAATGTACCAGGAGGGTGATGCACCCAGTTCCATAAGGAGAGGGCACGGAAGCTCTGTGTTCAAGATCCTCTCAGATCTTTTCCCGTGGGCGTCTTCATTTAGCTGGTCATGATGTGTATTCTTTATAATAAAATGGTAGAGCTTTTCTGACTTCTGAGTGCTCTCCTAGTGAATTATCAAACCTAACAGGTCATGGAAACCCCCTGGATCTGGAGCCAGTTGGACAAAAGTGCAGGTGGCCTGGGGATACTACTGCAGGCTGGCACCTGAAGTGAGGGCAAGTCATCTGTGCACTGTGCCTTTACTTGTGGGTCTGTGCTAACTCCTGGCGGTTGTTGCCAAAAATGAATCACAATATAGCAGCTGGTGTTAGAAGAGGCTCTTATAGAGGGCCATTACATAAATTTATAATGATACTTGAATTTGACAACAAAGTTTCAGTTAGGAATGTACACATGTGTATATAAAATGAATTATGTATATACAAGTAAATATGGATGACAATTTTAATCCACCAGTGAAAGTTTGAATAAAAAACCAAAGTTGAAACTTTACATGAAAAAAATAAAATTATTACATAATGGTTCCATTTCTTTTTAATCCTTTAGTACAAATACTGATCCAAGGTTACAATAAAAAATTCTGATCTTCCATGTTTACTTTTTAATGAACTTCCAAACATTTACTTAAATAAAATGGACAGTTGGTATTGCTATTTTATTTGAGAAAAATGCTAAGTGTTTGGTAGGAATTGTTCTAAGGAGTTTGATGTGCAAGTTTATTCAACCATGGTTTTCTTCAGCCAGACTGTACTCATGCATGCTAGGTAATAATGTGAGTCCTACCACCTGAGAAAGCTTCTCTGTGGAGGAATGAAGTGAGCCCTTCCACACAGGATTTTCTTCTTTTAGGTAAATATATGAGTATTTACAAATTGTTCAAAGATTTCTAGGGAAGGAAAGAACTCAAGAGGTCCAAAGTTTGTTGCCATATCTTAGGTAAGGATTATACTCAAATCATCTCAGGAAGATCTCAGCTTACCGTTAAAATAAAAAGTGTAGTGCAGGGGCTTCCCTGGTGGCACAGTGGTTGAGAGTCCGCCTGCCGATGCAGGGGACACGGGTTCGTGCCCCGGTCCGGGAGGATCCCGCATGCCGCGGAGCGGCTGGGCCCGTGAGCCATGGCCGCTGGGCC
>NC_041224.1:22631517-22637877 GCF_002837175.3 Physeter macrocephalus | reverse complement strand
GAGAAAGGCACCGTAACCGAAAAAAAAAAAAAAAAAAAAAAAAAAAAAAAAAAAAAAAAAAAAAAAAGTGTAGTGCAATCTAGAATTACTCACCATTCCTCTGTTGCTCAGCTCTTGCGGCTGACCAAGTAAACAAGAACTGGATTCCTTCTTCAGACTTCTCTCTGGCCAAAGGCAGCAACAGGCAGGGACACAGCAGGACTCAGCCTTGACTACTCACTGTTCAGGGGAGAGATTCTCTTGAACACATCCTTTCCATAGGGAGGTATTTGCTGAGACCATCCAGGGGGTTCTAGAGCTGAGGCAATGTGGGGTAGTATCTGATTTTATAATCTGAGTTCCACCTCTCCTCATGAGCATATGGGGCTTTGCCTGCTGACCTGGATATTCTTGGTGGACTGGTCAAGTGATGAACTGAACATCCTTGACCTGCTATTTGTGAAAACTGAGTGGTGGTCTGGGATAGAGAGAGATTTTTCTAGCTATTTTGTGGGGGAAGGAAAAGAGAAAGTATTGAATACCTGCTCTGTGCCAGGAATAGTCATCCCATTTAATTCTTAACCCAAGCTTGTGAAGTAGATTCCTTCAATTCCTTCATTCATCCCTTTATGAAAGTGTTTAGTGAGTACCTACTACGTGCTGGCATTGTGCAAAGTGCTGGAACTCAGTGTTTCTTGTCTTCTCAGACCTTTTAATTTTGTGTATTTCATAATTCTTATGACGAATCAAATTTTAATTAACTTGGTGATTAGAATATTTTTGCGATAATATATAGGAAGATTATTAATAAAATATGTAGCAAGTAGGGTGGAAGGAAGAAGAGCAAATGATCTGTCTTCCCTACATTTCTACATGATAAAGGAAGGGAATGTGAAAAAAAAGAACAAAAGCCAACTTCTCTGATTTATTTATTTATTTATATTTATTTTTTGGCTGTGTTGGGTCTTCGTTGCTGCACGCGGGCTTTCTCTAGTTGCGGCGAGCGGGGGCTACTCTTCGTTGCGGTGCGCGGGTGACTCACCGCGGTGGCTTCTCTTGTTGCGGAGCACGGGCTCTAGGCACGTGGGCTTCAGTAGTTGTGGCGCACGGGCTTAGTTGCGCCGTGGCATGTGGGATCTTCCCGGACCAGGGCTCGAACCCGTGTCCCCTGCACTGGCAGGCGGATTCTTAACCACGGCGCCACCAGGGAAGCCCTGATTTTTTTTTTTAAGTTTACTCAATTTTTGAAATGAAACAGATTTCACATATATAGCAACTTCTCTGATTTTTTTAACTGCTCACAGTGGGCTCTGCAGTCACCTCTGTTACCTGATAATACTTGGCTTCTGAGATTTTCCCTTACTCATACTCCAAGGAACTTTATTTCAGGATCAGCCTATCTGTTTCACAGGACTGATCTTCTTCCAGACTTCAGATGGGGAATGTCAGCCCTCCTGTCAACATCCCTAACATTTAAATTCCTGGGATACCAGAGATACTCAGAGAAAACAGTCAGGAGTCGGCTGTGTGCCCACATTACTCTCCCAAACGCCATTGGGAAGAGCCGAGGAGGGTCTTCCTAACCATTTTTTTTTTTTTTTTTTTCAACATCTTTATTGGAGTATAACTGTTTTACAATAGTGTGTTAGTTTCTCCTTTACAACAAAGTGAATCAGTTATACAATTTTTTAATAACAAAATAGGCCAATAAAAAGATTCTACAAACCAGGAATCATTTGTTTGCTAAAGAGTTTAGTGGGCATATATAAAACAGAAAGAAGTAAGGTTGATAATTTACTTGATAATTTCTTATTGATAATTTTGATAATTTATCAAAAATTGATCAAATATTGATAGAAATATTCATTTGACTGTTTTTCAATCCAAAAGCTTAAGGAGGACATCCCTGTGGTCACAGATGGCAGGGACTGACCAGGCATTCTGGCCTTCTTCATCAAAAGGACACCAAATTGACTCCTAGGACAAAGGCCACATTGGCCCAAGTTGGGGTGTTTTGAGATGGCCTAAGTGTGACACTCTCCAAAAAGGCATCTCTGCAGAAGGGTGTCCTTCAGCCCAGCTGACAAGGCGGCCAGTACATGAACATGAGTTTCATGTCAAATGATCCTCCTTATCATTGTTTGAACGTATGAACTTGCCCTGTGATTTCGCATGCCTGAGCGCCCCACAGCTGACTCAGAAGAAATTCTTGAGGTTGTTTGCTATGTCAGGAGGAATCATCCCAATTCTGGCTAGCAAGCAGGGACCAATGCTTTGATCTGATTACAGAAATTACTGTCATTGGTGGAGAGCTAAAGTTAAGCCTGGCAACAGCCTACAGGGGTAGAAGGATTTGTCCCATGGACCAAGGGGCTTCGCAGAGACACACACACAGGCAGGAAACCAGTGAGGCTGAACTTGGGCAAAGATGCCATTTCAGAACAGATATGAAAAATGTGCAGGATGAGCTTGTGAAGGATGGATGGGGGGATGGTGGTGATCTGAGCATGTGATACTATGAAAAGGCTTTGAGGGGAGGGAGCTGTTTTCCCAGGAGACGGAGATCTGAAGAGATCCTGTATTTGTCACAGCGAGAATAATCAGTATGTTGGCATTTGGACTCCAGTGACAAGGATGAAAATGAGATTCTGTGAAAGATGTATCAGAGTCAATAGGCAGGGCTTGGCTGTGGCAGGAGGGATGAAACAACCAAATGGAGACAAGCTGCTGCAGAAAGTGAGATGGACATAATTGTCTCAAACCGAGGGTGCGCCCGTGCGGGGGACACGGGGTGCTCAGCCGAAAGCGGGGTGAGCTCTGAGCAGCTGGCGGGGCCTCCTGGTGAGAACGCTGGGGGACAGTTGGATGATTACTGCCCAGACGGAGACAGTGACTTTGGGGTGTGTATGGCCATTGGAGCCCGCAGCGGGCTCGATTTTTGTTTTATACCTTTACATAGCTCAGTGTGACCTCCTTACTCTGTACAGCTATTACATGTGACTCAGACGAACCACGGGTGAGAAGGTTTGTACTTGGTGCCATATTTCAGCAGAGCTCTATTAACTAAAACTAGAGTGTGAGCCAGCCGTGGTTTACCCGAGGCCAGCCCGTGTGTGACTCCTGGATTCCTATTTATCAACAGGCTGTGACTCGGTGCATCTCACACGATTCGGATCCGTTCTTATTGACGTGTCAGCCCAAGAATGCCCATCTCACACAGGGCCATTGGTAAGTGCTGAATCATGATAATACCAATCATTCTTCCACCCCCAAGGCAAGTACACAGAAGAACTCCAAAAGCATCAAGTCATTGCCCACACAAGGCTCTAACGAGGTAGGAGCAGGCAGGAACTAGTTCCCTCTGTTCTCTGGAGGGGTGAAGACACAGGTTCAGTGAATCACCGGGAATCAGACGAGAATGACATCTTCCCTCCCTCTCACCTATCACAAAAACTGGATTTTCTCAACCCTGATCTTATTTTCTGTATGAATAATGTGCCTTGAAATCTGTATTCTGAGACCACTGCTCAATCCAATCTCAGGGAGCTTCTAACAGGCACTAAATGGGAACAGAATCTCTTTCAGGGGCAGAAAGATCACTTCTTAGCGGAAAATAAATCCTTAATGGGAAACACAGCCTGCGGCTGCTGGGGGTCTGAGGAACACAAGGTCTCTGGGGGATGCTTGAATTAGTTCACACACACGTGTACACACACACACACACACACACACACATCTTTCTCCAAAACTGTTAAAAAGTTCATACAGAGCTATAGGAGCTGACAGTCATGTGGAGAGCCCTGGGATCTGATTTCATGAGCTACCTTCAAGATCATTTGAGAGTCAATTAAAAAAAAAACCCTGCCATACGACAGGGCACATCCTTGGAGCAAGGAGAGAAAAATGGAAAGCTCATCACCAGACAGACATGTGAATGTGGAATTTGAGAGGGAAAAAATGGCCAAGTGCCAGTACTTAAAAGAACAAATGATGCCTTTTAGGCCACGGAAACCTGGGGCAAAGCTAATGGTTTAGGGAAAGGTCACCTTGCCAGTAATGGCTGTGGTCAAAACTGAGTTCAGTTTAGCAAAAGACAAGATCATTATCCCCAAACCTCTTTAGAAAATAGTACTACCTGATTATAAAGGAAGATGATATTTTTATTATTTTAAATTAGTTTTCAGATACTGTTCAGGCCTCTCTCTCTGAATAGCTTCCTTTCAGCTTTCCCAGCTCCTGCCCGATCTACAATTCTATGTGAACAACGGGTGCTGAGACCTGTATTAAGTGACTCCCTGCTTGGCTCATCTCAGAAGGCCTGTCATAGACATTTGGGGCAAAACTACTTCTTTGAGGTGTCAGTAGCTCATTTTTCTAGGAAAATAGATCCATAGTTAAAAATTTGCTCTCTGGGGAGAAGACCTCTTGTTGATTATTGCAAAAATATGCCAGAGATAACAGAAATCCTGCCTGTATTTGGTTCCCAGAGAGAAACCTTAAAGCTATTCATAAGTTTTTGTGTGTTTTTGGTCCTTTTGGTTGTTTTTTTAGGCTATTTATGACCAACAGGGATTCCCATCACCTATAAGCTCACCATGTAAGAGCTCTTTGCTGTAAAATGCCAAACAGGTGGAAGAAAAGTGAAAACTTAGATCTTCTAGGAGTTTGCCACACCTTTACTTGGCATATAATAGCACAGATGTGGGCCGTTTGCATTATCTTCTGATTTTATACCTCTGTCCCTGCCCACCACTGGAATAGATGCTCTCCTGTGGAAAGGCAGGCCTGTAAGACCCCCGAGAGATGACTTGGTCCAGATGTGTCATGAGTCACTCAGATCTCAAGAGGGTAAGGACACACCTGTCTGGGTTTAAGACAACTCAGTCTTCCTGTACCTGGGTGTCTCCGTTCGTAAAACGGGGATAATATTAGTACCTACCTCCTGTGACTGTTGTTGGGAGAGTTCAACGGGCTTTTTAACAAGTGCACAGATGTGTGGGACCTAGTTCGCTGCTATCACCGTCATCACTTTAACTACAATTAGTGTCTCACTTAACTACCGATTTATATTTAGGCATCTCTTTCGGTAATTTTCTGGAGCTCTGGAGTACCATCTTGGCCTACCGCTCCCTTTATTTTCCTTGGGAGTCTGTGTTGTGCAGAACATGAGTGCTGCTATGGAAATAAAATAGAACTTCAAAGCCTAAAAACAGCCGCTCGTTTGTTTAATATGTAGCATCAACTATTGACAAATAGTCAAAGTTCCCCTGCCTGGGTCAAACTTTGCTCTTCAGTATCATGAATGAGGGTTTCGCTGATAAACCACGGCTAAGTCAGAACGTGGGTATTTGCATAAACACACTTGGCCCAACTCATACGTGAAGATGGCTTCTAAGTGCCGAAAGAGCAGCTGAATAAACTTTCTGGAGCAAGTGGACCACAGCCACTTCGAGTGCAACGGCATCCTCCTGTCTCAGTCCCACGCAGGCGCTGTGGGGACCACGGCTCTTTCTTTCTTGGCCAAGAAACAGCTATAAAGAGAGTGGATTATAAAGGCCCAAGTCTTTTTTTTTTTTTTAAACATCTTTATTGGAGTATAATTGCTTTACAATGTGGTATCAGTTTCTGCTGTATAACAAAGTGAATCACCTATACGTATACATATATCCCCATGTCCCCTCCCTCTTGCATCTCCCTCCCACCCTCCCTATCCCACCCCTCTAGGTGGTCACAAAGCACCAAGCTGATCTCCCTGTGCTATGCGGCTGCTTCCCATGTGCAGAACATGAGTGCTGCTATGGAAATAAAATAGAACTTCAAAGCCTAAAAACAGCCGCTCGTTTGTTTAATATGTAGCATCAACTATTGACAAATAGTCAAAGTTCCCCTGCCTGGGTCAAACTTTGCTCTTCAGTATCATGAATGAGGGTTTCGCTGATAAACCACGGCTAAGTCAGAACGTGGGTATTTGCATAAACACACTTGGCCCAACTCATACGTGAAGATGGCTTCTAAGTGCCGAAAGAGCAGCTGAATAAACTTTCTGGAGCAAGTGGACCACAGCCACTTCGAGTGCAACGGCATCCTCCTGTCTCAGTCCCACGCAGGCGCTGTGGGGACCACGGCTCTTTCTTTCTTGGCCAAGAAACAGCTATAAAGAGAGTGGATTATAAAGGCCCAAGTCTTTTTTTTTTTTTTAAACATCTTTATTGGAGTATAATTGCTTTACAATGTGGTATCAGTTTCTGCTGTATAACAAAGTGAATCACCTATACGTATACATATATCCCCATGTCCCCTCCCTCTTGCATCTCCCTCCCACCCTCCCTATCCCACCCCTCTAGGTGGTCACAAAGCACCGAGCTGATCTCCCTGTGCGTT
>NC_041224.1:22630309-22630701 GCF_002837175.3 Physeter macrocephalus | reverse complement strand
ATTTTCTCCCATTCTGAGGGTTGTCTTTTCATCTTGTTTATGGTTTCCTTTGCTGTGCTAAAGCTTTTAAGTTTCATTAAGTCCCCTTTGTTTATTTTTGTTTTTATTTCCATTTTTCTAGGAGGTGGGTCAAAAAAGGATCTTGCTGATAGGGATTGCACTGAATCTGTAGGTTGCTTTGGGTAGTATAGTCATTTTCACAGTGTTGATTCTTCCAATCCAAGAACATGGTATATCTCTCCATCTGTTTGTATCCTCTTTAATTTCTTTCATCAGTGTCTTAAGTTTTCTGCATACAGGTCTTTTGTCTCCTTAGGTAGGTTTATTCCTAGGTATTTTATTCTTTTTGTTGCAATGGTAAATGGGAATGTTTCCTTAATTTCTCTTTCAGA
>NC_041224.1:22587959-22630034 GCF_002837175.3 Physeter macrocephalus | reverse complement strand
CCAAAACTATGTTGAATAATAGTGGTGAGAGTGGACAACCTTGTCTTGTTCCTGATCTTAGAGGAAGTGGTTTCAGTTTTTCACCATTGAGAATGATGTTAGCTGTGGGTTTGTCATATATGGCCTTTATTATGTTGAGGTAAGTTCCCTCTATGCCTATTTTCTGGAGGGTTTTTATCATAAATTGGTGTTGAATTTTGTTGAAAGCTTTCTCGGCATCTATTGAGATGATCATATGGTTCTTCTCCTTCAATCTGTTAATATGGTGAATCACATTGATTGATTTGCGTATATTGAAGAATCCTTGCATTCCTGGGATAAACCCCACTTGATCAGAAGCCATCTGGTCCTGGGATTTAGTTTGTTGGAAGATTTTAATCACAGTTTCAATTTCAGTGCTTGTGATTGGTCTGTTTATATTTTCTATTTCTTCCTGATTCAGACTTGGAAGGTTGTGTTTTTCTAGGAATTTGTCCATTTCTTCCAGGTTGTCCATTTTATTGGCATATCATTGCTTGTAGTAATCTGTCATGATCCTTTGTATTACTGCAGTGTCAGTCGTTATTTCTCCTTTTTCGTTTCTAATTCTGTTGATTTGAGTCTTTTCCCTTTTTTTCTTGATGAGTCTGCCTAGTGGTTTATCAAGTTTAATTCTTAAAGGACCAGCTTTTAGTTTTATTGATCTTTGCTATTGTTTCTTTGATTTCTTTTCATTTATTTCTGATCTGCTCTTATGGTTTCTTTCCTTCTGCTAACTTTGGGGGTTTTTTTTGTTCTTCTTTCTCTAATTGCTTTAGGTTTATGGCTAGGTTGTTTTTTTGAGATGTTTCTGGTTTCTTGAGGTAGGATTGTATTGCTATAAACTTCCCTTTTGTATTTTTTACAGTATGTTTTCCTGTAATTACTATTTAGTCTCATAGCATGGTGGTCAGAAAAGATACTTGATAAGATTTCAATTTTCTTAAATTTACCAAGGCTTGCTATGTGACCCAAGATATGATCTATCCTGGAGAATGTTCCATGAGCACCTGAGAAGAACGTGTATTCTGTTGTTTTTGGATGGAATGTCCTGTAAGTATCAATTAAGTCCATTTGTTCAATGTATCATTTAAAGCTTGTGTTTCCTTATTTGTTTTCATTTTGGCTGATCTGTCCATTGGTGAAAGTGGGGTGTTAAAGTCCCCTACTAGGATTGTGTTACTGTCAATTTCCCCTTTTATGGCTCTTAGCATTTGCGTTATGTTGAGGTGCTCCTATGTTGGGTGCATAAATATTTACAATTGTTATATCTTCTTGGATTGATCCCTTGATCATTATGTAATGTACTTCTTTGTCTCTTGTAATAGTCTTTATTTTAAAGTCTATTTTGTCTGATATGAGAATTGCTATTCCAGCTTTCTTTCGATTTCCATTTGCATGGAATATCTTTTTCCATTCCTTCACGTTCAGTCTGCTTGTGTCCCTGGGTCTGAAGTGGGTTTCTTGTAGACAGCATATATATGGGTCTTGTTTTTGTATCTGTTCAGCCAGTCTACCTTTTGGTTGGAGTATTTAATCCATTTACATTTAAGGTAGTTATTGATATGTATGTTCCTATTACCATTTTCTTTAGTGTTTTGGGTTTGTTATTGTAGGTCTTTTCCTTCTCTTGTGTTTCCTGCCTAGAGAAGTTCCTTTAGCACTTGTTGTAAAGCTGGTTTGGTGGTGCTGAATTCTCTTAGCTTTTGCTTGTCTGTAAAGTTTTAATTTCTCCATCAAATCTGAATGAGATCCTTGCTGGGTAGAGTAATCCTCATTGTAGGTTTTTTCCCATTCATCACGTTAAATATGTCCTGCCACTCCCTTCTGGCTTGCAGAGTTTCTGCTGTTAACCTTATGGGGATTCCCTTGTATGTTATTTGTTGTTTTCCCCTAGCTGCTTTTAATATTTTTTCTTTTTTTAAAATTTTTGATAGGTTGATTAGTATGTGTCTTGGCATGTTTCTCCTTGGATTTATCCTGTATGGGACTCTGTGCTTCCTGGACTTGATTGACTATTTCCTTTCCCATATTAGGGAATTTTTCAACTATAATCTCTTCAAATATTTTCTCAGTCCCTTTCTTTTTCTCTTCTTCTTCTGGGACCCCTATAATTTGAATATTGGTGCATTTAATGTTGTCCCAGAGGTCTCTGAGACTGTCCTCACTTCTGGGTGTCCTTTTCGCAGGCTGCACGTTCATAGTTCCCGTTGTTTTTGGTGTCTGCCCCCAGTGGCTAAGTTTGGTTCAGTGGGTTGTGTAGGCTTCCTGGTGGATGGGACTGGTGCCTGTGTTCTGGTGGATGAGGCTGTATCTTGTCTTTCTGGTGGGCAGGACCACATTCGGTGGTGTGTTTTGGGATGTCTGTGACCTTATTATGGTTTTAGGCAGCCTCTCTGCTAATGGGTGGGGTTGTGTTCCTGTCTTGCTAGTTGTTTGGCATAGGGTGTCCAGCACTGTAGCTTGCTGGTACTTGAGTGGAGCTGGGTCTTAGGGCGGAGATGGAGATCTCTGGGAGAGCTTTTGCTGTTTGATATTATGTGGACCCGGGAGGTCTCTGGTGGACCAATGTCCTGATCTTGGCTATCCCATCTCAGAGGCACAGGCCTGACACCTGGCCGGAGCATCAAGACCCTGTCAGTCACACAGCTGCTACTGTTGGAGGGTCTCCTGCAGAGTTGGGGGTTGGCTGTGGCTTACCGCAGGGACAAGGACACTGGCAGCAGAACTTCTGGGAAGTACTCCTTGGCATGAGCCCTCCCGGAGTCTGAGGCCCAAGTCTTGAAAGCCAACACTGTCAAGTCAGAGCTCTGGGTACTGCAGCGTCCTCAGAGGCAGCTCCAGGAGAGGCTGGGAAGCAGGGGGGTTTGCTCTGGCCTCTCCAGACACCCTGAAACAACTTCTGCTCTCCTTCTGTGCTGCTCAGCGTCCCCATCTGATGGCCCCTCAGGAAGTGCCCAGGCTCTGCATCTGCTCTGATCTCATTTTCCATCTAAACAGACTTGCTTTCTTGCCTGTCTTCTTATGACTCTGCGCTTGGCTAGGAATAACCTGATAAACTCACTCTAGTTACCATGAATTTTGCACGCACGTGTGTGTGTGTGTGTGTGTGTCCATGTGCATGTGGGGGTGTGTGTACATGTATGGGTGTGTGTATGCATAGAAGCACAAGTGCAGGTGTTGCAAAAGATGTTAGTGGTTGAGCTTGTTAAACTCCCAGATTCGATTTAAATTTTAGCAAACATCGGTGATGACCTAATTCCAAAAAGAGAGTCCTGGGCACAGAGTCAGGACCAGTAGGGAAAGTTGCCCAAGGAATTTGTTTCCTCTGTCTCTCAGGTCCTGCAACATCGATATGAGTGGCCTGAATATTATGTTGGCTTTGAAAATAATATTAGAGAGAAAATGAGGCGTAGGCCAAATCCAAAGGTCCTGATTGACCTAAGCTTCATGACTAGTGATTTAAAAAATTAAAATGCTTATTGTTGGAAGAGGACTTCAAGACGTAGGGGAGACACATAGTGGCAGAGTTTTGAAAGCTTTCAATCTTGCTTTATGCATTAGCATTACTGAAGAACATCCTAGCGGCCACAGTGGCTGGGCTGTCTTGCACCTCTTACCCCCGGGGGAATCTGGCCGAGCCCGAGCCGAGTAGCTTGAAAAGGTACTTGGCCTCCTGCCAACTCCTCCATCTCTGGTTAAGAACCGACTCACCTGTAGACCAAGTGGCGTTGGGTCCTCGTTCTGCCACCCACCAGCTCTCTTAGTTTCCTAAATCTGTAAAACAGTGACGATACTACCTAATTCGCAGTGTCATTGAGATGAGTTGACAACCCAGGTACATGGCTAGGTGTGTTGCAGGCTTACCTACAATGTTAGTTTCACTTTCCACGTAGTCAGTTTCCTCATGGTAGAAGTGGGGCTTTGACTTACTCAAGATTTATTCCAGATCAGCGCAGATATTTCTATGTACCAGTGCAATAGAAATTGACAGAATTTTACCAATGATGGCTGATTGACAAAGTTAATCCTCAACAAAGTCGATTTATCATCCCTGCTTTTTCTGGAAAGGCAGAGGCCAGGATTCGTGGTATTAGGGTAGATGTGAGCTTTCAGGCCGTCAACTTGTAACAAATTATGTCCAACACAAGTATGGTAATTTTGTGACAATTTTTACTCTGTGGGAAGTTGAGATGAGATGACCGAATATATGATTTTCGTGTTTCAACTTTTCTGCACCACCTTATTATCTTTAAATAGAAAATAATGTGCAAACAAAATGGTTAGGTACTCTTGTCTTATTCCCACTCTTTTTCTGTGAGATCTCTTCAAAACCTCTTGGTCTTCAAGCTGTCTACAAAGTGCTGCTTTCAAATATTAAGGGCCAAAGTTTCAACTGGCCTTTCTCTTGCCTCCTGTTATTTACGGGTGCTGATTCTAAATGCTAAAATTCCAATTTGCTAGCGTAATTACCCAATTTATATGCATAAAGTGGGGTGCCACTTACAAAAATTAATGCATCCCAAAGCACTGCAGGTAAGGCCAGTTCAAATGTGGTTCTCACTTAACATATTCAGGCCTGGCTGGGAACTCCACTGGCTAGATTATTTTAGTTACCACGTCTCTTAATTTTATATCAGTGCCATGATGGGGTCCTGTTCTGAGTGCCCACGGAGGGATTCAGATTGGATCTTGTAGGTGGCGGGGAACTTCGGTGGGTTCTTCAGGAGGGTGATATAATGGAACTGGAATTTTTTTTTTTTTTTTTGGTGGTATGCGGGCCTCCCTCTGTTGTGGCCTCTCCCGTTGCGGAGCACAGGCTCTGGACGCGCAGGCTCAGCGGCCATGGCTCACGGGCCCAGCCGCTCCGCGGCATGTGGGATCCTCCCAGACCGGGGCGCGAACCCGGTTCCCCTGCATCGGCAGGCGGACGCGCAACCACTGCGCCACCAGGGAAGCCCCGGAACTGGAATTTTTGCGAAATGAATTTGTTCACCTCTGCAGGGTGATTGGCAGATCCTGAGGTCTGGAGACACAAGAGGAGGCCGTGACCAGTGAAACCATGTGGTCTGGAAACCATGGCCTGGGGATCTAGAAGGGAAATGCATCTGGTGGGTAGTGGGTGGATAAAGAAGGTTAGTGATGGCTTAATATTCATGCTGACTGAGATGACTCTAATAGTCTCAATTTGCCCAAGAAAATAATACAGGCCTTTGACTGGAAGGGGAGGTGATTTAGGAATTCCTGCCAGGAAATAAATAGTAAGTTTGGTAACAGCACGGTCTTTGGCGGCAGGGACCACATCTCCATTCCTGTGTTCCCCGTATTTTGTATAGTGTTATGACCTGAGTGCATAGATGCTCAGTAAAAACTCTGATGGATAATTGACTGAATAACCTGTGAACATCTGAATTATATAATCACAAGGCAAAGCAGGTCCAGGATGGCTGGTTCAGGGTTTTTGCCATTGAAGGTTTACACAACTGACAATTTTCACGGTATAAGATGGCCAGTTAATAGAAGACATGCTTAAACAGCCTGTTCCAGAAATCTGGTAGACTTCTATTTCTCTGGCTTCCTTGATCTGTTGTCTGTATGTGGCTGGGTTGCAGGCTTCCCCTCACTCTGCTGTTAGGCAAACAGTGAGAGAAAGTAGAACTCAGGGTCTCTAAACCTGGGTTGGTATGGTTGTGTTAGGAGACAGGAGGGAACCTATGTCACCTGGGAGCCACATGGATTGAACATTCTAAAGTCACACTCATGAAGTCCCCTGAACACCGTTCTGCAGCTGGACTGTGCTGGCTGGTGGCCAGTGATGACAGGAGCCCTGGCTGCTCATCAGACAACCGAGTGGACGCCATAAACCCTGAAGTTATGCAACACTCATATCTGCCCTGAGTTCACATCTATTAAAAGCTGCTTGATACTAGAGTAAGTTCTATCTTTGGACCTGGCAAGCTTTTATTGAGATCTTAAAATGACTTGCCATTTAGGAAGGCAAGAGTCCAAAGACGGAGGCTTGAAATGACCACGAATTTGGATTTGCTTTTCCAGTGGCCTGCAAAGAGGAAATCTCCTTTTTTTTCCCCTCCCTTTTCTCTCATCTCTTTCTTTTTGGTTCACCACCCTGTGGGCCTGGTGCTCCTTTATTCAACAATCTGTATAAATTTAACATCAAATGATTAATGATTTCCCTCCAAATTTAAGGAGACAATTGCACTCAAACCCCTCTGATATCAATGGCATATTTAAAAGTCTAATTTAATAGTAACATACTTGGCTTTTTGATTCCTTTTGATTTGCCTTATCTTTTTTCATCAACTTAGGAGGTTTTTCAGCTACAGTCTTTTCAGATTCTTCCTCTCAGTGTATGTAGGTGCCCTGGGTACCTTTATTTATTTATCTTTTTTGAAGATTTTTTATTAATTGAAGAAAAGTTGATTTACAATATTATGTTGCTTATAAATTTTATATATAGTAGTGTGTACCTGTTAATCCCAGACTCCTAGTTTATCCCTCCCCCCTTTCCCCTTTGGTAACCATAAGTGTGTTTTCTATGTCTGTGAGCCTATTTCTGTTCTGTAAATAAGTTCATTCGTATCATTTTTTTTCAGATTCCACATATAAGTGATATCATATGATATTTGTCTTTCTCTCCCTGACTTACTTCACTTAGTATGATCATCTCTAGGTCCATGCATGTTGCTGCAAATGGCGTTATTTCCTTCTTTATTATGGCTGAGTCCCTGGGCTGATTTAGAAGGGAACATGGTAGTGAGAAGGTCAGAATGTGCCCTTTCTGCTCTGGCAAGACGAAGATGTTCGCATGACTGGCGCTGCTAAAAGCAGACTCCTCTACTGGCCTGTTTATCTTCACGGGTCACGTTTGAGGAATTCTTTCTATCCCAAGTCTCCTGATAGGGAAAGTGAATTCCAAACCCGAGGCCAATACTTTGAAAGGTTATGGGAAAAATAAATACTTTAGTGTCTGCAAATAATCCTTTCTTGCTACAAGAAAAATATATCTATTAATAAAATAAAAATTGTTGTGCAAATATTTCTTCCAAGAGAGGCAATGAAAATGACAAGGCGCTTTACACGAAGGCCTCCAGCCCATGGTAAATGTCCTGAGTTGCTACAAATGCTGTATGAACCCCAGAGTAAAGTGCTTGTCGGACATGAGATCATGAGTCGTGGGCTCGGGGAAGCAGGGTTTGAGCACAGGGGTTCCCAGCTCGTAGAAAAGCCAAGCCAGAGATAGGCCTTCTCAGTGCATTTGCCTGACTCCTAACTCCTTTGCTTCCAGAAGGTCTGAGTGAGAAGGGAATGGAAAGAAATGACTGGAGGGTCTAGGTCGCACCTGGTATATAAACAAAATTCAGGGTTGTCCGTACCTCTGGCATCTTTTTAGGCTCTAACAGCCAGAAAGCTTTTTTTTTTTTTTTTGCGGTACGCGGGCCTCTCACTGTTGTGGCGTCTCCCGTTGCGGAGCACAGGCTCCGGACGCGCAGGCTCAGCGGCCATGGCTCACGGGCCCAGCCGCTCCGCGGCACGTGGGATCCTCCCCGAACCCGTGTCCCCCGCATCGGCAGGCGGACTCTCAACCACTGCGCCACCAGGGAAGCCCCAGAAAGCTCATTTTAAAATCTATAACTGGGAAAATATGAGATGTTAAATATCTACTCTTCATTTTTTTTTTTCCTTTACCCTTCCCCCTCCTTCAGGTAGAGGGATATTTGAAACTGCTAAATATTTCAAAGGTAGTATTAAGGGATTAATAAACTGGAATTTTAAATTCCATAGGTCTAGAAGTATCTTTCGATACTTCTAAGCCTTTAGAAAGGCTTCGGCTAGTTTGAGATACTTGGGGTTTGCACTTTTTAAAATAATACAATTAGGAGTCAAGTAAATGTCTTCAGGAGATGTGGAATGATAAAAACAAATCTTCATCTGTAAAACTAAAATTTTTAAAATACATATTTATTTTCTAACTGTAATATATGTGGATTGTAGAAGTGGAAAATAAGAAAAATATAAAGAAGAACCTTTTAATAGAACTATTCGTAATCCTACCACCTTTAATTATTTTGGGAGTCTGGCAGAGAAATACACATTCACGTACACAAAGAAACTACACTAGCATCGTATTAAATATACAATTACATGCCCACTTCTTTCCATGTAACATTTTTTATCTTGAGCATTTACGATAACATTAGCTGTATATCAGAAATGCGGTTTTTGAAGACCGAACAGATTACTATCTTATAGATATCCCAAAATTAATATTACCTCACTGTACGCCATTTAGTTTCCAATTTTAGTTATTATAAAGGTTTACCTCAATGAACAATTGTGTATGTGCTTGTGTGTAGATAGCTGGATAAATAGATCATTTTCTTAGAATAATGTCTAGGAGAAGAATTACTAGGCCAAAGGTTATGAGCATTTTTGCAATCCAAGTTTGGATCCCAGGTCAGTTTTTCAAAGTCATCCGTGCCAGGAGTTGCTGATTTGAGGCCAGTTTCCTTTGGGTAGGGGTGGACCATCATAATGGGTATTTCCAATTTATGATGGGTATCATCCCATTTGGCAGACTCAAGCCTCTGTCAGTTCGGCAGCAGTGGGTTCCATCCAGGCCTGATTTTACCTCCACCTGCCCAGGGTTCATTTTGGACCCTGGAGGAAGGCCCGTCCATCCACAATGAGCTCATCATGGGCAGAGGAAACAATGTTGGCCACTGAGATGCTGGCTGGGGATATAAACTGTGTGCAGATGCTGCATCTCTCCTTCAATTCACCAGCTGCCCCTGGAGAGCCAAGTGAACTGCTTACCCCTCAAACGCCCTTCCTATCCATATGAGGGAGAAGGATAACGAATGTCTACTAGATGAAGCAATCTATCTTTAGAAAAGTAAGAACTAACGTGGGAAGAGCATCTGTGAAAGATGCTGTATTCTATTTTTGGCAAAATGTGAGCATCTATGGATAAATTGCTTTGTCTACAGCACATTCAGATTTTACCACCTGTGAATTTAATTGAGTCGGTACCTAAGTACTGATTTAGGTAATATGCTCATTTATAAAGTTGGTGCCTGTGATTTATCCTTACAACAAAGGGGAGTTGGTTTTCTCTGGATTTGCAAAGTTAAAAACACGGTTATCTTACTTTAGGGTAGTTTAAAGTTTAAAGGAGGGCAGTGACCCAGGGTCTTCGGTCACTTTGTGCAAACATCTGTTTTCCTCTGCGTCACAAAGAAACGAAGCCTCCCTGTTTTCAATTATTACACTATTTTGGGGGCTTCAGGGAGTCCCCGTTCTAGCCACTGTTGGTTCCCCAGGCTGCCCTCAAACAGCAGCTCTGAAATGGTGGCCAATGTGGAAGCCAGGTTTGTCAGGCAACAGGGACAATGAAAAGGATGTCTGGGAGTGAAGCAGTTGGCACCATCCATGTAAAGAACATTCCGGTCTTGAATAACTACGATTGCACTCGGAACCCCCATGGGAGGCGTCCACACCGTCCAGACATCACTGTTTTGCCTCAGCAAGTCAGTCTCTCCGTGGTTTGGGCTGGAAGGTGATGGGTTTTTGGATGTGCGCTCTGTGAAAGGAGACATGGACACTGCCTCCTTCACCTCCATCCTCAGAGCCCAGCACTTGGCCGAGCCCACACTGTGGCTAGGAATCCATGGGAAAGGGCCTTAACATAACAGATAGTTCCTATAGCATTAGGCTTGTACTAGAGGAAAAAACCTGGGAGGAGGTATACCTCTGTTGATCCCGTGGCTAATTTTGTTCCCTCTAGTGAATTAAAGTTAAAGCAGAAACATTTTATAAAAAATATTTGCATTCCAGGTAAACGTCCTGTAGAACATCACATAGAATCCTCTCACGCATTGTCATTGAATCAAGGAGTTGCTGTGGACCTTGAGAGATCTTCTCTCTGATCTGATGCCTTTCAGTAAGTGAATGACCAAGTCACCCAGAACAGACCAGGCTTATACGTTGTTCCTGAAGAGCCCCATGATGATGGCCAGTAAGGGAGGAAATGTGTTCTCACTAGACACTGCTGCCCATAAGTTGGTACTTTCAGCATTGTCTGTAATCGAAAAAATTAAAAACAGCTTAAATATTGACAGTAAAGGAATAAACTCTTTAGATCCTTTTCATGGACTACTTTGTAACAGGTGGATCAATATACACTGACATGGAAAGATAAGCAAGATGAGTATTTCTGAAATGAAAAATATAGACTAATATGTATAGTAGGATAGTATCTGTCGTATATAAATAGAATGCTCCCCACTAGATGCATGTACTGGGTGTGGGCGTGTGTGTGAATGTAAGTAAAAGATCTGGAAAAGTACAGAGAAAATTAACTATTGTGTTGCACACATTTTTGAAATAGAAATGAGGTGTGGTGGGGAGGAGTGTGGTCTAGGGGAACCTCAGCTTTATTTGTAATGTTTAAATTTTGGATAACTAGTGTTTATTTATTACTTGTACAGTTTATTCATTTATTTATTGCTTTTAATTTACTTTTGATATTACACTATTACTTCACTATAGGATTTACGTATTACATGTTTATTGTTGTATATGTTTTTTGATACGGTAGAAGAAAATCTCTTGAGAGCAAGGTAGACAGCAAGCGCTCACTATGTACGTGTTGTCATAGAGATCGCCAACTGCGGTACATCATTTCAGCGTGTCGCATCCTGGATCGCAGACCTTCTTCCTTTGTCAAGTTGAAATCTTTCCCATTTTAGCTTGAACTGATGCTCATTTTTCCGGGTTTGCCCTCCTGTCGGGCATTTTGGAAATTCAGAGAACGCGACTGGCATTTCCTGCCAACCCTCCGACAGGCCTGCCTTCAACTTAAGCCAGCTTTGCCTTCTCCCTGGAGGGGAGAGAGTTCTCATCTCTGCTCGCACAGCTACTGGAGGGCGGTTGTGTTCACTGGCTGTGCTCACTTGAATGTGAACGCGGGCGCCTGCGCAGTGTTAGCCTCGGGACTCCTGGTCTGTCCACATCTTATCAGTGGCACACAGGAGTGGTCCCTGTTGGCTGGGAGGAAAACATTAAGATTTATTTTTCTTTTTGAAGGTGATTGACCCCGGGAAAGAGTGCCCAGCACAGAATGTGAGCTGTCAAACTGTCCTGGGGACAATTAGTTCTCTGCGGCTCGTCGCATATCAATACATATGTGCAAATTTAGAGGTTTAACAGCTCAAGCCAAACATACTTATCTACCCACAGTGGGGAAAAATGTTCACAGTAGATTATGTGAACTGTCGATCCAAGTTCTTTTTAACACATGAAAACAGCTGTCTTACTTTTCTCACAAGTCAGCAGCCTGTAGATTTCTATTACCTGAGTCAAATTTAACACAATTTTTTTTTTTTTAGTGATGAGCTTTATGATGAGAGACAAATAGAAAATTCCATCTTTGGTTGGTGGCAAGAGGGTGAGGGCAGGAAGATGAATCTATGGGAAACAGTACAACTATTCACAGAGAAGGTGAGGTGCCTCAGTCTTTAATTTCACTCTTTGGCCCTGTTGGGTTCCTCACATCAAATAACGATATTAGTCTCACCCGCATCCCCGCCAATTGAACCCCAGAGTGATGTTAAAATGATAGCCGGCACCGACAAGTTCTAGAAGCTTTCCCTTCTTTTGACAATTTCTGAATATTTAAAAAATATCTTTCTTAGGTGGTTTCCATCTACACAAATTGATGAAAAGCATATGCTTTACAGAACACAGCACCAGAGGATGACGGAGGAGACAGGAGTTCTGACCTGCAGGATGGACTTCCAGCCCATCGTCCCCTCTACCAGCAGCAGCTCCTTGTGTCCCCATGGGAACTCCACCCCCCGAGTGCCTGGCTAGGTGTGGTTTCCTCTCTCCTATGGTGAGAGCAGGGCCACCCACAGACTGGGGGGTCTGCCCTCGTTCCTTCTCTTTCAGGTCCCGACAGAGAGATTCCTGGACGGAATCGGCTCCCTCTCTCCCGTGCCTTCCTACATCCCAAGGGAGTCTTGAGAAGACGCACACCCACCTCTTCCCAAGTCAGGGTCATCTGAACACTGAAGAACTCCTCTGCCCATGAGTTTTTCAGGGCCCTAGAGTTACTTACAAGTCAGATTCCTCCCCCCTAGCAGTTGGAAATATCCCTGTTATTTTGTCTGTGTCTTTTAAGATACCACGTGATAAACATGTAGCCAACTGTAGGTTTGACGTGGCGGAAACAGGCTGTTAGGTCCAAACCCTGGACCTTGGCTCTGTGTGGGATATCCTGTCCACAGAGCAGGAAAACAGGAGGGATTTGTGGCCTCTCCTCCCTTCCCTGTGCTGGGCCACTGCTCTGGCCACACCTCCTCTGTCTGAGCTGTTGCAGTGGCCTCTGTCTAGGTTTCCAGGCTTCTCCTCTCTTGCTATGTCTCCCATGTCTTTCCCTGGTTCCCTTGTATTGCCTGCTGAATAATACTAAAATTATTTTAATAAAACCTCATTTTAGTATACAGAGGCCCTTTACTACAATATGCTTGCTGCCTATTGTAGGCTAATCGTGTGCCCCAGTGAGATTCGAGTCCTATTTCTGATACCTGTGAATGTGACCTTATTTGGAAATAGGGTTTTTGCATATGTAAATGGTTGAGGTGAGGTCATCCTGGAGAGTAGGGTGGGTCCCAAATTCACCATGACTAGTGGCCTCTTAGGAAGAGAAAAAGAGAGACAGGGACATTCACCCAGAGGGAGCAAGGTCATATGACTACAGAGACATGTGATGCAGCTACAAGCCAAAGGATGCCAGATTACAAGGAGCCACCAGGAGCTAAGAGACGAGCACGGAACTGGCTCTTCCTCAGAGCCTCCAGAATGAACCCATCCTGCCGACACCTTGATTTGGACTTCCGACTTCCAGAACCGCGAAACAATAAATTGCTGTTGTTTTAAGTCACCCAGTTTGTAGTAATCTGTTAGAGCAGCCCTAGGAAACTAATGCATCACCTCACCTGCCTCCCCATCCTGAACCCAGCAAAGCAAACACTCCACTGCTCTCTGCACACAGCAGCCTCTCCTCAGATACCTGTGTCTCACCAGGAGCTTTTTTATCTTCAGGTCTGGCCCTGGAGACCACAGAGAAGGTAAGCTCAGAAAAAAAGGCAGTCAGATTCTGTCAGACCATAATGACCTCTGACTATGAGATGTCTACTCCCCAGGTGGAGAAACTGACCTGGTCGGATAAAAGATTTATAATACAAATACAATACAATTTGAAGCGAATTATAAAATAGACCAGTGCAAATGAACTAGCATGACATCTGTGTAGTCCTTCCCCATGGAATTTGAATGTTTGTGGTCACTATTGAATGCAGGGGAATCAGAGGGTATGGGTGTAATAAGACTGGGAGCCTCAGAGGAAGCCTGTCTCTGGTCAGGTTACCTAGGAGTGACTCTCTTGACACCCAGGCAGGAGGAAGCCCTCACAATAGGTAACTGCTCCCAGCGCTACCATGTGCACTGGACCACGTCCGTGGTCAAACATGGCTTCAACCTTTGTGGTCAGACTCTTCTAGCTGCAAGGGAGCTACAGGAGATTTGAATACATTTCCATTTCTTTTAGTTTCTTTCTTTTGCTCTCTTTATCCATAGATACTTTCCCTGACTTCAGTTCAAGGAAATGCTGTAAAGTTTAAGTCTTTCCCCGCTGCCACATTTGTAGTTCAAGTGGCACTGTGCGTGTAACACAGAAGAACAAACCTGACTCCATACCGGATCTCTTCCTTTAGCTCTAACCCTTGGGCTCTGCTGCCTGTGCTTAGTCTTGTTGGCTCTGCTCCTTTTGTGAAAGAATGTTGCCTATAGCCTGAAATATACAGGAAAGCCCGTTCTCAAGGCTCTGACCTTTAAAGGTATAATACTTTTCCATTCACATAGAGATAAAAAGTTGCAGAACAGAGAGTAACAGTTGTCTTGTTGGAGGTTTATAGAAACGCTGTGACCAGACCTACCTGGACAGCTACAGGAACAAGGATTCCACACCAAGAAGTTGGCAGCAGCCAGCTACAGCCCCTCCCCTTTTAGTCTAAAGGAAGCCTGAATCCTAACTCAGGTAAGGTGGTTCTTTGGGACACTAGTCCACTATCTTCTCTGCTGGCTTTCTGAATAAAGTCACTCTTCTTGGTGACTCTCAACTTATTGGCCTATTGTGTGGAGAGCAGTACAAGCTTGGACTTAGTAACAAGGAGTCCTCCATAGACATACATAGATAGAAAGAGTTAGTATACAACTGGATGAATGAATGAGTGGATGGAAGTCTTTCACTAAATTCATATGCTGAAGCTTCTCAACCTGGTGTTTTTCACGGGGTAAAAGAGAAGGAGGAGATGCCTGGGTGGGTGGCGCTTCCCCGGGAGGCAGGCATGCCCTCTGGGATCTGAGGAGGACAGCATCTCTCCCTTACAGGAAGAACAGCTGGTACTTCTTCCACTGCTTGGTTAAGAAGAAATTCTTTTCAGAAATCATGAAGGGTTTTGTCTTTATTAAGTTATGGATTTTTTTTTACGTTTGCATATTTCTGTTGTTTTCTTTTCTTTTCTTTTCAACTCTAGGCTGTACCCATGGGATTTGTGGAACTAACTGGAAACAAAATTTCTGATATTCAATCCAGTCAGCCTCTTCCCACATGCTTGCTTCTTCAGAGGGACTAGAACCTTCTCCAACTTGTGGACAGTACAAATTGCAGCTTCATTTCAGAATCAGAACTAAACATGGGTTCCAGTTGGCTCTGTCAGCCCCGGGCAAAACTGGGTACACTGCCTTCGCACCCACCCTTTTAGGATTGCCTCTTAGCTATTTCTGAGCTCCCTGGAAATACCTGCCTGCACGTGTACACACGGGCACGCACACACATACACACAGAGGCATGTACAAATCCCCGTGCTTGTTTTCTGTAGGGAAAAGCATTTATTCCACTTCATGGAATGAGGAGCCTACTGGCACCACTGGCTCGGTCTGGAAGTGAAGGAGCTGAACCCCGTTTCAGCGTAAGGCAGTAGCCAAGGCTGCACAACTGAGCAGCCCAAGTATTTACTGTTGCATTTGTTGTTGATTTGGAAAACAAACAAATGTGTATTGACGTAAAGCAATACAAAAATTCGATTCAGGCATACTGACTTTTTCACACTTAGGCATCAGAGAGTAGCTGAGAAATGAGAGATTCAACCAGTGATGGACGTGTGCCAGCCCCTGGTTGCAAAGCACATTTGAAGGCTTCTCGTCTCAAGTGTATATCACTGTTTTTAGCACTAAACGAGTGCTCTGGTTGGTGCTTTGAGTGTCTTAAGGGGAGTGGATGAGCACAAATGCTTGTGTCTCAGTACATTTTTTCCTCCTCAAGCCCTTTGCTCTATCAGGATACACACAGAGGGATCTCTGCAAGAAATCCGTCCCCACCACCTCTGGCTTTACCGGACACCCAGCAGAGACAAGTGAACTGCCTCCCCTGACCCAGGACAGCCCGTAACTCAGGGTAAATTGGAAATGGTGGGAAGTCTGAGAAGCCACTGTTTGGTGCCGATTTCCCAAGTACAGATGCTGCTGCTTTTTGATCGATGAATTAGCCTGCGGACTCCCAATCTTTGGGTAACTGCCAACACTTTATCACCGGGGTTCTGCTATCCTCTACTCTCCTTGTCTTCTAAAAGCTTATACTTTAGACCCATGAGCTAGAATGTGAGGAGAATTAAAATTATTGTTATCTCTTGAGATAGTTTATAAAAAATGTGAATCTTCTGTTATATTCACTGTAATCCTCTCATCCTGGGACCACATCAGGGAGGCCAAGAGCTGACTGCCATCTTTTTGTAGTGCAGGAAGAGCTGCCATCCCATGAAAGTGGGTATCGTTTGATACAGGTGCTTCTTTGTATGTATAGGAAACAGTATGGTCCCCAAATCACAGGCAACTGTTATTTCATGCACTGAGTAAACGGAGTAATTATAGGTTCTGAAGAGACAGGGACTGTGGATTGAAGCCGCCTCAGTTTGGGCTTTCTCTTTGTGGAAGTGTTTTAATTATATCTTTAACGGGCTAGAATTCACAATAAACTGAAAAGGCAACACATTGATATTCTTTCTGGGGATGTATCGGCTGACTGTATTTGTTTTGTAAAATGATACAAGAAAACGGTGAAAAGGCTATAAATACTTTGGAGGAGATGCTTATCTCCCTCGGAAACTGGCAGATTTCTACCATCAGGGTGAACCCTGATGTGTAGCCTTTTAGGTTGTTTATGGGGAGGGGCATAGCAGCCTGTTTCAGTTTTCAGGGTCTGAGAGACGGATTTCTCACGTTCGTCTTCTAACAAATATTGATTGTCGTCATCTTGTGTAGCTTCAGTAAGTCTAAGCTATAAAATCAAACAAGAAGGTTCGTACTGTTGGCGTTTTCATAATGGGAAATAGGTGAAAAGCATTATCTTTTACCCAGGCTTGAACTTTTAAAAATACACTTAGAAGATTTAAAAAAGTTTAGAAGGATATCATATTCCTTGAAAGGTTATAAACATGTTCCTTATTTCTTGAGCCATATAGAATGCATGATTAAATGAACTGAGAAAACATATAACAGTGCTTACAAAATTATTTTTATTGGGTTTGATGCATTAAAAAAGAAAGGATTGGGGCTTCTCTGGTGGCGCAGTGGTTGCGCGTCCGCCTGCCGATGCGGGGGAACCGGGTTCGCGCCCCGGTCTGGGAGGATCCCGCGTGCCGCGGAGCGGCTGGGCCCGTGAGCCATGGCCGCTGGGCCTGCGCGTCGGGAGCCTGTGCTCCGCAATGGGAGAGGCCACAACGGTGAGAGGCCCGCGTACCGCAAAAAAAAAAAAAGAGGCCCGCCTACCGCAAAAAAAAAAAAAAAAAAAAAAGAAAGAAAGGCTATTTTAAAATGGAGGCTGTGATGACTTCCTTCTGGAGTCTCCCATGAGTGTGTTTATCAGATGCCGATCAACCAAGCAAATCTATGACTCAGTCATGTTAGTGGGGGAAAAAGTGGGTCAAAGCAATTACTTGGCTTTATATAGCTAAAAGGATTGGTTAAATGACCTAATTTTTTCACTGGCCAGTAGGTTTGGCATGATGCCCTGTAGCTATAGTCCACATGAGTTTTGGAGGCAGAGTAGACCCAAGGCTGAAAAGACTATCTGATTAGCTCCTTTGCTTTCTTTATGTTTAGTATTGTTTTACTGCTTTTCTCTTTGTTGAGGACAATGTGATTCTCCCAAGCTTAGCAGGAACAACTTACCTCCTGACACCCTCCCAGAGCCTCATCCATGACAAGAGAACAGAGAAAAAAAGTGAAAAAAATCCCTCTTTATAGATTCATGGATTCTCTTTTTACTTGCTAGAATCATCTAACACCTACCAGACTGTCTCACTGGAGACTGAGTATTGGTTTATATAAAAGTGAAATTCAAGGGAGTATTATTATTCTGTTCAGTTCTTAACACTGCGACACGGCACCCGGTTTGGTGACAATGTCCTGAGAGTCCTGATGTGACTCTTCTAGGCATCTAGTTGCATGATGAGGGGAACCCTCCTGGGGAAGGTCTCAGCCTAAGTAAGGTATGTATTGAGGCGCGTGGAAGAACATTATTAAGGGCACTCGAACATCTGTCTCTCTAGTATCATTCACCCAAAGCCGCAAAGGCTCAAACAGCAGTCCTAGGAAGAGAAAGCTATAATAAAAACCTAAACGACACAGAAAAGAGCTGTTTTCCTAAGAGCCCCGTAACAAACGCTAGGGGAAGCAGCCTCGTGGCCAGCCTGAGAGCACAGCACCAGGGTAGACAGAGGGCACACTCTCCCTTTAAGCTTGCTGCTGGGATGTGAAACAGCTCCAGCGAAGGGCCTTCGCCCCAGCACTGTAGCAGCACAGGTATTTCTGGGCAGGTGCATTTTCGTGGGCATTTCGGGCTCTGGTGCCATCTCAGAAGTACCACGGTGGCACTGGAGCCTTTAGACACTGGTGGAAGGATCAGCCCACTGGCATCAACTGTGGCAACTGTGTGTCTGTAGCAACGGGAAGCATCTCAGCAAGAAGCCAGATTAAAGGGCAATGGCAGGCACCACACAGTACCTGAGAGGACTCAAATCACCCAGGAAATAACCTGCAGAGCCCCCTGGGAGGTAGCATGAGGGTTAGAGGAGCAGGCCATTCTGCATTTGCGTGGTCAGAGGAGAGTGAGACGGAGAGATTCCGCTTTGTCACAATGACAGTGACCTCACTGCTGTTCTTAGGCTGGGGGCGGCGGTGTCACCAAACGTGCGCCGTGTTTCAAAGGTTCAGACTTAAGTTGCTCGGAAAGGCTATGGATTTCTTGTATCCCAATCTGTTGTCAAGAATTGCTTTTTGAAAATCCGAAGAGAAACTCTTTCAGTGCAGAGTTGCTGTCAAAACCATGTTATCTTGTCAACCGGGGTGTCAATTAAACTGGGCTTGAAGAAGCATGTTTGTAGCTCTCCATCATGTATGATCTCTTGGAATTTCAGGCAGCAATCCTCCACATACAGTGCATGCAGCATTTCTGTCATAATGTGAGAATGGGAATCATATGCTCTGCCTTCCTGAGGGGGAGAAAAATATTCTCTAATGTTTTCCAGAAATGACACTGTTTTTCATTATCTGGTGCATTTCATGTCTGTCGTTCAGCTCAGTACCTTGGATTCGCATCACAGTGGTTGTTTCCAGGGGCTGCACTGGGGTACCAGCGTTTTCCTCTGCTACAAGTTTGACAAGTACGTATCCATTTCTCTTGAGAAAACAAGACTAAATTCTTCTTCCCTGTCTCTCCATCTTACCTTCTGCCACCTCATTTATGCTCTGACAAGTGTGTTAGCTCCATCTTGAAAACATATCCCCAGAAATACAAAATTGACATCGAAATAATGGACGTGGTTAAGGTACCAAGAGCATTTTCTTTGCCATAGTTTACTGTTTAGACATCAACTTAGTTCTTGAAGGGATTTTGCAAAAATATAACCTCACAGTACGTTTCAAGACAGAAGGGGGCCGTATGGTCTATCCAAACCCATCCACCTGTCTGTCCAATGTTTATACCATGGAATTCTTTTCTTCCTTGTCCAGCTCTTTGAATACACCCACAGTGCATGTTTCGCTGTTGCCTTTGGTAGACTGTAAGGAAGGTGGGAACCTTTTTTTTTCTTCCTAAAAGCTGAAGGGGAAAAGGCTGACCATGACGCACTTGAATCTTATACTAGCAGGTGGGCAGTTAATTGGGAAATGAAAGCAACCTAACACTAATTTGCAGGCGTTTTCAGATCTCATGAGTAATTGCCATGGAAAAGGTAACTTGGGGGCAGCCTCAGTGGAACTGAACAACAGACATTTCTAAATATGGCTGTGGCATTTGTGACATACGTTGTTTGCCTAGAGGTGTAAGCAAAAGAGAAGGGGTGTTCCTTAGCGGTAAACTTTGAATCAGAAGATGTAGGACATTTTTCCAAGGAAAGTAAAAGTAAAGGGGGCTGCGGGTCTTCAGTGGAGTCAGAGTTCTCTCTGAGAGCTGCGTGCTGTGTTGCAGTGTTGGGTTGATGCAGGTGCTGTTGCCTGAGGCTGACTTTCTCTCCCCAAAGCCAAGAGAAAGCCTGTGCCTGCAATCTTGAGGGGAGAGTAGGCATCTTACCCTCTAGCAGCTTAGGCAAGACCTATGACCATGGCTTACACCTAACAGGCACTCAACAGACAGAAGGTTTGGTGGAAATATGGAAGGTGTGGGCTTCCAAGGCCATCCTGAAGGGAGTGTCCAGACTGAGACGTTTGAAGGACCTAATGTTCTAACTCAGCACTGGCGGCCACGATGAATGGCAAAGAATGTGTTCATTTTTGAATTTCTTCTCCTGTACCTCTCTGTCCTCCTTACTGTTGACTCTTCCACCCCAGTTTGGTTTTTTTTGAAGTATCGTTTATTTATAATGTGGTATTAATTTCAGGTGTACAGCAAAGTGATTCAGTTATATGTATATATATGCAAATATATATTCTTTTTCAAATTTTTTTCCCTTATAGATTATTACAAAATATTGAGTATCGTTCCCTGTGCTATACAATAGGTCCTTGTTGTTTATCTGTCTTATATATAGTAGTGTATGTATGTTAATCCCAAACTCCTAATTTATCCCTCCCCTTCACCTTTCCCCTTTGGTAACCGTAAGTTTGTTTCCTATGTCTATGGCTCTGTTTCTGTTTTATGAATAAGTTCATTTGTATCAGTTTTTTTCAGATTCCTCATAATAAGCGATATCATATGATATTTGTCTTCCTCAATCTGACTTCTCTTAGTATGATAATCTCTAGGTCCATTCCTGTTGCTGCAAATGGCAGTATTTCATTCTTTTTTATGGCTGAGTAATATTCCGTTGTAGATATGTACCACATCTTTATCCATTCACCTGTCGACGGACACTTAAGGTTGCTCCCATGTCTCTGCTACTGTAAGCAGTGCTGCTATGAACATTGCTGTGGTGCGTGTATCTTTTCAAATTAGAGTTTTCTCAGGGTATATGCCCAGGAGTGGGATTGCTGGATCATATGGTAGCTCTATGGAGAAACGTATGGAGGCTCCTTCCACTGCAATTTGAATCCTGGACATTTAAGTGTTCTCACCCAAAATGAAACTGCATCATTAATTCATGTTCCTGAGGTAAACCAGGAACCAGGAAGAGTTTTACTGGATTCTTGGCCAAAAGCTGCCTCCTGTGCAAGAGAGCCTACAAAATTCGCCTGAGGATCTGGGATTACGGCCACGGGACAGCTTTAGGACCCACATTGTCAGATGGCCCAGAGGCATATTTTATAACCACAGACATGTCCCTGGGGGTGGAGAGATGGAGTCTATAACTGACTGGGTCCTAAAAACAACTGTTGTGTTTGGCGGACGATACAGCCTCCAATTCTGCCATATGGTGTCAGAGGCTCCTGACCAAGTCATAGCCGAGAGGGGACACAGCAGCCTCAAGGAAAGACTCTCTTTCATGAGGTAGGGAGGGGGTCACTAAGACTCACAGAATGTGGGTAGACTGAGGAAATTATCTTTAATGGGAGTATTTCAGGCATATGGGGAAGCATTTGGAAGAATCACAATTTGACTGCTGGCTCCCCAAGTCCCTAAGAAAAAAAATTCAGAAAAGGTGTCTTTACCATTTGTGAATTATGAAATAAACACATCTCCAGGGAGGTACATGGGGGTGTGTACATATTAATATTCCAGGGGTGTGGGCAATATTGACCCCGATGATTTTCTAAGTATTTGCCGTTCCTCCCCGACTGATTCATCTGAAATCAGTGCACTGCAAATCCTTCAAGGCTGCCAGATTCCTTTCGAAAGGAAGTGTTTCTTCCCATTACCTTTCAAATCAGCTCTCCCGGGTTTAGCCAAGTGCTGTATTTCAGCATGTGAAGGAGAGGAAGAGGAAGTTTGCCTCTCGAAAGGGGGAGAGAGGAGGCCGGGAGAGTAACTGCAGCCACATTAGAGAGGGAACGTGCCTGGTGACTTCGCTGGGGCTTTTGTATCCTCACCATTTACCAACAATTTACTAAATGCCTTTGCTAAACGGCATCTTCTGCTCCCATTGTTCTACGGAACTGAAACAAGCCAGCATAGCGTTGTCATCTATGTCAATAACGGCCACAAAATGGCTTTTTCTTCTTCTGCAGCACACTACCTGCAGCACATAAAAGAGTGCAGTGATGCACCCGAGCAAATTACCCTCCCAAGCTCATTTAAATAACATTTTCCCCTCATACATGCAAAATTCAGATGAATATTTACAACCTCCAGGAATAGGTACCACAGGAAGAAAAAAAAAAAAAAAAAAGAACGACACACGACCAACCCACCCCAACCCTGCAAGTGTAATCATTCTCAAAATGCTCCCCAAACAAATTGTTCTGGCTGCCGTTGCCCGGCAACAGTCCCACGGAGGTGTTCAGCCCGGGCACGTGTAAAGCAGGGCGGGTCCTCTCTGCTCAGAGTGTGAACAGTCAGAATAGCAGCAGAGGTGGAAAGCAAGATGTGAGGAGGGTCAAAGCCAGGATCAGAAGTGCAGGGGGCCGTGACCCTAAAATCAGTTTGAAGCACCATTTGTGACATTTTTCTGTGTTCCACACTTGATGTTCGTCTTGCAGTGAACCACCTGATCAGACTTCGGGGACCGTGGGACCTTGGGGTTTCCGGAGTGTCAGGTCAATTTCTACCCATTGGTGTACCGCCCCCTATGAGGCAGACCATTATCTTGGCTTTGGAGAATCTCAAAGCTGTAAAGCTCTGAGTAGAGAGAGGATAAAGTGGCTGGGAGACCCTGACAAAGCTCATCCAGCGCTTCGGCTGGACCCAGTGCAACCTGCCTGTGCAGTGGCAACTCCTTTAGAGAAAGCCCCCGCTGTGTGAGGGGCGTTTTCCCCAAGGCATTCTTCCAAAGGTACAGGAATATGTTTTTATCCCTCTTTCTAATAGATGTACACGTACAGAAGAAAAAGAGAAAAAGGAAGGACTCGTGTAAAGTAATCTATCACCATATGGCACTAATCATTCATCTTAGGAGAGTTATGCAAGTATGTAAGAGTGGGCTCCAGTGGACTAAGGCCAAAGCTGGCTTTGATCTAAGGCCTGGGGTGAACTTTCATTGTATTTCTAGATATTTTTTACGTGGTATGGTAGATCTAAGCAACAGATGACTTAATTTATAATTGAGATTTTACTTATTTATTGGTCATTAATTTCTGATATGATTAAGGAGTTTTATTCAACAAAACTTACAACTATTTGGGGAAGCAATTAATTCATAATTGTTTAATCTCTTACCGAGCTAAGCAAAATAGTGACAACACATCTGAAAACTACCACATAAAATTTCCCCAAGTACCTCTTTGATTAGGAAGCCTCTCCCGTCCAAAGCTCTTTAGTGAGCCTCCATTCCTCAGGATAATATTTCAACCCCTACTTTAGCAAGTTTCCAGCATTGCCTGGACTTATCTTGCTAAAGCCTGATCTCCCACTCCTCCCCTTGGTGAAACCTGAGCTTCACTCACCCAAAGGTGCAGCCTGACAGAGCAGAGACAGCAGAGAAAGGGGTCCAGCATCTGCGTTCTGGTCTTGGCTCCCTCCTAACTAGTTGTGTGATTAGCAAGTGCCTTAACCCGCCCTGGTCTTGGTTTTCTTACAAGAGCACTGCAGGCATAAGGCAATGTGACTCCAACACCCGCCCCACCCAGACCCCGACTCCACCAGAGCGTCTCACACTGTCGTCTACACTCTCACCGTAGAGCCTTCCGTTTCCGTCTTTCCCAGTATTGCTCCCTCCTTGTTTTCTTTCATCGAATGCTTTTCTCTGTCTGTTTTTCACAGCATGCTTCCTCTATTCCATCCTGGAATATTGAAGGTGCTTGTCCTCAGCAAGCCCCTCCTTCAGTTTCCTGAATGAGCTCAACTCTGACCACAACTTCCTTTAATGCCCCCATGCTGACATCTGCCACCTCCATCTCCAGCCCCGAAGGCCCCCTGAGTTCTAGTTACACGTTTCCGGCTCCACCAGGCTCTCCACCGGGGAGTCTCAGGCACCCACCCCTGCCAGCATTTCCAAACCTGAACTCATCATCTTCCTCCTCAAACCAGTTTCTCCTTGACTTTGCACATAACATTGAAATTTGAAGACCTCGTTCTTTCCTTCCCTAAGTCTTTTCCAATCATCCTAACCTCAAGAGTCAAGTCCATTTTCAGAAAGAACTTATTATACCTTGTTTCTTTCACAGTTAACGTGCCCCATATTCTTATTTCTTGCTCCCCAAGTAAGTTATTAGGAGCACTTTCTAAAATTTTTAAATTTCATATTGGAGTAGAGTTGATTAACAATGTTGTGTTAGTTTCAGGTGTACAGCAAAGTGATTCAGTTACACATATACGTGCACTGATTTTGTATTTTTCACAATTATTTGCCAAACGCTGGTCTTCGGAAAGCATTTTTCTCTGTATTGATTATTACTAATGATCCTGTCTTATTAATGCCAGATTTGTCTTTTCTTTCTAGTGCTATTCTTATCCCACCAGAGAGAGGTAAGAGCTGTTAGCCCTCCGTTCCTTTATGTTCATGGTAAGGAATGGAGCTGGCATAATTTCTTTTTTTCACTGCAAATCTGCTTCCCTTATTTATTTTTTCATATTTAAAGAAATAAAGCAAGACGTCATAATGACATTATAGCAAATGCTGTCATGACAAGCATTTATAGTAAAGAAATCCTAGTCCTGTTTATGCTTCCACAGCATGTCCATTTTAATTAATCTTGCAAGAGGAACTCAGACAAATTTTGGTTCTTAAAACTATAATATGAAAACACAGGCTCCAAATGCCTTAGAATGGTTTGGGAAAGCTGATGGGGGAGATATGTTATTAAGATGAACTGGTGGCTTAAGAGCTATTATAGTTCATGGTTCTGCTTCAGATGCCTAATATTTTATGCAGAGGCTCAAGCAAAGATTATTGCTACATTTCTGTGGTCAGTGGAAAAGCCTGGTGTGAAACTTGAAACTAGGAATAAATGAATCTTTTTAAAAACTAAGATTTGGGTTGGGATAAATATCCTACAGTACACTGGAAATTTCATAGAACTTACCTAATCTGCTCCCAGGAGACTTTTTTTTTTTTTTTTTGCGGTACGCGGGCCTCTCACTGCTGTGGCCTCTCCCGTTGCGGAGCACAGGCTCCGGACGCGCAGGCTCAGCGGCCATGGCTCACGGGCCCAGCCGCTCCGCGGCACGAGGGATCTTCCCGGATCGGGGCGCGAACCCGCGTCCCCCGCATCGGCAGGCGGGCTCTCAACCACTGCGCCACCAGGGAAGCCCTCCCAGGAGACTTTTAGGGCTTCCTGCCAGGTCGCAAATACCAAAAGGATGGACTTTCTGGGGATACTTCTGTGCTTCCCTTATGACTCTGACAAAAAGAAAAAGTAAAATGTTGGTACAAAGGAAAAGTTGTTTAGCAAATTCCTTTGGGCCAGGACAGAGTCTGGACTGGAGTTTAGGGTATACTGTTTATTTAGCACTTAAATTTATAGAACAAAATCTTAGTCCTCAATGAGAATTATATAACCCACTGGAATGAAAATAGTTACTCATCATTTTAAGAATTAACCATTTCTCTAAATGCTTTTAACATGGTGAGAAATAGTCTATATCAGCCTTAACTTTTAATTGAAGAAGATCCAATTGGTCAAATATAGTCAGCCATCACTCTCAAAATTACCTTTTGGTCTCCAACTCCTCAGGCTAAGTTTACTGGAAGAATTCAAAGGACGTATTGGAAGACACTGAATAGAAGATGTGATAGGAACAGATTTAACAAAAGAACCACACTACCTTCTGATTTCTTGGGCTTTTGATATGTATGAACTTAGTTCAGGAAAATTGGGCCTTGGAACAAAATATGTCTAACTTTCCTTCCATTAGGTTGAACAAGTAAAATTAATAAAAGCCTCATACACTTCTCTGGGCTGACAGCACTGGAGAACTGAACCCAAAAGCTGCAGCCGCGGATGATGATCTGAGAAAACCAGATTTGTGATGGGCTGTGCAGTCACAGTTTCTGTTCCCCATGTATGCCACTTCCTTGCGCTGACACTGAAATGGGCTGGACCCCTCCCCCTACCCCTCCAGGGCCAATGGGGCGCTTGGTCTGCATCTCCCAAAATAAAACTCAAATCAAGTCCTTTTCCCCAATTTTGCCAGTGTGTGGCTACAGGTGACCTCTCCTGCCTAGGGAGGTGTTGGGTGGGACCATGACTGCCCCATCCAGTCCTCAGGCAGGTCCAGTCACCAGGAGGATCTGGAGATTCAGGGCTGTGGCGTGGAAGGTCTTGGCCAAGCACAAGGCAGCCCCATGTTGCAGCTGGGGTTCAGCTGTTCTGTGACAGCCGCCAGGGCCATTCATCCCTCGAAGTCCCTCAAATTTGAAGTTCTATTCAAGACGTTCCTCATTAAATGTCCTTTCATATAGCAAAACCAGCAAGGCTATGATACACCAAGCCACAGCATGAAGTTACTGTGATCTGCACCTGTAAAATGGAATGTCACTTCATAAAGCCCCAGACCAAAGAAAAAAAATGATACCCTTAAATTTCACCTAAGTATCTGGCCAGCCTCCTCCATCACAGTTACCTTCTCTTGGCTGTTGCCATGGATCCCACTGTTCCCCTGGCAACAGAGCTTTGCTCCTCACTCTCAATTTCCCAATTTGACTCCATGCTATGTTTTCCATGTCACTTGCTCCACTCCTTCACTTTGGGTTGCTTTGTTTCACTCTATTGTGCTACAGAAGTGTTTCTTCCTATATCCAACTTTGCATATTTGCTTTCTTTCCAGTTTCAGCCCACTTAGCTCTGGCTACACTGATTCTTAGAGCCATCCATCCGCACTTCCAAAGCATTTATGTTTCTTTCTGTTGCACATAATAGAAGCCACCTCTTGAGCGGCTCAAGCAAGAGAAGGAATGAAGTGGAAGGATAGTGGAATATATCACAGAATTCCAGGAAGAACTGAACAAATAAAACTTCAGAAGGGAAGAAAGAAGGGCAGCTCTAGTGACTTCAGGGACAAGACATCATAAACTTCCTTTCCTTTTTTTTTTTTTTTTTTTTTGTGGTATGCGGGCCTCCCTCCGTTGTGGCCTCTCCCCTTGCGGACGCGCAGGCTCAGCGGCCATGGCTCACGGGCCCAGCCCCTCCCCGGCACCTGGGATCCTCCCAGACCCGGGCGCGAACCCGGCTCCCCTGCATCGGCAGGCGGACGCGCAACCACTGCGCCACCAGGGAAGCCCCTCCCCCACTATTTTTGATATAAGTTTTTCAGAGTAGTACCTTCAAATTAGCATTTTTAACACTCGATAAAAAAGAAAATGCTGTGGTAATATATTATAGTTGTCCTCACTGAAAAATACATACCTTCATAATTGTAATTTGTCTCTTATATTAAGGTGGTATGTATTCCTAAGTATCATCTCATCTTCCCCCAAGTCTCACCTTCCCTTATATAGTTGTTAGACATCCAGAACTAAAAGTAGTTCTGAAATTTTGGTTAATGGGTAACCAAAAAATCTGAGGTAAACAAGAAAAAACTTTAGCAGATATTTTCTTGAATATCTTTTCAAGCCAAATGAACAGTTCTTTCATCTGAAAACAGCCCAGTTAATATGCCTTGATCTTTAGGTTATTATGTGCTACTGAATAGGAAATTTATTTTCAGTAAAGTGTGTCAGGATTTGGCTGAACGGGGCTGGGCTACAAGGAAATTAAAGTAGACTTCTCTACGTATCCTCTCTTACCAGCAGCTCTTCCCATTCCCCACCCCAATCAACAAAACATTTATAGAATTGTTAAGTTTTGTTCTTTTTACTTCTTTATTCATCCTTTCAAATATTTTGCTGCCATTTTCCAAAAGACATTATTATTTAACATTCAGTATACAGAGAATTCTCCATCAGAGATATTTTTTCTTAATCTTATTCAGTGAGACCCATGTTAGTTCAGCAGTGGACAGGTCACAAGAGGACATGAGAAAGGAAGAAAGGCTCTGGGACACCTGCATTAACAGCAAGAATACCACACAAGTAAATGATGTAATTCTGAAGAGGGGTAGCCTTAATGTCATTTTGATCATGAGTCATAAATATCGTAGCATCCTCTGAACACTTTAGCCATTACAACCGTCTAATATCTGGTACCATTAAATATTTCTGAAAGGAATTCTACTGTGTAAACGTTACTAAAGAAATCTGAACACAAGAACATACCCACAATTTTTTTTGTCTAACTATCCAAGATATCATTGGAAGACTACATATATTTCTCCACTTTGTTATCTGCAATGACCAGCAGCCCAAGGGGCATGGCCAGGTGGGCTTCTATTACTCCCTGGACAGCCCAGCTTGATTTCTGAGGGTGTATGACCACAGGTAGTCAGACTCTGAGTATCCCAAACAAAAGGTTAAAACTGCAGAACAATCTCCCTGTAGCTTCTGGCACAGCTTTGCATGTTCTATAGAGGCTTACTGTTACTGAACTCAGGTCTGGCTGCTGGCCGATCGAAAATCAATACCAAGAGAGGCAAGTGTTGGTAGAAAGGAAAATTACTTTTAATCAGAATGTTGGCAATCTGGGGAGAAGGTGGGCTCATGACACCCAAAAACCAACTCCAAAGATTCTGCTCAGTCATGAAAGTTTTGAAAGGGAAAAAGGGAAGTACTCTCAGTTAATCATTGAGATAAGGGGCCAGACTGCATGCAAGCTTGTCACCTTCTTGTGATCTTTCTTCAGATGCCATCTTGTTCACACAGTTTGTTCGTGAGAAGGCTGAAGGGGAAGCTAAGGAAGACATCTGGTCCTCTGTTAAATACTTATTCTTCATTTCTACTTCTTTGATCTATGGAAAGAACCAACAGGTTAGATAAGGTATTGTGTGATCAAAGATTTGAATGGTGTGCCAGGGCCGGAGAAGAGTAAAGCATGAGGGCGCCTGGTTCCATCAACAGATGAATGGATAAAGAAGATGTGGCACATATATACAATGGAGTATTACTCAGCCATAAAAAGAAACGAAATCGAGTTATTTGCAGGGAGGTGGATGGACCTGGAGTCTGTCATACAGAGTGAAGTAAGTCAGAAAGAGAAAAACAAATACCATATTCTAACGCATATATATGGAATCTAAGGGGAAAAAAATGGTACTGATGAACCTAGTTACAGGGCAGGAATAAAGATGTAGACGTAGAGAATGGACTTGAGGACACGGAGTGGGAGGGGGAAGCTGTCGGTGAAGTGAGAGTAGCATTGACATATTTACACTACCGAATGTAAAATAACTAGTGGGAAGCAGCATAGCACAGGGAGATCAGCTCCGTGCTTTGTGACCACCTAGAGGGGTGGGATAGGGAAGATGGGAGGGAGGCTCAAGAGGGAGCCGATATGGGAGCAGCATAGCACAGGGAGATCAGCTCCGTGCTTTGTGACCACCTAGAGGGGTGGGATAGGGAAGATGGGAGGGAGGCTCAAGAGGGAGCGGATATGGGGACATATGTATGCATATGGCTGATTCACTCTGGTGTACAACAGACACTAACACAGTATTGTGAAGCAATTATACTCCATTAAAGATCTCTTTTTTAAAAAATTAGTTACAATGTAGCTTTGCTCAATTGACAAGAAAAGGGGTTTCCTGCTGAGGGCGGTTTCCTGCAAAAAGCTGCTTCCATTACTGTATATTTTGTTTCAACATACAGATAAAGATGCTAATGTAATGAACTGCCACAGGTTAATCAGATGATGGCTCCTCTAGTGGTTTTTGTTTCTTTAAACAAGTGGATGAATGAACAGATTTGGCCTTGGGATGCCATTCAGCTCAAAGTTGGTGGCAATCGCAAATGGGTTTAATAAATGAAAGAGATATTTTGGCAGAGCCCACTGGGGCAAATAAAGATTAAGGTCCTCGCCAGCATCATAGAGTATATTAGATCCTCTACTTTAATTGCTTCTTATGAATGGAAGGTATACAGGAATTGGAATTTTAATTTGTACATCTAAGCTGTGCTATTGAAGGAGAAAGTCTTTGTGACTTTATGGATTTGAGAAAAAAACTTAACAGGGTATAGCTATAACTGGCAGAAAAGTTATGTTCCATGGCTGACCTTGCTGCTGTTTGATGCTTGCTGTCAAATGAAAAGCAAGACATGAATCCCTGATTGATTTTTCTGTGCGTGCATTTGCAACAAATAAGGCTGAGTCTGGCTGGAACCGTGTGATGTTCAGAAACAGCAGAAACATAATCAGTTTCTGTTCTGTCTTCCATTGTGAGTTCTAGGGCTAGTGGTAGCTTTAACAGTTTTTACATCTCTTGCTTGATAATCAGACAGACTGCACATTCTGTAGACATACTGTCATATTCTATGTCAAGCCCTGGGGGCTTCCAGCATGAATTAAGAAAGCCCTAGAATGGCATTGGCATTCATTTTCAGAAAAGCAAGGAGAAGACATAAAGAGCATGGCTGGGGTGCACGCTGGGGTAACTCCTTCACTTCTGCCCTGTTATCATTTCCACGGCGCTATGTTTGCTGCCACGCCCTCGAATGTTTTCTTTGATGATGGAGCCTCCTCTTCATCTGACTCTGGGTGTTCATGACTTAGTCTGCCCTCAGCTCATCATTCCTCCTGAACCACAGCTGTGGTGCAGTTACGTCTCTGCCTTTGCTCACATAATTCTCAGACCATCTTGGCTACCCAAAGATAAACAGCTTGATTTGAGTTATCAAGCAATCTAATCTTCTCTGCTTGCATCTCTAATTTCCAAAAATGAGTTCATTCCTCACAGTATATAAATAGATATTTGATATATATCTGACATATGCCTTAAAAAATCTGATATATATACACAGCATATGAGAAGCCACATAGTACGATGAAAAAAAAAAGCATTAGACAAAAAGATTAAAAAAGCCAAAAGACAAAGGTCTTTGCTTCTAACTAATTATGTGACCTTGAGTAAATAAATAATGTATCCTCTTTGAATCTCTCATTTCTCATCATTGAAATTCACTAACAAGATATTATAAAAATCAAATGAGATAATCTATAAAAAGTGTTTGAAAACTATTAAGACCTGTATAAATGGGGGGTAATATTTTAGTAACTACTTTAATCTGAGCACATTGATGGTCACTAGGAAAGATCAAGAAATGAAAGGCACAGTACCTGCTTTTGTGGGATTTACAACCTAGCCAGGAAGATCACACATAAACAGGTATAAGATAATTAGTCAAGCAAGTCATTATAAACTGATGCATACAATGTAGACAGATGGCATACCACTTGATAATAGTTCAAAACAATTGAAATCCTATACACATTAAATTACTATACAAGCATCATGTTTTATTAACAATAAGCATGATCATCATCTTTACCACTTCCCCGTCATGCAGATTATTTTAGGGATTGTCTCTGTCTTTCTTTACATCCTAGTTTAGGTTCAAGATAAGTCGACATTTATATCTGTCATTTATTTAGTGCCTTTCTATGTCTTGTTTACCAATATATCCCAACGCCTAAAACAATGTCTCAATAAACATCATTGAATGAATGGATGAATCAGTTAATCAATCCAGGGGAAAAGAAGCAGCTTTCCATTTGGGTTCACACACGTATTTTGTAATTCTGGAGAAAAAAATTAAAACAGTGGAAGAAAGATTGACATGTGCGCACATGCGTGTGTGTGCGTGCATACACACACACACACACACACACACACACACACACTACCTTGATCATATGGAGACGTATCAGAATTGAAGAGGGCAAGTGTGGGGCTGGTAGGCAGACTGCTAAAGCCACCCAGATAACTCTGTCCATCTCTCCCATCCATTGAGAACCACTGTCTCACACACTTAAGGCTCCATCTCTCTAACATGGGGTTCCAACAAAATGGGAATCTTTCTTGAACAGTCTCCTGCCTTCAATTTTTCCTAATTCCTTTCAGCTGCCTAGAACCTCATGCTTTTTTTTTTTTTTTTTTTTTTTTACGTTACGAGGGCCTCTCACTGCTGCGGCCTCTTCCGTTGCGGAGCACAGGCTCCCGACGCGCAGGCTCAGCGGCCATGGCTCACGGGCCCAGCCGCTCCGCGGCATGTGGGATCTTCCCGGATCGGGGCACGAACCCGCGTCCCCTGCATCGGCAGGCGGACTCTCAACCGCTGCGCCACCAGGGAAGCCCAAACCTCATGCTATTAAAACACTTGCTTAATGTCAGTGTGTGAATTTACATCTGATTGGATAATCAATTCTTTTAACCTGCATATCGTTCTGAGCATAGCTGGAGGTATGTAAAGCAAGCTCTTAACCCATTGATGTTTACCTATTGCTAGTAATGATCAGTTCAAATGGAGCTGTTTTCCGTGAAGATAAACTACTCTAATCAGTTTCAATGTAATAGTTAACCCCTCAGGCCAGAGCATATGGTTGTCATTGTGCAGCTGTGCTGATAGAATAGCTTGGCCCTTCAGAATGTTTGTTCCATTTTTATGTAATTGCTGGCCACCCATTATCTATAATGGATAATCATTTTTCTTTTTTCCTTCTTAATTTCTAAGGAACAAAACCTGCCCTCCCTTTCTTATTGTAAGCAGTTTGAGAAAAAACAAAAGGTAAAGAATAAGAATACTTCATTGCCTCATGTCTACCCCAGTGCTGAGCTCCCGCCCTGGACTGTTTTCAAATATTTCTGCAAAAAAAGGCATTTTCCTAAACCAAGATGTTATACGTAGAACCCAAACAAATCACAGTCTTCAAGGATAAGGCATTGCAAAATGGCTCACATGCCGAAATAAGAACAGATATGGTTGGAAATTACAACGATCTTCTTATTTTAAATGGAAATACTAGCAGATGTCACAAGAAACATATAGAAGTAGGCACAGACAAATAAAGAGCTTTTCTGGGCTGTGGAGTAGTACAGAAGGAGTGTCCACCTTGGACTGTGCGGGGAACAGTGGACCAGGGGTTCGGCAAGGAGTTTGCTGAGTCTGGATTGTGTCCTAATGAAACAGTATTAACCATCTTGACTCGGTAATTTAAACATTTCTTGTTAGGCACTTTCAGGATACTATCCATAACATTATATTTATTTCACAATAGGTTGATCCCAGACATCTTTTCAAATGTGCTTGCCATTGAATTTACACATTGTTATATGTTCCTTCTTTGAGTCTCAGAGTGAAACAAAATAGATAGGCAGCAAAAATGGGACAGGGAGACGGTGTCCACGGGCATTTCCCACTCCTGAGGTCTCCCAACCCTGTGCTGGCTTGTTAATTTCTCACTATAGGCTGTCAAAAGAACGGAGATGTTATTTGACAGCCCACATATTTTTCTAAAGCCATATTTTTGTACATTTCCCTGATTTCCAAAAATATGACCAATGTTATTCCGGTAGAGGTATTTTTCTCCCTGAAAATGGCAGTAACATAGTAACTGTTCTCTTGCCCACGTGCTACATGGAATCATGCTATCACGAGATATAAACAAGGCAATCACAAGTCATCTTTCCTTAAGTGATACTTATCCTTCCCGAATAGCTCACTGGGGGCCGTGACAGGAATAAAATGCTTTCTATCTACACAAGCATTGTTTCTAAGGATGAAAGAGCCCTGAAACCCTGACTGGCATTCAAGTTGGAGGTACTGCGAATATGTGGAAAAATATAGGACGTTACATGCTGATACCACCAGTAATAGTTCTGAAAGGCATGCTTGTAAGGAAAGAGTTCCATTTGGAATAGCCCAGATTGTGGACTGAAATGGTCTCCATGTGGCTGAGGATATTTGTGAATGAAGTGCCTTTCAATGAGGAGAAATCAATTTTAACAGCTCATTTATTGACGAAACCAAGGCTAATCTCAGCAGTCAGAGTGCTTTCTTGGAACAAGGACTAGAGGATTCATCTGTCTCACCTGAACAAATGAAAGAAAAAGCTTCTCATAAAAAATGTTTATGACCCCTCTGCTCCCGGAGCTGGGATGAGCTAATACTTGATACTGAGTTAACAGGGGATTTCGGTGACGAGAGTGCCTATTAACATTTCCCACGCCTGCTGGATTCTGTGGAGTTAAGATTATTCAAATATGCCTAAAAATGAATCCTTTAATGGCCAAATCATAGAGTCATCTTATGTCTTAATTCCACTAACCTTCTTTAACTCTACCCTTTGCTTTGGCTATGCTGGTTCATTTACCATCCCAACGCTGTGCCTGGCATTCCTCCGCCTCTAAGTAAGTCTGAACTTACACACAGCCAGGGTGATGGCAGACCCAGAGGTGCAGTGGCCCTGTACAGGTCCCTCTAGGTCCCTAGTATTTCCATTTAAAATAAGAAGATCGTTGTAATTTCCAACCATATCTGTTCTTATTTCGGGATGGGAGCCATTTTGCAATGCCTTATCCTTGAAGACTGTGATTTGTTTGGGTTCTACGTATAACATCTTGGTTTAGGAAAATGCCTTTTTTTGCAGAAATATTTGAAAACAGTCCAGGGCGGGAGCTCAGCACTGGGGTAGACATGAGACAATGAAGTATTCTTATTCTTTACCTTTTGTTTTTTCTCAAACTGTTTACAACAGATGCAGTGGCCCTGTACAGGTCCCTCTTCTCTGGGACCAGGTACCTACTCTCCATCTTTCTCAGTTGAGGTCCTGCTCATCCTCCTGGATTCAGTTTTATTTATTTGTTTGTTTTTATTGAGGTATAGTTGATTTACAATATTTTGTTAGTTTCTGGTGGACAGCAAAGTGATTCCGTTATATATATATGTATGTATATATATTCTTTTTTTTTTTTTTTTTTTTTTCGCCACCAGGGAAGCCCCTCTTTTTCAGATTCTTTTCCATTATAGTTTATTACAAGATATTGAACATGGTTCCCTGTGCTATACAGTAGGACCTTGTTGCTTATCTATTTTATACATAGTAGTTTGTATCTGCTAATCCCAAACTCTACATTTATCCCTCCCCCCTTTCCCCTTTGGTAACCATAAGTTTGTTTTCTATGTCAGTGAGTCTGCTTCTGTTTTGCAAATAAGTTCATTTGTATCATTTTTCTAGATTCCACATATAAGTGATATCATATATTTGTCTTTCACTGTCTGACTTAATTCACTTAATATGATAATCTCTAGGTCCATCCATGGCACTGCAAATGGCAGTATTTCATTCTTTTTTTATGGCTGAGTAATATTCCATTGTATGTATGTACCACATCTTCGTCATTCATCTGTTGATGGACATTTAGGTTGTTTCCATGTCTTGGGGCTATTGTAAATAGTGTTGCTGTGAACATTGGGGTGTATGTATCTTTGCCAATTATAGTTTTCTCTGGGTATATGCCTAGGAGTGGGATTGCAGGGTCACTGGCTCCAGCTTTTTTGTAAAGTCCCTCTTAACAAATCTAGCTGTTCCTCCTCTCTTGTGTCTGATTACCTCAGTCACAACTATGGCACAGACCAAGTTCTATTAGTTGTTAACAGGTGTCTGTTGAGAGTCACAAACTGATTGGAAGCACCAAGGCAGAGTCAGAATACCCCTTTCACTTCCCACTACTCCACACGCTTTCTTTACCTTAGTTACTGATATCAAACCAAAAGTGTAGACCTCATTCTTGCTCTTTCTCTATTTATGTCCTGTCTCTATCCAGAGAGTAAATCCAGTCAGCTCTGTGATCAAAATCCATTTCTAGTCCTACTTTTTTACACCATCTCATTGGCTATCTCCTTAGACCAAGCCACCATCCTCTCTCACCTGGGTAGCTGCCATATCCCCACAGATGGATTCCTGCTTTTACTCTTTTCCCTTGATAATGCACCTTTCACATAGCCTATATCCTCTCCTTCCACCCCTGCATAGTCTATATGTGACATTTAGATGCCTACTTGGGCGAGAACACATCACTGTGTGAATCTTAGTGAGAGACAAGACCATACCTCTTCCAGTGAGTTACTCTGAGCCCTGGTAGTGTTACCGAGCAAAAGTTCATGTGTTCAGTGCCAGGTGAGGACAAAAAGACCAAAATGTCAGAGTTTGGAGCAGAGAAAGGTTTATTTCAGGGCTATGCAAGGAGATGGGTAGCTCATGCCCAGAAAACCCTGAACTCCTCCAAGGGTTTCAGCAAAGCACTTTTAAAGGCAAAGTTGAGGGAAGGATGTGGTTAGCTGTTGCAAACTTCTTAATGTCAGAATCCTTTCTTTTTGCAGCTGTCCATGTAGGTCAGGTCACGATGTTCCTGTAAACCTCCAATGAGACAAATGTTATTCTCTGTTCTGCAACTTTTTATCTCTATGTGAATGGACTCTTAAAGGTCAAAGCCTTGAGAATGGGCTCTCCTGTATATTTCTGGGTAGAGGCAACATTCTTTTACAAAAGGTGCACAGCCAGCATGACTACGCACAGGAGAAGGAGCAGATCCAATATGGAGTCAGATTTGTTCTTCCTGATTGCAGTAGTGGCTTACTTGCTTCCTCATTAGATGACTCAACCCATGTTCAACAGTGGACTATATTAAATGAGGCTGAGATGGGATGTACTTTGGTAAAATTAAAAATAAGAAATTCAAATTCCTCAGCATTAGAAATGCTGGGGTGAATTTACTCTTGTAAGTTGTCCCACTTTTTCACCCTCAAGAGTGCCTAGAAGACATTATTCATGAGCACTTCAGTAAAAATGTACCATCATCTCTGAAAAACTTGTTAGTGCCTGTTTTCTATGAGCCCTACAGTTAACGTACCTCTTTCCATGTGGTTAGAAGAATCCTGGGGTGACAGAGATTAAGCAACAATGAGTAAGAGCTGGAGGCAAACTGAGAAAGGTGAGCATGACTGGCTTTAGGTTCCTCCTGGTGAACGGAATGTGTTGACCAACAGGATATCCCAGGGATCGTAGTGAATCAGTGATGGATCCTAACAGTGAGAGAGAGAGGCGTTCCTTTAAGGTCCCACTTTATATTAAAACCCTATTTCTATTAAGTAGACAACAAAATTCTAGGATGCATGAAGAAAGGTCTGAATTGAGGCACATTGAGAAAGTGAAAACCCCTCATTCTATTCCCAGAGCTGTGCTAGTGCTGGAGCCCTTGAAGTGAAGGGAAAGGACAGAATCCTTGAAAACAGTGCAAGAAAATCCCAAGTAGGGCCGCGAAATGTCTTCCTAGGTTTCCTCAAAAAAGCAAGGGGCTGTTCATCAGGATAAATGTATATGAGACAAAGGAGATACCCAACCATTCCAGGGGTCATTAGACCTTGGATTGAGCTAATATTAATTTCTGGTGCCCCAAATAATGCTGCTGTCTACCAGGCAAAGTGAGGAATTGCAGGGGGTCAGTAATTCAGTCAACAAATATGTATTGAACACCTAGTATGTGATAAGCGCTGTTCTAAATGCAGGAAATACGGGGAATTCCCTGGTGGTCCAGTTGTTAGGACTCCATGCTTCCACTGCAGGGGGCACGGGTTTGATCCCTGGTCGGGGAACTAAGATCCCACAAGCCACGTGGCATAGCCCAATAAATAAATAAATGCAGGAAATGCAGTGGTGAGCAAAATAGAGTCCTTAAGAAGCTTATATTATAATGGAAGAAAGAGGTAATAAATAAATAAGCTAATTTCAGGAACTGATAGATGCTCTGAAAAGGATAAGAGGGAAGATATTAAAGAGTGATTTGGGGCATTGCTAAGGAGGACTGTTTGAATTGTATCCTGAATTATGAGGAAGACATAGTCATGGAATAGAGTTCCAAACAAAGGAAACAGATGATCAAGGATCCTGAGATGGAAAAGTACGTCATCGTCTCCAGGGAGAAAAATAAGCCTAGCGTAGGTCGCAGTATATAGAAGATGAAGGAGATCAGGAAGAGATGGTAGGAGAGGATTAGTAGGAACCGGAAGAAACTTGTAGGCTATGACCCGGAGTTCGGATGCTATCGCACAGTCCATATTTGAAAGCCATTGAAGGATTCGAAGTGGAAAAATGTTTGAGAATTTAAGGCATGGGAGTGACATGTTTTGATATCTGTTTGGAAAAACTACCCCCTCGATTCTGGTGTGTAGTGTAGGAAGCCAAGGGTGGGAGAGTGAAAATTATTTAGGATCCTGTTACCTTAGTCAAAGAAGAGATGATAGTGGTACTGTATAGACAGGTGTTGTTGTAGCCAGAGCTATTGAGTAATACAATCAGATTTGAGGTATATTTTGTAAGTAGATCTTACAGATGGATTAAATGTGGACATGGGAGTGGGATAGAAAATAACATCAAAGATTTTTATTCTGGGAAACTAGGTAGATGGTGGAAGCCTTGCGTGGGAAAGAGCAGGCTTGCCTGGCGGGGGCAGAAATCAACTCTTCTCTTTTATTAGTTTAAGATGCTTATTAACATCCAAATGGAGGTATGTAGTGGGAAAAGATAGAAGCCCAGGGGAGAAGTTCAGGCATATATGTATATATGCGTGTATTCGTGCATAGAAAAGAGAGATGAGTGCCAATCAGAGCCCTGGACCACTGCCCTCCATGATTAGAGATCCGAGGGAGAGGGAGAAGTCCTCATCGGAGGATAAAAAGCAGTAGGTCAGGTGATAAATGGAGTTTCGATCCACGCCTGCCTCATCATGACTCAGTGGGACCCTAAACCTACCCCTGGTGTTTACCCCAGTCCAACCACATCACGTTAACAGGTGACATTGACAACTGACAAAAGTCATGTGCACTGGCCCCCGGTCTGTGAACGGAGGACCAAATCAGTATCCTCGGATGTCCTCCCTTCACCAACGTAGTATTACAAGAGCAATCCTACATCTTTAAAGACTTGAAAAGTGCAGAGGTATGGTGATTTTTATTACATCCTAATTTCATGTTCCGCTGTGGCTTGTTGATGGGTCTTGGAGAATCATAGTATAGTATTGTTACATCAATCGAATGAAGGGTGACTCCAATTTCGCTTGCTGTTTCAGATGTGTTTTCTTTACTGAAGTAAATGATTACGTTTCTGCAACCTGGACTATGGTATTAAGTTAAAGAATATTTTTTCTCGGTCTCATTAAACAAAGCACACCAGAATTCATTTGCTCTTATCTGGTAGAGTTTATAATACATGGCCACAATTTTGCCTCAGATTACTCTGACTCTGGGCCACATATGGTCCAGAGACAAATTGATCTTTTCTCCAGCCCACACAGCATCCTGCTGGTCCATTACATTTATAGCGTTTTGCTGCTGATACCTAGAAAACTGAAAGGATGGTTTTAGATGCCTCAGTAAGACACATGCTAACCAGAGGATCTGAGATAAATCCCTTGAAAATATAGGGCACAACCGCATTGGTGACATTATGGGGACTGCTAACTTCTAGGTGCTCCAGACAAAACTGTGCCTTGGGCTTCATATCACTAAGAGGGGCGCCCCTTTGGGTTTTGGAGGTAATATAAACAACATTTGCATGTCCTGTTCTAATCCATTTACAAGGTGAATTGAAAGACTTGGGTGCAGACTAGAGCAAAATGTTGATCTGGTCAACGCAAGCTGGGGGTGAGCTGTTTAACTATTCAATCCTCATGGCCCAGCAGAATTCCGGCGCTTTAAGCGTCTTGGAAAATAGAAATACCACATGAAACACTGGCAACACCTAATGGGGTATCACCAGAATTTTGGAGCAAAACAATGCCTTCTTTAGAAAATATTCTCCTTTTGAAAGAAAGCTTTCTTATACTGGGCTTTGGTATCACAAACCTCAAGCCACCATGTGATTCATGGTGTCGGTGATGGATTAAGGATTATCTGATTCCCCTTGCCATAAACTCAGACATCCCCAGAGAGCCTTCATCACATGGAAGCAATGTCTATGAGGCAGGGATCAAGCAGGTTGTGAGAGCACAAGTCAATTACATAAGCACGTGGCTCACATTCCCAGGGTAACTACTCGCCCTCTCAGCCACACCCTCTTGAATCTGCCCTATAACCCCCTAGGAGGTCCCCGTGAAAAGATGGCTACAGAGGAATCATCTTTAAGCCTGGTTTCCAGATGGCTCTGCTAAGTGTGAGTGTGCTAGTCCCACTGGAAAGGGACTGCTGTGTTATTACAGCTGCATTTATCACAGGTGGTCCTCAGGGGAGTGGAGAAAGGACAATTTTTTCCAGCACAAATAACTGAATAGAATATCTCAGAGCCAGGCTGTCAGAAAGGAGAGAGAACGTGAGATCAGAAACCTATATCAGCTTATGCTCAGGGCTTGGTTAATGGTAGGTCTATAGTCAGCTACACAGAAGGAAAAATGTTGGAGGACTTGTGAGACAATGAGGTTTGGAGAGCAGCATGCAGGTGGACCTGCTGGAATGGGTCCAGAATGAGATATTCGTGTCTCATACTAATGCTCACCAAGAGGATTCCACGACAGAAATATGTCTCAGTTGTTAGATTTTTGAGAGGAGTATCCTTGTGGGTATTAGGTAACCTCATTGCCCAAATATTGCAGGCTCTTCCATGGGTGACCATGGCGGCAGGGGTGAGACAGAGCATAGCTTCAACAACTTGGACATTTTGTCGGTAAAGTTTATCTGCTACTGCCATCCCTAAGAGCCTCATTAGCTTCAGTGAGCATTCCTGAAACCCGGATATATTATATCCCTGGGCTGGGGGTGTGGGCAGCCAGTAGTAATCCAGTGGGAGGCTTTCCATCTTGGAGAGGAAAGTGTCATCATGGTCTAACGCACAACGTTACTTCTGATCCAGGAACTCACAGACAAAAAAAAAGCCTTGTGTTCAACCTTAGAGTTCCTAACATGTACCCCTATTACCTGCAAGCACCTGGGTTTGTAGGATGAAATGTCATCTCCTTGGAGAGGCTTTTCCTGACCACGCAAGTAACTATCCTATTACTCTGTTTTATCTTCCTTCCCCTATGCATTTCTATCCAGTTTACAAAATCAGTTTCCCCATTAGAATGTAAACTAGATGAAATCGAACCAATTCACTCATTCATCGCTGTATCAGTAGCACCTAGAACAGTCCTAGGAGCAAAGTAAATGTTTAATAAATATTTGTTTAATGAGTAAGTAAATAAATTATTAATTAGAATGCATAGTTAGGACCCAAGACATATTTGATTAACTATTAGAAACTTAAGGCCCAAATTACTTAACAAACTAGTAAGGACACAATTTCCCTTTTCGATCGGCTGATTTGGTTCCTGGTCAGGAAACTTAGAATTCTAGAAATTTTAATACCTGGGAAAAAATTTAAGAATAAATCAAATCTGCATTCATTCTCTGAGAGCCTGTTACTTTCAGACCATTATGCTAGATCATAGGGAATATATTGATGAATGTAACATGACTCTGTACGCAAGGAATTTAAAAGTGAGAAAACACGTAGAAAATAATAAATGACAGAAATAAGACACTCAAGGAACTCTGTGTGTGTGTGTGTGTGTGTGTGTGTGTGTGTGTGCGCGCGCGCGCGTGCACACGCACACAAAGAGGAAATAGTCGTTTATTCAGCTGAGCTGGGGAAATCAGAAATGTTTTGAGGAAGAGCTAACCTACAAGCTAGCACTTGAAAAATAGCAGGATTTCAGCAGGCAGGCAAATCTGGAGGAAAAGGTATGGGCTTGGAGAACAGGAGATCTAGAAAGTGCAGAGGGTTTGTTGGAGGTTTGGGGCTGATCCTTCCAGATGCTGGATGCCACACTCAGGTGGTTGACTTCATTGTGTAGCAGTGGGAAGAGAACAGCAAAGTTTCGTGAGGAAGGGCGTAACACCTTCTGATCTGTGTTTTTTTGCCATACATCGAGGGATAGATTAGTGAGGGAAGAGACTGGAGATAAGGAAACCAATCAGGAGATTAATCTGGTAGTCCAGGGCTGAAGTGAAGCCAGGGGACTAGAAACAGACCCGTGGCAGAGGGGATGAAGTGAAGGGGTGAATGCAGAGATATTAAGAGAGGTTTTGTAATAGGATTTGACCAGGTGTTATGTGTTGATGGGTTGAGAGGAAGCATAGTCTAAAATAACTTTAGTGTAGTTTCAGTGTAGGTGATTTGGAGGATGGAGGTGATGTCAAGTGATGGGAATACAGAATAAATCAGGGATCTGGCGGAAGAGAAACTCAGTTTGGCTCTGTTGAGTTTGAAGATCAATGCCGTTATCTATCTTCACATGCAAGCTTGCATTTGAAAATTTGGGACGAAAGCTCAGGATGGAAGTCCAGTATGGTGATGCAGTTTTGAAGTGATATGGGGAGGGCGAAGGGTAAGCGGTGACGAAGTGAGAGAGTGGCATGGACATATATACACTACCAAACGTAGGGTGGATAGCTAGTGGGAAGCAGCCGCATAGCACAGGGAGATCAGCTCGGTGCTTTGTGACCACCTAGAGGGGTGGGATAGGGAGGGTGGGAGGGAGACGCAAGAGGGAGG